>NW_023269676.1:0-357379 GCF_004353265.1 Vitis riparia | reverse complement strand
TCAGAGTGAGGCATGACGAAGTGATGAAACCTGCTCTGATCCAGATTCAGGTTTGGGGAAAAAATTTCATACCCTTTCCTACCCTGATTACCATTTCCCCAAACCTGGCTCATCAGGGGTGGACCAGACCAGGTTTGAAAATCCTACCTGATTGCCACCCGTAGTGGCAGTGGCATAATGGTTGTTGGGCCCATATATATATTTTTTATATATGACCTTTAAAAAAAAATTATGTGAAATTCCCCTTGGAAGACACCCTACCCAAAGGAATTGAGATGATTATACTAAAAGTGCATCAATGTGGGAGGAAGAAAAGCAGTAGTAAAAGAAGCTTGACTTTTTCCCTTTCAACTTCCATTCACCTATGTTTGCATTGTACTTCACAAAAATACACCTAAAACCATTTGAAACTAATCTTACCAACATGGTAACATATTAAAGCTGATGGTATAAAATTTGAAAATCAATCATCAATGATTCCAATCTTGTGTTTTATTTGATAGACTGGGACCTGTCAGAAATTGGGTGCCTTCACCATAGAACTGCTGCTTACGTGACAATCTATGTTCCACTAATCTGTAATGGAATTTCCTCTTGTTAGGGGCTTTTCTCTGTTCCAGCATGTTTTATAATGCAGTCAATTAATTTTTCAATCCTGGCATTTTCTTCCCTGCCAAATTTAATATGTAGAGGTTTTTTGAAAATTCTGAGTCAGGTGTTGAAGATTGTCTAACGATAATGTTTGTTGGCATATAGAACCCCCATAACCTAGGTTTATCTAGTGTTTGATGTCTCATGATAATATATCTATGACATGTCTATACAGTATCCAAGAATCTGTGGATCCTGCACGAGAAACTAATGCAAGATTCTTCCTTTTTTGTAACATATACCTTGCTGTTAATCAAGTTGAGTTAGCTTCCATTAGGAGTGCTTCCTGTCTGAGTCTTAAATACTGGGATGCAAGAAACAATATATGGTTTTTCCAGCTTTGAGCTCGAAAAGTTGGCTTCTGTAAGAAAGGATATTCATTTTGATTCTTGTTGCTTCCTTCTTGCAGGTTTTTCCCAAGATAAAAGATTCTATTCAGGTATTTGTACTGTTAGTTTAAAATATTTAAAAATGAATTGCAGTAGGCCCAAACGTTTAGCTAAATTTTGTAAATTCTGTGTAATCTTTTCCTGAACTTCTCATGCAGGGTGGGATTATGCTATTTGTCAGTTCTTATTTTGAGTATGTTCGTATAAGAAACTTCTTGAAGTCTCAAAATGCATCCTTCTGTTTGCTTGGAGAGTAAGTAGCTGTTTTTCCCTCTTCTGATATTAGTTTGACACTACCTTTTGAAAGCCTTCAGGATGTCCTATAGGAACTGTCTCCTGCTTTAATTGCTAGCATCATTCTCTGGGAAATAACAACCTCTTTTTCATTTTTTGCAAATTCAGGTACACAAAACAAAGTGATATTTCTCGTGCACGGGTTTGGTTTTTTGAAGGAAAGCGAAAAATCATGCTTTACACTGAAAGAGCTCACTTTTATCACAGATACAAGGTTATCATTTGATTGCTGATCATATGCTTTATTGAAGAAGTATACCTCCAGGGAAACTGCTTTTACACACATGCATTCTCTTGCCTGACTAAATACATCTGCCTGTTGTTTTTCCCTCCAATGGAGTTGTGATGAGTTAATATCATGGAGATTGAAAAAGAAACCATGAATATGATTTTGATAATTTTTCACTTTGTTTTCTGTGAATGGCATTTCTGAAGTTTACACCTTGAAGAATGTTTCATAAACCTTCAGAGATCATCCTTTGAGTGGAATCTGAGTCACATTATAGCTCCTTGTTTTATGCTTTTGCCTTTTGAAATATTGTTCAAAATTTCCTAGTGATGAGAGTTTAAGCTAAAGGATTTTTAGTCCCTGCTACAAAATTCTCCAAACAAGTTATGTGCAACATTTATATTACATCCCATTTGAGCTGATGTATCAGACGTACTAATAATGAATTCAAATAATTGACACAAATCACGAAGTTTGCATAGTGCTGAAGTCACATATGATGCATCCAAATTGCTTGAACATGACAAGAATCACAAAGTTTACATAGTGCTGAAGTCACATATGATGCATCTGTATTGCTTGAACAATAGAAGAATGCTACTTCAGTTTTTAATGATATTTATTCTGATACCTAGTTAAAATTCTCATGGACTTCAAACATGACTGGTTGAAAGAGAATGCAACTATGGTGATTTTTGCATTATTTTCTGTGAGTCATCAAAGAATATAGTGTGATGGTTGGGGTCATTTAAATAATTAAATCCTGGCCCAGTAAACCTTGATTCGACTTGTTTAAAGCCTCATGTTCAATAAAGATTTGGTGTCCTTAAGCTTGATCAAGTATCATCACATATTTTTTGCTTTGCTAGAATAGAAAATTTTCACACATCCATTTCCATAATAACTTGTGAACTTGGTAGAATTTTTTAGTTCATCAGATGTTGCTAATTTTTTAAAAGATGTGCTGCTTTACATGCATGCCTCCCATATAAGACTTGTTTAAGGATTTTGACCCGACAGGTTGGGTGGAATGCTTGGTATGCTCTTATCGCACTTCATGTTAATTTATATGCTTGTTTTTCCTCGTGTGTAGATCCGTGGCATTCAGAATCTAATCATCTATTCTCTTCCTGAGAGGAAAGAATTTTACCCTGAGGTGAGCTTGATCCTTCTTTTTTTCCCCCTGATCTAGGCCACTTCTTTATCTTTAGGATCTTTTCAAACTTCCCCTCACTTTTTTTGCTTTGGATTATTATTTGCAGATTGTGAATATGCTTGAAGGGTCCCATAACATGACTTGCACTGTGCTTTTTTCTCGCTTTGATCAATTCCGGGTAAATACTCTAGTTCTGTTTATTGGTAGTAGCATAATAGAAATGCATGTAACTGTATGGATGGTGCAGTTGCAGGGCATTCAGATGGCTAGTGGGTTATAGTTGTTTCAGTGGATTTACTAACTAAATTGTTTTGTGATTGATATAGCTGGAGAGGATAGTAGGAAGTGGGCCAGCAAAAAGGATGGTGGCATCAGAGAAGAATGTTTTTGTTTTCTGTTAGAAGATTTCTCCATGCTCTGCAATTTTGGGAAATTATGGAAGTGCTTTGGAGTATTTCTATTTGAAGTGCTTCTAGTCGAAGTATTTTTCAAAAGTGTTTTTTAGATAATCATCTATTAAGTGCATCTCTAGAAGCACTACAGGCGATTTTTCATAACTTTTTAAAATATTTTCTAAATTTTTCAAAACCTTTAAAAAATATTTTCTAAATTTTGTCAAACATCTGATTTTTTTTTTTTTTTTTTAAAAATGCTTTTTATGTTAAAAGTGTTTTCTGAAAGCACTTCCAAATGGGCTCTGACAACAAAAGGGTAAGGAGAAGGGGTTGAACAATTGATGCTTAGTACTGAATATAGGTCTTCATCTTCTTGAAAGGTCCTTGGTGAGGTGATTTATTAGGAGTAAGTCCTCTGCTTCCTAATCTATATTGAATTGCTCCTAAATATTTTGTGATAGCATAGTCACAAGGAATTATGTAAACCTATATTATTTTGTTACAATTTTCATACTTCATTTACATTTTTTTATTTTTCTTAATTTAATCATTTCTACATTTATTTTAGTTAGTGTATGATTAAAGATGAATTAAAATACAATTATTATTATTATTATTATTATTATTATTATTATTATTATTATTATTATTATTATTTGGTTTTATATTTAACCAATTTGATAATTGGTTAATATGATGCATATCACAACCTTACCAATTGAAAAATAACAAAATTATTAGAAAAACTTAGTTTAAAAATGAGACAAGTTGTCTCTGTATTTTTTTCTTTCAGAATTAATTTTAATTTGTATAAGCAAACAAAATTTCCATCTGTAAAACATATATGTGAAATTGCACTTAGCAAACATATTTTCAATAGAAATTTCAAAAACTTATTTTAAAAACTATTTTCATAGAACGGACTAAATCATGCCTATTGGGAATGAAGAAATATGGTGAAAAAAATTATTAAAAACTTGTCTGGTAACTGTTTTTAAAAATAATTTTAAATCAAGACTAAAATTTTATATAATTTTTTTTTTTTAACTTTTTTTCATTTTTAGTATATATATATATATAAAAAAAAAAAAAAAAAGAGTTGGTATTGAGAAAGAATCCAAAGGCTTTAAATTTAGGGTTATATTTAGTTTCACCTTTTCTTTAATCTTTTAAAGATATTTAATTGGACAGTTAGATATGGAAAAAAACTATGCAATATAAAAAAATAAAAGAGAAAATATTAACTTGAATAAGAAATTAATGTTTTATTTTTATATGTTTAGTTTTAATTATATTTTAAATTTAAAAAATAATAATTAAGATTTTAAAAGTATTTAACAAGAGAGTTATATGGAGAAAGAAAATATATAAGATAAAAAACTAATAATTAATTGCTTAAAAGGAATAAAATAATGAATTTAACCATTTTTATGTTTAGAGTAACTCATTTTTGATATAAACATCCTTGGTTATTTCAAATATTTACATGTATGCTTTAAAAGAAAATGTTATTTTTGCACGAAAAGAATAATAGTATTTTGTCAAAAATGTGGTAAAAAGAAAGATGAAATATTAGATTTCTAATTGAGTTTTTAAAGGTATTTTAATCAATAACCCAAAAGAAAATAGATAATAAGATTGCGTGTTTTGGAAAGAAATGTTGGATTAATAAAATGCCAAGTGGTAAATAATTATTAATAACTTAAGTAATATATTTTTAATATTTTTTTATTTTATTGTTGAGGACAATTAACAGAGTTTTTATTCAGTTTTATTCATTTCCAAAAGAAATAAAAAAAAATAGTCATATTTTTCAAATGTTTTTATTATGCTACAGCTTATGCGAATTTTCCCAATTATTTCCAAGTTTATACAACCCTTCAAAGTTGTGGGCCCATCATTGTGGTCCAGCCCAAGACGACCCATATCCTTATGCCCAAAAACGTTAAGAGTAGTTTAAAAAAAAAAAAAAAAAGCGCGGGGACAAAATTGTCCTTTTGCCCATGGCCCAAATCTCTCATTCTAGGGTTAGGGTTTTGCTCCTCTACATAAAGTTAGCACAACGCCCAGAAGCCGACCTCTCATCTCTTTGGGCTGTGAATTAGGGTTAGAGTTAGGGGTTTGGAGAAAGAAAAATGGGAGTCTTCACATTCGTCTGCCGGAGCTCCGGCAAGGAGTGGACCGCGAAGCAGATGAACGGCGATCTCGAAGAGTCCGCGGCCTCCACTTACGATCTGCAGAGGAAGTGCGTTCAGTCTGCTCTCTCCGCCGACTCCTCCGGCGGAGTTCAGTCATCTTTCTCCTACGTCACTCCTTCCTCTGGCGTTTTCCAGGTACTTATATTCTTCTGTCTGATTGCCCAGAAAATTTTGAGTTTTCAAACTTGCAAAGCATTTGAGATTTGTTGGATTTTCCAGCAAATGGATGGTATTAGGTATTTTTTTTGTCTTGCCTTTTTAATAAGTTCTATTTTTAATGGCTATATAAGTTGTGAGTTTATGATTAAAGTATTCGGATTGATGGATGGTCGCTCCTCTGTTCTCTCAATTCTATATGAAGATATGGGTGTAGTACATTGATTAATTGTTTATTATGCATAGTGGTTTCTTCCGTTTCAGGATAATACAACAACATTGCATGTTAAGCTGGGTCTTTTGCAAATACCTGGGCAACGACCCTTGTTATCATTTCCTGCCATATCAAAAGAAATGGCAGATTCCTGAGCAATAGTCCTGGTTACCATTGCCCGTAATATAAAAGAAATTGGTAGATTGTATGGTCCCTACGGGGTTCTTCGTGAATGAAAATACTATTTAGAAATGCTCTTGTTTTTGGAACTAAACTGGGAGCATTTTCTAAAACAACATGCTAGGCCTGTTTGGTTCCTATTTTCAAGAACTGATTTCTGTTGTTGAAAACAAAAAACTTGTTTGGGGAAGGGGGTGTGTTTTTGTTTTTGTGTGTTTTCGATGTTCTCAAAAACTATTTTTTTTAGAACAATAAAAAGATGTTTTCATTGTTTTTTCACTGTTCAGAGCATAGATTGTTTTTCGTGTTTTCTGTCTTCTTTTTGTGATTTCCTAGCTGTTTTTTATGTCTCCACGAAGTTGAGCTCCACTCAACTACCACACATCCCCATCGCAAGCCTTTTCTTTTTTCTTAAATTATTGAAATTAATATACTTACACATGGTTATAAAATCATCATTTGTTTAAAAAAATTATAACGGGTATGAAAATGTCAAAATGGAATAATTTTTTTTAATTTAAATGAATGGTGCATATGAAAATTATTTATACATTTATAATATCAAGTTAATGAAAGAAAATACTTTATTAATTAAAAAAAAATAACTTTCAAATATGCTTTTTTTGTTTTATTTATTCTAAAAAACTTTTTTATTAACTCAACTAAATATATTTTTTTTGTATTTATGAACAAAAATTGTTTTACAGTATTCAGTTCTCAAACACAATTTTTTTTTCTCCTGAAAACACAAAAAACTGTTTTTAAAAACTATTCTCAAAAACTGTTTTTTAGAACAGTTTTCAAAAACAGAAACCAAACGGGCCCTAAATCTTTTCTAAAATTGTTTTTTTTTTCTAAGTAATAGCTTTTGATATCATGTTTCCCAATATTCATTCTGTTCTGTTTTCAATTTGGTAGCTGCATGGCATTGGACAATTGTTACCAACATGTTCAATAAGAGTGCCAAAAAATAGTTTTGACCAGTAAATATATGCTTCCATCCTTTATTCTGGTGACTCAACCATTAATCCAATTGGGGGTGGTGGATTGCTTGGTGTATTCAGATTTCATAAAATGGATGTTTGTTGTTTTTGTGAGTGAGGATTTAAATGGGTTGGAGCAGGAAAATCATATTTGTGATGCAAATCTCATGTGGGTATTATTTTTAGTTCTTGCTTTTAACCTGGAAAGCCCACTCTGTGTAGTTGATTAACAAGTTTGTAATAATCTGATTGGTGGTTGGGCTATTTTAATTCCAATTCGATGTTGTATTGTTATTGGACGTTAATATGACGCAGAAGATGCTGTGGGCCACTGGAGTGGTCTGGACCCATGTATTGGACCTTCTGTGATTAGGGTTTTGTTCTGCTTGATTTTGTTTCAGCTGAAGATGTTTGCATGTTATTGAAGCTGAGAGTGTAGGCTTGGGTTTTGTATTATATATGATGTATGAATTTATGTGATGCAGGTGATTGTTGGTGGCGGTGGAGGCGGCGGCTTCTTTGGTGGTGGTGGAGCTGCTGCAGCAGCACCTTCTGGGGGAGGGGCACCGGCAGCTGATGCACCTCCAGCTGAGGAGAAAAAGGAAGAGAAGGAAGAGAGTGATGACGATATGGGATTCTCACTCTTTGATTAGTGCAACTTTATATACCCAAGTTTTTATTTTATGGCCTAATATTTCCAGAACTTTCTGCATTTGGGGTTTTCCAGGTAGGTTAATGCTGAGTTTGGTCAAAAGAATTTTTGTTGAACATCTCACAACTTTTGAGTTTCTAGTGTGATCCTCCTATATGTTGAAATTTGAAATTCTCCTTGATTTGATGATGAATGATGTCCCTAGTAAGAATGGGGCAATTGGAACTCTTGATAGAATCTATTTTTTGTTTTTTACCCTTAAAAAATAGAAAATAATAGTAACTTTTATATGAAATGTATTAAATATAAGAACATTTTGAGATTTACCTAGAAAAAACAATTATTTAAAAAAAAAAATTATTATTTCATTTTTTTTTTCAAATTTTAAAGATAACTTTTAAGTTGATGAGGAAAGCTCGTGTGTTTTTTTTTTTCTTAATATAAAAGTTATTATTATTGTAGTTTTTATATTGAAAGTTTTTATTTTTTTGTTTGGTTTGATAATCAAAGAACATCCTGCAACAACCAGCTCAGGTGTTCAGGATATTTTTATATATAAGTTATTAGATTTTATGTAGAAGTTATTAATTTTTATTCTTAAAAATAGAAAATTTAGGGTTCTAGTTTGGTTTTTATTTTTTTTATTTTTTAAAAAAATAATTTATATTTTTTGAAAATAACTTTTATTTTTACTTGTTTTTTTAAAATAAAAAAAATAAAAAAAAATAAAAAAAAAATAAAGAAAAAGAAAACTGTTTTGTTTAGGAGAAAATTGTTGAAAAAAAATGAAATTTGGAAATTTTGGTTTGATTTTAAGTTTTTATTAATATAAAAAAGAAAAAGAAAAGTCTATTAATATAAAACGAGTAAATTTTTTATTAAACTTTCCAAGTTCGGGTTGTTTTGAAAACATTTGATGAAAGCAACAAGGTACATTTAACATAAATTTTGGGTTAAATTGTGGAAATAAATAAATTGTTATAACAAAGTGGAAGAAGAAGATAATTAGGGGTTACTCCTTTTTATAGGGAGTCACGAGCATCTATAAATTATTGATACAAAATCTTATATTTTATAATATAAAAAGATTTATTAATTAATTTATTTATTTGTATATATTATTATAATTATTTTGTAGTCTAATAAATAGTTAAAATAAATACATTTTAATATAATATTTGTTTGATATTTATAATCTTTATCTTCGGTTTGTATCATGGATCTAATAAGATTTTATTATATGATCTTAATTCCCTTTTTGTTTTCAAAATTTTAGAAATAATTTTCATTTTTTTTTTTTTTTGAATGCCATCCAAAAGCATTTTTGGACTTTATTTCATTTTTCTTTAGAAATAAAAATGAATACGGTTTAAAGAAATGAGATATTGTGGACCCTGCATTTTGCACGATGAGTTCCCACTTGATGGTGTGACTCGTTTTTTTTTTTATTTATTTATTTGGTGAAATTTTGATTTTTAGAAAAAGACTTGTAATCGTTACTTATTTTTATTTTATTTTTAAAGGAAAAAACAAAATAAGAAAGAAAAACCCTATATATGACTCTTAAAGGAAAAACAGGTCTATGAAAAACCGAGTCTGGGTTCGGGGGTTAGGTTACTCATTGGGAAGGTATGATAAAGACTGTAACACCCTTTTAAGTCCCTAAAAATGAGTCTCTACTGAATAAGGTGAAGCAAACATGACAATTAATTAGGAGATCAATTGATATTGAAATGAAATAATCATATAATAATGTGAATCATGCATAAGACTAAACGAAATGGGAATGAGATCATGCCTTAGTAACAATTAATAATGCGCTATCATGGAAATAGGGTTAGCTCAAGTATAAAATCATCACATGCATATCAATGAGTAAGACAAAGATCAAGTAACACTCATCAAGCATGACAATTGACAATTAGAAGAGAAAACTCATATATGGAGCCCCCACCAAAGCCTAATTTATCTTGCACGAATTAGTTTCACAAATTCCATTATTATGGAATTATGAAAATTGCATTCATGCTTATCTAAAATCAAGAGAAACAAAAGAAATATTTGAAAATCAAAGAAAACACCCAAAACCAAACAAATTAACAATTGAAAAAAAATACCAAACGTTCAAGACATAAAAAACAAAACAAATAAATACAAATCAACAAAGAATCATACCGGTTTGTAGATACGTAAAGATATGATTCCTATGGAGAAAATGACAATAGTGTAAACTGATGAGACTGCTAGTAGTTGTGAATATGAGATAAACAAGGATGAATCAAGAGGAGATGGAGGAAATGAGATTATTGAATGAATTTCTACATTGAGTGGGAGGAACAACCATAGCGTCGAGGGGAACGAGAACCCTAAAACGAAAGAAGAATAAGACTTGAAATGATAGAGGAAGCAAATATTTATAGGTGGGGGGTAAAGTTGTAATTTCATATTCGAGGGGGGGGACAGGGCGAGTCAAATTATTACTAAACCCGATCTCTCCCCGAACCCGATTCGGGTTTTAAAAAAAACATGAACTTGACCCATCCCCGATTTCTATGTTCCCAAACCCTTTCTAATAGGGGCGGGTGACCCGAAAAACCCGCAAAATTGCCATTCCTAGGTGTATATAAGTTATTATATGACTCTTGGTTTGTAAAGTAATTTGGTGGATGTAACCCGAGCCATGAATCATATAAGTTTGTTTCTAGACCATTTTGAAATGTGCCAAGTGTTGTCTATAATATGATTTAATTTTTCAATTACTCTCATAAGTAATATTTTGCACATCATAATAAAAATTACTTAAAAAATGTTAAACTTACATTTTGAGAAAATTTATTTGTCTCATGTCTTGATCCACCTTCCATGTTGTAATTTAGTAATGAAGGCATGTCCCCCTGTATTAACATAACGAATTCAATTTTTTCTTTCAACCAATTTAACCAAATAAAAATAACTATAAAGTGAATAATTAATGAATTTAGTGAATGCGTGTTTGAATATACCATTTCTTCAATTGAATCTTCATTGTGGATGAATGCATTGTGAGTGTTAACGAACTTTGGGCATTTTCGAATAGTGTGTCCTACTTTCTTATATTTCCCACAATGCCTTGGCTTCTTAAATTAGTCTTTTAAGGTACCCGGATTACCTTTCGTCTTCACAATGATGGGATCTCGAACATGGTGTTTTGTAGCTTTCAAATCTTCCTGTTCACCTTCTTCCGTTGAATTTTTACAAAGTTCTTCCATTTGACAAGTGAGTCTTTGTATTTCACATCTAGCCTCTTTAAAAGCTTTTTTCAATTGAGATGCAAAATAAGACATCCGTGAGCACATAAAGCTGAGTGCACCATATTGTATGATGTTAATCGGATCACCTTGACTTTCATTGTCATGATGAACTTGGACCGTTTTCTTTGCTAACTTGGACCACCTTTTCATAATACAACTCTCAGGTATTTCTTCAAGGTGTTCTATCTTCATTACAACAATCATGTGGGGACATGGAAAACCAACTGACTCAAACATCATACAAGTACATTTCATAGATCGATCACTATAACCATAACATACTTTCCAAATCTTGTCAGGGCTTCTAAACTTGGTCAATGTATGAACACAATAACCTCTATGATTTTCTGTACTAACAGGAAAAATCAATTCTGCATTCTTCATCTTATCCCTAAATTTGAGAAAAAATTGCCTTATGAAAACAGTCCCTGCATATTTCTCAAGTGCATAGAGTTTGGTTATTAGAATAGCTGAAGATGTGTCTCAAACTCTGCCTTTGCCTCATTATGACGAATACGTGAGAGTGCTTTATCAAAATGCTTCACAAACTCAAACAACTTCAAACAAGTTTTAAGGAAACAATTCAAGTATGTATCCATGCTCTCACACCTTTGTGTGTTTCTCATTCCAGCAAAAAAATGCCCCCTTAAATAAGCCTTTGCCTATCTAGAACACTTAACATATATATCTTTCACCCACTTATGTCCATGAAGATTAAACATTTCCAACATGTCATTCCATGCACATTCAAATTCTTCAATGGTGCCTTCCGTGAACAAGCACTTAGAAAAATGATTAGTAAAATCTTTGACATGGACATTAGTGAATGCATTGCGCTGAATATGCCAAGCACATAATCGATGACAAGAGTTTGGAAATATCCTCTTAATGGCTTTATGCATTGCTTTATCCCCACCAGTAATAATAGAAAAAGGCTTCTTGTTATTCATTGCATCTAGAAAAGTCTCCAAGACCCAAGTATAAGTGCTAACACTCTCATATGCCAATAATGCACATCCAAACACTATAGTTTGATGGTGATGGTTAATGCCAACTAATATGAACAACGATTTTTTATAAGCATTAGTCTGATAAGTTGTATCAAATGCTAACACATCTCCAAAACAATTGTAATCCAATTTACTTATAGAATCTACCCAAAACAGGTTTCTTAGACGATTGTCTTCATCAACATTATACTTGTAATAAAATGATGGATCCCTTTCAGACTTTCCACACAAATAAGCCAAAGCACTCTCTACATCACCATCTCTCAGATGAACTCTACGATCAACATCAACATGGTTATATAGATATTTGTTTGAAAAGCTAACATTGTTATATCCACCTGATTGTTGCACCATATAATCCATAATTTGGCTAGTTCCCATGCCAACACCTCGCATTGCATTCAAAGTTCATACCCCCTCTCACAAAGTTCGTACCATTTCTTATAAAGTTCGTACCCTCTTTCACAAAGTTCATACCATTTCCTACAAAGTTCGTACCCGTTCTCACAAAGTTCATAACCTCTCTTACAAAGTTTGTAGTCTCTCTCACAAAGTTCGTACCCCCTTCTCATAAAGTTCGTACCCCATCTTACAAAGTTCGTACCCTATCTCTCAAAGTTCGTACCCCTTCTCACAAAGTTCGTACCTCATTTTATAATGTTTGTACCCTTTCTCACAAAGTTCGTACCCCCTCTTACAAAGTTTGTACCCTTTGTCACAAAGTTCGTATCATTTCTCATAAAGTTCGTACCCATTCTTACAAAGTTTGTATCATTTCTTACAAATTTCGTACCCCCTCTCACAATGTTCGAACCCTCTCTCACAATTTTCGTACCTTCTCTCACATCGTTTTCCTTCTTCAAGATATATAAAACTTTATCTTCAAATTTAGTCTACGAATACACAAAATAATAATATAAAAATATTGATGACAATTTCATAATAAATGACTAAATGCTCTCAATTTGATTAGTAATAACTCAGAAAAAATTCAAAAATCTAAATGTTCTAAATCATTACATATTTAAATGTCATTTAACATGACATTTCTACCTACAACAATTATATTTAAATGAAAAAAAAAAATCAAATGTTACTTTTTTAACACTTGTAATTACTTGACATCCTTCATATATTGTATTCTTCAAGACATATAAAACTTCATCTTCAAATTTAATCTATGAAAAAAAAATGATATAAAAATATTAATAACAATATGATAACAAAATTTAATAATAAACTCATAAAAAAAAATTCTAAAATTGTTATTTAACATCACATTTCTACCTATATAAATTATATTTAAATAAAAAATATCAAATATTACATTTGACACTTGTAATTACTTAAAATCCTTCATCTTCTTCATATAATACAAATTTTAAATTTTCTCTCTAAAAAAGTTTTAAACTTGATTTTCAAGTTTGATTCATTAAAATACATCTTACATATTTTGTAATATGGTAGTTGAAATTATTTAATTTTCATATTAAATTACTATCATTTTTGTATATATGAATAACGAGAGTATAAGGGTAGTTGGTAGAATTTTCTTTTTTTAGATAGAGTTAGGTATAATAAATTATAAAAAAGTTGTAATATTTAGATATGTATGAAATACATGTGATTATTTATCACCAACAAGTCGTTACGGTTTGATAAATTTTTTAATAACATGTACTTTACACATGTTATTTTATTATTAGGATCAAATGTGAGTAGGTGCACCAAAATGAAGAGTGGGTACAAGAGTATGAATTTGAAAACATCCATCACTTGAAATGGTAAAGACTTGTAGTCGCATTAATGCGGTGATATCTGATCCCCTTTTAAATGGGTGGTTTCGCTGTGCGTTTTTTTTAATATTTTTGGTGAAAAAAAAGAAGAAAAAGAAACGTTCCAAATGTGGTATTGGCCATCAAATCCAATGAGAAATTGGGATGAAAGTTTTTGGACTCTACCCCACAAATGCCCCTCTATGTCTACAAATCTCTGATAAACATCCTCACTTTCCCATTCGCTGGCTTCAATTTTCCGATGTCCACTACGTCCGCTGCGTCCACGTCGTCCGCCGAACAAGTTGCCGGCAACGGTGACCTCTTGACTGAGATCTTCCTTCGGACGCCGGTGAAGCCTTTGCTCCGCTTCAGGTCGGTGTCTAAGAGGTGGCTCTCCCTCATCTCAGACCCACACTTTTGCCACCGACACGCTCGCCGGAGCTCTGCCTCAGTCTCCGGAGTGCTGTTAGGTCTTCCGAATTCGAACTTCGATTTCATCTCCTTCGACGAGAAGAAAGCTTCGGAACCTCCGCTCCGCTCCCTCGATTTCATTGGCGATCCTCTGGGCGTTAAGGTTTTGCAGGTTTGCAATGGACTGCTTTGCTGCAGCACCGTTCGGAGTCTCGGGACGAGCCGGAACTACTACATTTGCAATCTGGCGACTCGGCGGTTCTCAGTGTTGCCGCCGCCCTGCAGTAGTGGCGGACGCGACACCGTATTCGGCATCAATTTGGCCTTTGATCCTTCCAAGTCTCCTTACTATAGCGTGATTTGCGTTCGGAGTTGTGAAGTGTCGATTTCCCATTATCAGATCGAAATCTATTCCTCTGGCACTGGCGATTGGAGGCTCTCTGGCAAGCCTTTCAGAGCCCCATTTGATATGGTGTTTTACGATGGAGTGTTCTGGAACGGAGCCGTCCACTGGATCAGCCCTAGCGGAGCTTCACTGTATTTTGGGATTGATGAGGGTCGAATCGACACAATGCCGCCCCCGCCACCTGGCCCTGGTGGTTGGGGCAAGAGGAGGATCAGACACTTTGGGGAGTCCGGGGGCCATTTGCATATAATCGAAATCTACGGCCCTCGGACCACGCAATTCGTAGTGTATGAGATGGAAAGGGACTATTCGAATTGGGGTGTGAGGTTCAGTGTGGATCTTGACAAGGTCATAGCTGCCTTCCCTGAGATTACTCAGAACTACCTTGATGCTCATGACTTGTACTATTACGCATATAACGTGCTTTGCTTAATTCGGGGAGGAGGAGGAAATGGAGAGGATTTTTCACTGCTGCTGCAAATTCGGGGTAAGATCATATGTTATAATATCAAGGATGGTAGTTTCAAGAATGTTTATGATGTAGCCCATGGGAATCCCCCTGCTCTCCCCCGTGTTAAAGCTTCCTCGCTAATCGGATGCCTGGAAGCTTACCCATACATGGAGACTCTTACTTGTGTTTAGTCCTGTCCTGCAACTGTTGAGAATGAAGGTATTTTTCCTTAATAGTATGAAGTTATACATTGCATAATTTTTGGGGCAATAAATCATTGATTTATGAATGATAAATTTTCAATGGGATATTACTCTTAGCCCTATGAATAGGAAATCTCCTCCATATTTGGTGACCTAAAAGGACTACCCAAGTTTATAGGTGCATTAATGGTTTATTATATAGCTAAAACTAGGGCAATCACTTCATTAAAAAATTATACCCCTCTTTGATCCAATCAAGAAATGTCATCTATAAACTCCTGAATGCAACCTCTTCTATTTACATATTTTAGAATAATGGGTCTTGGGTAATTGTATCATCAGAAGCCAACAAGAAGTATACATTTGGAATTAGGTTGTAGACCATGTTAAGAGACTTCTTGCTTCTCAAGAAAGGTGATATTTGTCTGTGGGAGGGGTGGGTGGAAGGCTTACCCTCTTCAATGAAACAATGATTTCCTATGGAAAAAAAAAAAATAAAAAAATAAAAAATCAGAGGGTAGGGTTTATGTTGGACCTTTAAAGTTGGATGGGTTACCCTGCCCATAGGGTCTTTGAAGCTCAACTTTGGCTTGAAGAAGGCCTTCAGAATTGCTCTTCTATGACAGGCCACTAGTAACTATGATATTTCGGTACCCAAACCCATTCAAATCTTGTGGCCTAATGGCTGAGTAAGGAAATGGTGTCTTGAGCAGCTTCAGGTGGGAATTTCATCTCTTTCACACTGCTCATATCAAAGTAGTGTATTCTCTTGTTCATTAGAATGGCAAAACCCGTGTCTTCATGATAAAGATAAGATGGAGCCAGCCTTGAAACTTGTGGTTGACAAGTAATTGAGCAGCTTGGGGATCTTATCCATGGTATGATGAGTGTGAAACCCATTCAAATAATAACATACATGTGTTGTAGGGCCCTCAAATTACAATTCAACCATCTTTGATCATGACCTATGACATAAGGTAAAAAACATCTCATAATATATTCTCATTAATCCACTTTTTTTTTTCTTTTTTTTTTAAAATGTTTTATAATTTTTATGTGACTATTTGACCTTTCACCAATGGACAATTATCATGATAAAATGACCAAACTCTTGCCTGGTGATGACACAATCTCTCTAAAAGATTCTCAAGTTTCTCCATGTTTGATTCTTTCTCAATGGTCCAACAATCTTTTGCAATCTATTATATTTTTTTTTCATGACAAGGGGAAATAAGCTAAAAAATCTCTCACTATCTAAAAGATTATCAAGTTTCTCCATATTTGATTATTTCTCAATGGTGCAACGATCATAACTCATTATCTAAAAGATTCTTAAGTCTCTCTCTCTCTCTCTCTCTCTCTCTCTCTCGGGATAAGGATATGGCTATCTAAAATATTCTTAATCTCGGGATAAGGATATGGCTAATAACATTAGCCAACTTACTATCTAAAAGATTCTTAACTTTCTCCATATTGGTCCAACGATCTTTTGCAATCTATTATTTTTTTTCTAGAAGAATAAACCATCTGATAGCTTTATATATGGGATAATTATACTTTAGGGCTTCATGGGCTTAAAGGATCTCAAATATGTACAATTGGGCCAAGACCTAGAAACTGATTTATAATTGATGTAAATGGTTTTAAAAAAATTGGAGAGAGAAAGAGAGATGGACACTAAGGCCTTCGTAATTATTTCTGAAAATAGTTTTGAAAACCAATTTTTAATAACTATTTTATGGTGTTTTATAAAACAAAAGCTTGTTTATGTTTTAATATTTTTAAATATGTTTTAAAAATAATTTTTATGTTTAATACTTTATTTTTAATCATTCTACAAGTTTGTATAATTACTTTCTAAAATAATCCTAAAAAAATGAGTGAAAAAAAAAACTAAAAGATGTTATTTGAAAACACTTTATTTTGTGATTTTAAGAAAAGAAAACATAAAATAAAAATACCATATTTTTTATTCTTAAGAATAGAAAACAGTTTTTTATTATTAAACATGTTTTTCTGTTTTTTTTTTAAATTTTAAAAAATAGAAAACTTTTCAGGTTAACAAACAAAGCCCTAAGAGAGTTTTTGTTTCTTCAATTTTTTTTTCTTGATAAATGTTTTATGAGTTGTTTTATATTCTTAATCAATTAGTTCAATTATGGAAGGGAATGCACACATATTAGCTGAAAATGAAAAGAAAAAAAAAAAAAAAAACTATATGTATAGCCATATTTAACATAATATTTTTTATTTTTTAAATACTTTGAATATTTTTGTTCATATATGTTTCATAGACTTTATATTATGTTTGGTAGTGACTCTGATAAGTGTTTTTTATATCCATTTAACACCACCATCTAAACCTTGACCAAATCATTGAATTTTATTAAATTATCCAATAGGCCATGAATAATTACTTTAAAACATATCCGAAAAAGAAAATAAAGAATGGTTTTGGTAAAGCTAAAAACACTTTCTAATATTTGAAAAGTTAAATTCACTTGCTGATGTTTTAAAGTTCCTTAATTTGCATGTAATAATTAGGTCTTTAGAAAACTTGTATGGATAATTTTTAAAATTTTTTAAAATTAATTAAATGTAATTTTTAAACTACCTTTTGATAGATTTTTTTTCTTAAAAAAAAAAAAGGAAAAAGAAAATTTCTATTATGTAGTATATTAGAAAAAAAAATCTAAAACAAAATTATGATTTGTATGCAAACTCAAATGGTTTTCTATAAGAATATTTCTAATAAAAATGTTTTTGGTGAAAGCACAATCCATGGATCAAGTAGTAGAAAGAAACCAAATTAGTAAAAGCACTGTTTCCATGTCGATGAATTACACTAAAAATTTGGCAATTTTTAAGGGAACTACCATACATGAGGACTTCGTTTCAGGCAATAAGTTACAACATTTTCAGCCAACTGAATTAACTAGAGATCATTCCTTCTTCATTTCTTCAAGGCTGTTATCACTTATCAAGCGAAGTCTTTGCCAATATTGGGCCCTTAAATACCAGTACCACTACTATGCCATTTCATTGGCATATGCATGATCTGTGATCTCTCCCAGTGGCTCCTAATAAGATGGTTGTAGTGAGCTTGAAAGCAAGTTACACAGTGAAGCCATCGGAGCCCACTTTCGATGGTCGTTTATCTCTGTCGGAGTGGGATCAGATTGGAACCATAACTCATGTGCCGACCATCTATTTCTACAGACCCTCACAGGACTGGATTATGCGGGATGGTGACATCTTGGCAACTCTGAGGGACTCATTGAGCCGGGTCTTGGTGCATTTCTACCCGCTTGCCGGTCGTTTGTGCTGGATTCAAGGAAGCCGCCTGGAGCTTGAGTGCAATGCTATGGGGGTTCAGCTGATTGAAGCTGAGTCCCAAGCAACACTAGATGATTTTGGCGATTTCGCTCCATCTCCAGACCTTGAACACCTTGTCCCTTGTGTAAACTACAACAGTCCAATTCATGAACTGCCACTGATGCTTGTGCAGCTCACCAAGTTCAGCTGCGGTGGCATCAGCCTCAGCACGTCCATATCACATGCTGTGGCCGATGGCCAGAGCGCACTTCACTTCATCGACGAGTGGGCAAGGCTTGCCCGGGGCGAGCCTTTAGGCACACCGCCATTTCTCGACCGGAAAGTGCTGCGAGCTGGGGATTCCCCAATTGCGCCTCCTTGTTTTGATCATGCAGAATTCAGCCATCCACCGCTATTGATGGGAGCATCAAGTACTGTCGAGGAGAGAAAAAAGGGGACTACTGTATCATTGTTGAAGCTGACCAAAGCCCAAGTTGAGAGACTGAAGAAGATAGCCAATGATAGTCGGCCTACAGAATGTGGCCGTCCTTATAGCCGGTACGAGACTATTGCAGCACATATATGGAGATGCGCATGCAACGCGCGTGGTCACAAGCCTGAGCAGCCAACGGCAATAGGTATATGCATTGATTCACGCAGTCGTATGCGGCCACCATTGCCTCAGGGGTACTTTGGCAATGCTACACTTGATGTGATCGCTACTGGCCGCTCCGGTGAGCTAGTGTCAAAGCCATTAGGCTATGCTTCGAGTAGAATAAGAGCAGCAATAGAGAAAGTGACGGACGAATACGTGTGGTCTGCCATAGATTTTCTGAAAAATCAGCCTGACTTGTCACAGTTCCAGGATCTACATGCCTTAGGGAACGATGAAGGACCTTTCTATGGTAACCCAAATCTTGGGGTAATAAGCTGGTTGACGCTACCCATGTACGGGATCGATTTTGGATGGGGGAAGGAGGTGTACATGGGTCCAGGACCCCATGATTTTGATGGTGATTCTTTGATCCTACCAGGTCATGATGGAGATGGATCCTTGGTTGTTGCCTTGTGTTTGCAAGTTGCTCATATGGATGCTTTCAAGAACTTCTTCTACGAAGCCATGGCAGAATCTTCAATAAACTGATAACATCTCATCTAATACTAATGGAGTAAAAATAAAAATGATGTTGCCTCATGATGAAAATATGAGCATCTCATCTTAGCTGTAAACTCCAATTAATAAGCATATTTTTATCAGATCATGTCCGAATTCTTAGATCAAGAATGAAAGATGTGTTTCATTATCTGACAGAATGTTGCAAAGACCAACGGGAGATTCGTTTCGGCAATCGTGATCATGAGGGGCCTAACCATATATATTACATACGTATACATTCAATAATATTTGACAAAAAATTTCCTCAAATTGTCAGTTGGATGATGAGAAAAAAGAATGAAGATCTTTGAGTCAAAATTTAATTGGACATTTTTTTTTTGAAAAAAAATCGTTATTCCTTTTTAAAATAGTTATATATATATATATATATATTTGGAAATTTGAATATATATGTTGTAAGAATTAATTTAGTTATTATTCAGTAATTATTAGTGAACTTTAGTTAAAAAAAAGTTAGTTTTACTATGTTCAATTGCTCTGCCGAATTTGTTCAGAAATTGAATTTAACATTAGAGTAAATCTTATTCAATTTTCATAATTAGAATTTAACCTTATGGAATTATAAAAGATTGAAAATTGAAATTAAAAATTTGTTTTATGCATGCGAGAATTTATAGGAATGGCATATTGATTAGATAAAAATTTAAATTTTTAATTAATGGACTTCAATTTTGAAGGATTGATTTAGTTGAGATATAATTAACAAATGGAATGGATTTAATTCATATGATTACAAAGGACTAAGACAATTATTATAAATTAAATACTTAAATAATAGATGTTAGGAATAAGATAATTATTACAAGTCAAATAATGAAATAATAGATGTTTGATGGATTATTGAGTAAGGTTAAAATTGATATTTACAAAATGTTTGATTAAATTAAAATTCAGAGTATGGGACTTTGAATTTTCATATATCATAATGTGGAATTTAATTAATTTAGGAAGGCATACATTTAAAAAGAAATATTTTTATTTCTAGGTTAAATGATTGGTAACGGATGAAAAATGAATGAAATTAATTAAAAGAAAGTATAAAGTTATATATGTGGATTTTATCAATATGAAAATATGATATAAATATGGTTATGAAAATTAAATGTGCATATTAAAAAAAATTATTGACCGTAATATAAATTTCATGATGGTTGTTTTTTGACTGAATAAAAAAAATTAAAATATTTGACTTTTTTTATTTAGATAAAAGAAACTTATTGATATCAACCAATATAATTAGAGTATAAAAACAAATATCATCTTAATATAGACGAAATATATATATAAAATGGAAACAATATGAAATGAAAAAAAGAGAATAAAAGTTTAAAATATGTATGTGGGTGGTTGGATGTGAAAAATCGCCGTCCGATCTTTCTTTCTTTTCCTTTTTCTTTTTTTGGACAAAAAGCCAATATTTTGGAGGGATAAATGAGCTCCTTTTTCAAGAAATTTTAGGAGAGGGAAATGCAGCTGACATGTCAAATTTGAATTTGAGTAGTCAGATTTTCAATACTTGGAAGGGTGATTTGTTCTTGAAAATTTTGTATTGTTTTTTTTGAAGGAAAGATGAGTGGTTGATAGTATCATATTTTTAAAAATGAATGAATAAAAAGAATCTGTTGAGATATTAGGAATGCTTTCCGTATATCATTCTTTCCTTATATTATTTAGTATTGAGATATTAGGAATGTTTAAATATTAGGAAAGTTGAGATATTAAGAATATTGAGATATTAGGAATATTGAGATATTAGGAAAGTTGAGATATTAAGATATTAGTTGTTATTTTCTTATATCATTCTTTCCTTGTATCATTCCTTCCCATTCTTAGAATGGTGATTACCCTTTATATATATTATGTACATGAACGAATGAAAGTATGAATGGAAAAAACTACCATTTATCAATTTGAAGATGGTATCAGAGCCATGGAACTGAAATCCTGGATATTTTGTCTCTATGGTAGTCCGACAGCGATCATCCATCCTAAGACAAGCCCTAACATTGATAAGTCAACCTTCAAATGCACTCACTGCAATAAGATTGATCCCACGAATCTGGATATCCCACAATTTCAAAGCAACGACTCTTAGTATGACCAGGAAAACAATGAGGAACCGAGGGTTTGAACCATGGACCTTTAGATCATGTTTAGGCTATCAACACTTTGTTATTAATGATAATAATCGTGATCAACGGAAGAAGGATTCCAAGAAAACCTCGATTGCAACTGTTGCCGAAATAAAAACAGAGGCTAATGTTGCTGATAAAGCCTCTACATTGGTAGCCGCTACAAATCATGGTGGTAAGTTTTTAAATACTTTTATACCTGTTATTAATAGTGCATGGATAATTGATTCTGGTGTTACAGATCATATGACTTATGATTCTAGACAGGTTTCACCCCTTAGACCTTCCTCACAAAAAATTGTTTCAACAGCCAATGGTAACACAACCCCAGTCATTGGGGAAGGATCCTTAACTCTTACTGATACTTTGAATTTGGATTCTGTTTTAGTTGTTCCATCTTTAGATTACAATCTTTTGTCAGTTTCTCAAATCACCGCAGCCTTATCTCGTATTGTCATTTTTTAGCCTGAATTTTGTGTGATTAAGGACATCCAAACAAGACAGACGATTGGTTGTGGTATTAAGCGGGGAAAACTCTATTACTTGGACTTGTAGACAAATGATTCAAATAAGTTGCAACAAGCCTTGATGGCAGATGGATCTGAGGGGGAGAAGAAAAAATCTGAAATTTGGTTGTGGCATCGACGTCTGGGACATGCTTCCTTTGGTTATTTAAAAAAATTGTTTCCTAGTTTGTTTGCAAAGAGTGATATTTCTGGTTTCCGTTGTGATATTTGTGAATTGGCTAAAAGCCATCGTGTTTCGTTTCCGTTAATTTTGAACAAAAGTCCGTTTCCTTTTATGGTTATACATTCTGATGTTTGGGGCCCATCCAAAGTCTCAACTTTGAGTGACTCACGTTGGTTTGTTACTTTTATTGATGATTGTACCAGAATGGCATGGTTATGCTTGATGAAGACTAAAGATGAAGTGAACTTATTGTTTCAAAAATTTCATAAAATGATTGAAACTCAGTACAATGCAAAGGTTCGGGTTTTGCGTAGTGATAATGGTGGAGAATATCAAAATTCTGATCTTCAAAAGTATTTGGAAGGACATGGCATTATTCATCAGACTACTTGTTCCAATACACCCCAGCAAAATGGAGTCGTTGAACGGAAAAATCGACACTTGTTAGAGGTTGTTTGTGCTTCCTTGATAGCAACAAAAACACCGATATCTTATTGGGGAGAAGCAATCACATCTGCCGCATACTTGATCAATCGGGTACCTTCCAACTCAATTAACTTCCAAACACCTCTCCAAGCTTTTACTAATGCCGTAGTTGCCCCAACTGTCCCAAATCTACCTCCTCGTGTTTTTGGTTGTGTGGCATTTGTGCATCTACACAAACACCAACGCACCAAGTTAACTTCTCATGCATTGCAATGTGTGTTTGTTGGATATGCATTGCACAAAAAGGGATATCGATGTTACCATCCTCCAACTCAACAAATGTATATTACAATGGATGTGGTGTTTCATGAAGATTCAATGTATTTTTCATCTGAGTCTGAACTTCAGGGGGAGTACCATAAGGAAATTCAGACTCTCGATTATGATTATCATATCTCTAAGGAGAATGAATCTGGATAATCTGAACTAGTGAACCAAGAAGCGGGTGAGTTGGATATGAGTGATCAACAATTTGGGTCCGAAGATGTCTTCATTGAAATACCAAACCAATCGTCATCTGTTGAAGGTGTTCTTAATTTGGAACCTGATCCATTCATGAAATGATTACCACACCGTCATAATAGAGGTATTCCTAAACCCACATATGAACCTGAATTGTCTACCAAAGTCAAATATCCCATGAGCAACTATGTGTCTAACCATCGTTTGTCTGAATCAAATAAGTTATTTGTAAATCAATTATCTACTGTAGCTATTCCTAACAGTGTGCAGGAAGCCTTAGCTGATCCAAGGTGGAAAACATCCATGAATGAAGAGATGAAATCATTGCAGAAGAATGAAACATGGGAACTCGTAGAATGTCCACCAGGAAAAAAGCCAGTTGGGTGTCGTTGGATCTATACTGTGAAGTACAAGGCAGATGGTAGTATTGAACGATTTAAAGCAAGACTGGTAGCAAAAGGGTACACTCAAACTTATGGAATTGACTACACAGAGACATTTGCACTTGTAGCTAAGATCAACACAGTTTGAGTATTACTGTCTTTAGCTGCAAACCTAGATTGGCCATTACAACAGTTCGATGTGAAAAATGTCTTTCTGCATGGCGAGTTATCTGAAGAAGTATATATGGATCTTCCACTAGGATGCATGGTGTCAGAAAAGCAATGTTAGAAGGTGTGCAAATTGAAGAAGTCATTGTATGGGTTGAAGCAATCCCCGAGAGCATGGTTTGGAAGGTTCACAAAGTCAATGAGAGCTTTTGGCTATCGTCAAAGTCATTCAGATCACACTTTGTTCCTGAAAAAGCAACATGGTAAGATTACCGCACTCATCGTATATGTGGATGACATGGTAGTTACAGGAAATGATTCTGAAGAAAGAAAAGCTCTGCAAAATTATCTATCTAGAGAATTCGAAATGAAAGATCTAGGTCCTCTGAAATACTTTCTTGGGATTGAAGTTTCTCGATCAAGTGAAGGAATTTTTCTGTCTCAAAGAAAGTATGCCTTAGATCTTTTACAGGAGACTGGAATGTCGGGATGTCAACCTATTAATACACCAATAGAAGAAGGTCTGAAATTGTGTGTTGAGCCTAATCAAGTATCAACCGATAAGGGAAGATACCAGAGACTTGTGGGGAGATTAATGTACTTAGCTCATACAAGACCAGATCTTGCTTATGCATTGAGTGTAGTGAGTCAATACATGCATAATCCTAGAGAGCAACATATGAATGCAGTTATGCGTATTTTGAGGTATTTGAAGAATGCTCCTGGGAAGGGAATTTTGTTCCCTAAAAATGTTAATCATCAGAGTATAGAAGTATATACTGATGCTGATTGGGCCGGTGCAGTGGATGATAGGCGATCTACATCTGGTTACTTTACCTTTGTAGGTGGTAATCTTGTGACATGGAAAAGTAAGAAGCAGAATGTCGTCGCTCGTTCAAGTGCAGAAGCAGAATTTAGAGGTATGACTCTAGGACTTTGTGAGGCATTATGGCTAAGACTTCTCTTACAGGATTTAGGTTACCTATCTAGGCAACCAATCCGATTGTTTTGTGACAATAAAGCCGCATGTGACATTGCTCATAATCTAGTACAACATGATCGTACACAGCATGTCGAGGTAGATAGTTTCTTCATTAAGGAAAAGTTGGATGATAAGATTGTGGAATTGCCTAAGATTCGATCAGAAGATCAATTGACCGATATCCTCACCAAAGCTGTCTCAAGTCAAGTGTTCTCAAAATTTTTAGACAAGTTGGGCATGTGTGACATCTATGCACCAACTTGAGGGGGAGTGTTGAGATATTAGGAATGCTTTCCGTATATCATTCTTTCCTTATATTATTTAGTATTGAGATATTAGGAATGTTTAAATATTAGGAAAGTTGAGATATTAAGAATATTGAGATATTAGGAATATTGAGATATTAGGAAAGTTGAGATATTAGGATATTAGTTGTTATTTCCTTATATCATTCTTTCCTTGTATCATTCCTTCTCATTCTTAGAATGGTGATTACCCTCTATATATATTCTGTACATGAACAAATGAAAGTATGAATGGAAAAAACTACCATTTATCAATTTGAAGAGAATCAACTTGATACTGTCTTATGTATTTTCATGTTGTTTTTATGTGATTTGTATGTATGTTTTTGTGCTTTAATTATTTTATTGTGATTATGCCATTTTTGGTCCATTATTGGTGATAATGATACTAGATTAAAATTTAGTAGTTATTTATTAGTGATTAAATTCACGTGGGTATTATAATGTTTCAAATATTGTTTGGAATACAAATTGAACATCCTCCATCATTATTTAGTGATATGTTGGTGTTGCAAATTTCACTTGCAAATAATGTTGTATGAAAAGGGAAAAAAAAAAAAGGAAAGAATAAAAAGTGAAAATGAAAAGACTTTCAAGAGGGAAATTTGTGAAAAATAGGAGAATATAAGACATAAAAATGACCTTAGGGAGGGTGAATTAAAAAAAGGAATATATTCCTAATATAAAATATATAAAAGTGTCTTTGCATG
Source organism: Vitis riparia (assembly GCF_004353265.1). Classification (NCBI taxonomy): domain Eukaryota; kingdom Viridiplantae; phylum Streptophyta; class Magnoliopsida; order Vitales; family Vitaceae; genus Vitis; species Vitis riparia. Next base: position 331,523 of record NW_023269676.1, on the reverse strand, counting down.
AAATTTTTTTGAATGTGAAGCGTATTTAAGTATAGATGCATATATCATTTAGAGATTAGCTAAGAATAATAGTGCATTGTATGATTGTATGAAAGCATTTATATCATATTTGTATTAAGAAAATATATTTATATTGTCTAATATAAGAATTTATTTGAATATATGATCTAAGAAAAAACTGAATAACTTATTTTGAATAAGAAATAAAAAATATTTGCTAAAATATATGATTTGGATAGGGTAATTAAAAGTTTAATTGATTTAGAGTGTGTTTGTTTTATTAGCCTTTTGTTATAAACAAATTGCTTTCAGACCTAAAGTCGTTTGTTTTTCTTACTTTTCATGATTTATTATAAATTTTTGGTTGAATAGAAAAAATCAAAATATTTGATTTTTTTTAATTGAAAAAAATAACTGTTGATTTTTTTTTTTTTTTTTTTTTTACTTTTCAATACTTAATAGAAATAAAACATTGCAAAAACAAATAACCAAATACTTGAATATTATTAAACATTATTTAGTTTTAAGTTTTATTTAGAATTAAGTTAAAATAAACAAATATCATCTTAGTTTTATATGGTTATAATTTTATTATAATATACAATATGAATGGATTTTTACATCTTGGAATACACTAAATTGGAATTCTTATTTTCCTTGTGTGCAAAGTAGCTTACTAAGCATTGTGGTTTGCTCAACCCTTTCCCTAATATGAATGATAACTTCTTTTGGATTGGTTTCAATTTTGTAATTGTGAGGTTTTTTTTTTCCATAAACCTATATATAGGTGTATTTATTTATTTCAAATAAAATCTAGAAGGAAGCTAAGACTAAGAAAAAAATCAATTCACCACTTAAACAAAGTGACTCAGAGCTCTAGGTTATGATAATACTTGAGCTGGAATTATATGTGATTATTGGCTTTTTGCATACTGTTCTGGTACTTACAATAGACTTGCAGGGATATGACAATTTGTGGTTGGTGTACATGAGAATATATATTTTTTTTTCTATAGATTAATATGCTATGCATGATACATGCATGTTGGTGATTTTGGGGGCATGTGAGATTATAAATTGTATATATGAAATTAATGGTAATAATAAATTTAACAACTTTCATGTTTGCATTATAAAATTGTTAATCAGAATTTGATTGTGAGACGTTTGAAGATATTACTACTTTGTGGAGATCGTAAATGATTTTGAAGTTTTCCTAAGCTATTTATTTAGAAAAATTCTTTTATATTTTGGTTAAATAGAAAAAATTAAATTTGGATTGCAATCTCTACAAATGTAGATGAGTGAATTACTTGGAGAGTGTTTGTTTTTTTTTAGTTTTTTTATTAAAAAATAATTTGCTATCAGACTTTAAGTTAATTTTTTTTTATTTTTATGATTTATTATAATTTTTTGATTGAATAGGAGAAAATAAAATATTTGACTTTTTCTAAATGAGAAAAAAACATTATATTGATTTTTCTTTACTTTTTAATATTTAATATAAATAAAATATTACAAAAATATACAATTTGATACTTAACACTACTAAAAACCATTTAATTTTATGTTCTATTTAGAATTAAGTGAAAAAAACCACTTTAGTGGGATTTTGTTTTAAAAATTGAGTTGATAAAAAAAATAAAAATTATGAAGAATATGATGTGTATAAAGTTAATTATTTAGTTGCATGATATGGATATTGATGTGTTTAAAGATACAAGGATAACATATGGAATGAAAGAGTCTTGGGAATGGGACATCACATTCAAATATGGCATACCATGAGATGGTAACGTAGAAATTTTTTTTAAAAAATAAGAAAGGGTCGAATTGCATCTCACGGCATCGTGTGATGTTGAGGTATGTGGTGTGGAAAGTTATGCGAGTTGAAGAAAAATGTGATTAGATTAGAGATAAAGTTGAAAGATGAGTGTGATTAGGTTTGGGATAACGTTGAAAGATCAGTTAATTTTTTTAAGATCTTGAGTGGTCAATTGGAAAACCAACCAATTTACCAATTAGGTGCTGTGACACGTCGTTTTTCCTTGGATCTTGTTGATCTCATCTCCCTTGCTTCATAATTGAGGTTGACATTATGGTGTGATTGCTTGTGCCAGGGATGTATGGTATGTTGGTAAAAGACAATGAACCCATTCTACATTAAGAAAGTGTCGAAGGTGACTAAGATGAAGTAATTGATTGAAGGTATTGAAGAGACCCAAAACATTTCAACCATATTTGAAATATAAAAAAATTTTATGTGTTAAAAATATTAAAAATACTTTCTAAAATTACTATTAAACGCACTCTTATAATACTTTCAGAATAAGTGAATAAATTGCAGAAGATATATTTCCTGAAACTCTCAGAATGAATGTTGATAATTAATTTGTTTGTTAAAGAAGCTTATCCAGAAGTGCATAAGTAAATAAATAGTGCATGAAATAAGTGAGGAACATAAAAATGGAGGTTTACATTAAGGCTATTGTGGACCCCATATTTCGGCTCATGCGTTTCCCATTCGATGGCGAAACTCACTTTTTGTTTGAAAAATGATTTTATTGATTAGGAAAAATGACTTGGAGTCGCCACTTATTTTTGTTTTATTTTTAAAGGGTAACAAAATAAGAAAGAAAACCCTAAGTGCGATTCCTTATTTTGGAAAAGGTGATCTACGAGAAACCAGATCGGGCTCGGGGGTCAGGTTACTTATCGGGAAGGTACGGTAAAAGACCATAGCACCCCTCTAAGTCTCTAAAATCGGGTCTCTACTAATAAAATGAAGCTGACGTGGCAATTTACGAGTAAATAAGTGAATATCCTGAATGATCATGCACACATAAGAGTCGAGACATGCATAGACAACGATTAGAGGGAAAATGGGTACATACCTGGGCAACGAACCGCCATGCACTATCAATAGAGAGGGTTAGTACACCATATAGAGCTCAAAACATACCACATGCATCACTAAGCAGGGATTAAAATTGTTCGAAGGAAAACTGGATTTTTAAAATTCATTTGAGAATCAGGATCTTAGAGATTATTTGAAAATTGGATTCTTAGGAATTAAATGTAAGAATGAGAATTTTTAGAAATTAAATTTGAAAGAAAATTGGGATTTTTAAGAAAAATTAAGTTACGAAAATTGGGATTATGGGTGTTAAATTTTGAAAGGGATCAGAAACGTAAGTTTTTTGAGAAGTAGAAATTATGAAAGTTGATGTATAAAAATTGGAAATCTTAGAAATCATTCGAAGGCAGAATTTATAAAAATAATGAATAAGATGATAGTGATAATGATAATAATAAGTAGCGGGATAAATACGGGAATTGGAGCATGGGAAACTGGAAATTAAGTTCGGAGATAGGACAATTGGAATTTCAAATAGCTAAATTTAGGAATCGGAAATTTGAAGAATTAGACTCTAATGATTGAAATTTTTAAGAGAAATAAATGAGTAAGTATGGAGTAATGTTACTGATTAATCAAAACGATATTTGGGCGGATGAATAGTGAATAGTGGGATTTATGAGATTAAAAATTAAATTTGAAATATTGAGATTTTTAAAAGAAATATAGAATAAATACGGAATAACGTTATCAATTAATCAAAAACGATATTTGGATGGATGAAAATGAATAGTGAGATTTTGAAAATTAAGTTTGAAAGTCGGATCTCTGAATAATCGAACTCTAATTATTGGAATTTTTAGCAGAAAGAAATAGGTAAACGTGGAATTTATAATAATAATAATAACAAAAATGATATTTAAATGAATAAAAGTGAATGATGGAATTTTTGAGTCTAAAGGTTAAATTTGGAAATCTGGTTTTGAAGAATTGAATTTTAATGATTTGAAATAAATAAATAAATAAATATGGAAATATGATACTGATTAACAAAAATAATGTTTAAACGAATAAAAAAAAGAATAGTGGAATTTTTCTAATTGAAAATTGAATTAGGGCGTTGGATTTTTGAAGGATTAGACTTTGAATAAATAGATAGATATGAGATTATAACATTAATTAACGAGAATAATATTTAGGTGAATAAAGATGAATAGTAGAATTTTTGGGATTGAAAATTTAATTCAGAAATTGGATTTTTGGAGAATTGGACCTTGTATAAATAAATAGATATGGAATAAGAATTCTAATTAACGAAAATAAAATTTAGACGAATAATGGAATTTTTGGGATTGAAAGTTGAATTAAGACATGAGGTTTTCGAGAGATTGGACTTTAAATGAATGTGATTATTAGAAAAGGATAAATATATATACGAAATAATTAATAAACATAATATTTAAATGAGTGGATTTGAATAGTGGAAATTTTGAGATTAAAAATTAAATTAGGAAGTTGGATTTTTGAATAATTGAACTTTAATGATTTGAATTTTCTTAAAAGAAATGAATAAATAAATAAATGGGTAAGTAGATAAAATAACAATAAAGAAAATAAATAATTAAAGAAAAGAACGTGAATACTAGAATTTTTGAAACGGGAAATTAAATTTGGAAGTCGGGATTTTGAAAAATTATTTGCAAGCTAGGGTTTAGGAAACTATTTTAAAATCAAAGATAAAGTAATAAATAAATGAATAAAAATAATAAATAAAATAAAATAAAATAAAAACACGTGGCCTAAAAGGTGGTCATGCAGTGAAGTTGGAAATGGATATTATGGACGCCACAAAGCCTTATTGCCTAGCACCATGGCAGCTACAGCCGAAATGTGGAGCCCATCTGACCATTGTCATGGTTCATCCAGCTAGAAAATCCTCAAATTCTAATAACTGGGCCTTCGTGCTGCATTTGAGGATTTGTAAGCCCATTACCCATTGCAAACCCCTCAAACCCCACCATTCCTGTATGAATCCACCACCCGGAAAACTCCAAAATGTTGCAACCGTCTGCCAGTCCAGGATCAATGTGAACCCCACGCATTCGAATATCAAAAGGATAGGATCGGTGGCTGGACAATTTGACCATGCCTGGGGCTTGAAGCGATCGGCAACAAGCTGGTGATTTTTTGTTAAAGCCGATCAACGCGCCAAACACTCGGAGTTCCACTTTGAAACAAAGGATCTCCTTGCTGTTTCAAGTAGTACACCTAAAGCTTCTAGTCTTAACCTCTCTTATCTTGCAGCGGTGCATGAAAATAAGAAGAGAAGCAGGCTTTGGGAATGGGCTTAGGAGGGTGGCCATGCGAGATGAGGCCATATAATTGGATGCACGTATGAGTGGGCCCAAGACGGACAAGGAATGATGATATCGATGCAAAAAGATGAGAAGGAGACGCAACATCTTGGTTTTGTAGAGGCGAAAGCGGCATTCTACTGCGGGGGTGCCTAGTGGTGCTGTGGCATTTGAGGAAGATTTTGTTGATGTGTCTGCCGCTAGTTGGCCGCAAGAAGGGATGGGTGAGGACCAGGTGGAAGAGGAGGCGCCCCTAAAGGAATTGAAACAGGAAGAGGCTGCTTCTGCTCTCCTTGAGCTCATGTATCAAGAGATGGGATGGTTAATGGCAATGCAACTCCAACACCTGGAATGGTTCCCTCGTTTCGGGTCAGTCCAGCTGCAAACGAACCTGGAGTTGTTGGGGCTTCAGGTATCAGGAAATTACCAGGCATGCGACCACCAAGTGCAGGGTTTTGCTCGCCATAACCTCGGTTGGGCTCCATGCTGAATCTATCACGTACGGTACCTCCGAGCCTATTTAAAATAGTCTTCATGAAATAGATGCCAAGCCAATGCAGTCATATCCTTCCGATGCCCACGGAAGGATTCAAGATCCTTTATAGCTCTTATGTCATAAAACTTGATGATTTGATCTTTTTAAGCAATGAGCACCCAGTTACCATTTTGATTCCGTTCGACATAGAGCACAGTGTTTTTGTGGCCAACACATGAGGACTTATAACTATGTTTAATCGGTGCAACTGCGGGTCCCAATGAACCGATCCCCATTTTCAACTCACACGAAGACAACAACATCACATCCTGTTGAGAACAGATCCTCTTCATGCCATACTAGCTGGATAATCCCTCAACTCCCCTAACATACCACCCCGATAATACTTCCAAAGATTCTGATGTTGAGTCTTCTTAGATACAGCTTTGTTCAAAACAGTTAACCCAAAAAAAAAAATATGGTATCTAGGCACCCAAGAAGAAGTCGAAACAGAGAACACCATAAAGTAAAACAGAGCACGCATAAGGGAGGATAATATCACTACCCAGCTCCATTTTATGAGATCCAAGAAGTTAAGAAATAAAAAGAAAAGGACTGGTGGGAAAATCTAGATGGTTTCAAAATGCAATCAGATAACACAATCATCATACGACTCATGCATAGCGTAGCCATCACACAACTCGTACAAGGGAAAACAGGGGACAAGCAATGCAGGAAATGAGGAGCAAGTCTAGCACGCTAAATAAACAAAACAAGCATCCAACTATCAAGAATGAAGCAAGGTATGACTGAAAACAAAACAAAATGAGATAAAAGCGGAGAACCTAAAGCGCGAATTCATCAAACTTGAATGATTCCTTTGGAGCAAAGTCGCTTGGTTCTTTCCCGAACTGCACACTCCCTGATCGCCTCCCTCTCCTAGAAAAAAAAAACCTCCTCCTCCGTTCTCCCTTCTTCCTCTAGATATCTAATCCCCTGTTTCCGTCTTCCGCAGCAAGTCACCACCGGCTCCACTGCTCCTCTCGTCAGCAAGGATGGAGTCCTTGACCATCAGCATGCCTGCCGCCATGCCCATGCAGCTGATTTTCCGGGTGTAGAGAAAAGAGGGCCCCCCACTTATCTCAAGTGCTGCCCGATATACCAACCTCAAAGGGGGTCTACAAATATGCCCCTCTTCGGTAGAGCTCACGAGTGTAAAGAATGTGAACACTGGAGTGAAAGCAAGTGTGAGTAATGAGTGGAATGAAGTGAACTCTACCGAAGAAACCAAGAGACCCCCACAGCGATGCTAGTGAAACACGAACTCACTCAAACTAACAGACAAACACGAAGGCTCTAAACCTGAGAGAAAACGATGTCTCAAAATGTCCCTGAAGCCACACTGAGGACCCAGGGTTCCTCTAAGACGTCTCCAAAAGTGACTCGAAAGACCATATTAAGGATGAGTAACGGTCGAACCACTCTAGAATAAGAGATGAATATGCGATAAGCACCGAGTAACGAAGTGAGGAGAGCCGAGGACGAATGCAAAACCTTGAAGGTAAGATGTGCAATGCCCGTGAATATGAATGTCGAGGCCTGTGACTCTGAATGATACAGATGAGAAGGAATGACCCTGAACGTCAAAACACGAAAAGGTGATGACTCAAGGTGCCTGAAGGGACATGTACAATGGCTCTGGATGCCAAACTAAAGAAAGATGGTGGCATCGAATGCCTGAATGAGTATGAAAAATGGCTCTGAACGCTAAAACTAAGAGAGAAAGTGACTCTAAAATGAATGAATGGGCATGAAGAATGGCTTTGAACGCCAAACTACGAAAGATAATGAATCAAAATGCATGAATGGGTAAGAAAAGCGGCTTTAAATGCAAAGACTGGAAAGTGATGAAAGCTCTGAACGCCAAACTGAAAATAGTGATGGCTCTGAACGCTGGCTCTGAACGCCAAGCTGAAAATAGTGATGGCTATGAATGCCAAAACTTAGAAGTGATGAAGGCTCTGAACGCCAAATTGAAAATAGTGATGACTCTGAACGCCAAAAATGAGAATACGACTCTGAACGCCAAACTGAAAATAGTGATGGCTCTGAACGCCAAAACTGAGAAGTGATAACGGCTCTGAACGCCAAACTGAAAATAGTGATGGCTCTGAACGCCAAAACTAAGAATAGTGATGGCTCTGAACGCCAAAACTGAGAAGTGATAACGGCTCTGAACGCTAAACTGAAAATAGTGATGGCTCTGAACGCCAAAACTGAGAAGTGATAACGGCTCTGAACGCCAAACTGAAAATAGTGATGGCTCTGAACGCCAAAACTGAGAACGATGATGGCTCTGAACGTCGAAACTGAGAACGATGATGGCTCTGAACGCCAAACTGAGAAGTGATAACGGCTTTGAACGCCAAACTGAAAATAGTGATGGCTCTAAACGCCAAAACTGAGAAGTGATAACGGCTCTGAACGCCAAACTGAAAATAGTGATGGCTCTGAATGCCAAAACTGAGAAGCGATGATGGCTCTGAACGCCAAAACTGAGAACAATGATGGCTCTGAACGCCAAACTGAGAAGTGATAACGGCTCTGAACGCCAAACTGAAAATAGTGATGGCTCTGAACACCAAAACTGAGAAACTATGATGGCTCTGAACGCCAAACTGAAAATAGTGATGGCTCTGAACGCCAAAATATGAGAAGCGATGATGGCTCTGAACGCCGGAGCAGAGAACGAATGATGGCTCTGAACGCCGAAACTGAGAATGATGATGACTTTGAATGCCGAAACTGAGAACGATGATGGCTCTGAACGCCGAAACTAAGAACGATGATGGCTCTGAACGCCAAAACTGAGAACGATGATGGCTCTGAACGCCAAACTGAAAAGGATGATGGCTCTGAACGCCAAACTGAAATTCGATGATGGCTCTGAACGTCAAAACTGAGAAGTGATGATGACTCTGAACGCCAAACTGAAAACCTGGTGATGGCTCTGAACGCCGAAACTAAAAAGTGATGATGGCTCCGAACGCCGAAACCTAGAAAAAAATAGCTCTGGAAGCCAAATCAAAAGCTAACTTTAAACACTAAACTAGAAGAATAATGGCTCTGGAAGCCAAACCAAAAAAACTAACTCTAAAAGCTAAAACTAGGAAATAACAGCTCTGGAAGCCAAACCAAAAAGCTAACTCTAAAAGCTAAACTAGGAAATAACAGCTCTGGAAGCCAAACAAAAAAAAACTAATTCTAAATGCTAAACTGAGAAAATAATAGCTATGGAAGCCAAACCAAAAAGCTAACTCTAAACACTAAACTAGAAGAATAAAAGCTCTGGAAGCCAAACCAAAAGCTAACTCTAAACACTAAACTAGAAGATAATGGTTTCGGAAGCCAAACCAAAAGCTAACTCTAAGGGTTAAACTAGAAAATAACAGCTCTGGAAGCCAAACAAAAAAAAACTAATTCTAAATGTTGAACTGAGAAAATAATAGCTATGGAAGCCAAACCAAAAAGCTAACTCTAAACACTAAACTAGAAGAATAAAAGCTCTAGAAGCCAAACCAAAAGCTAACTCTAAACACACTAAACTAGAAGATAATGGCTTCGGAAGCCAAACCAAAAGCTAACTCTAAGGGTTAAACTAGAAAATAACAGCTCTGGAAGCCTAAACAAGATGACAGAAATGGCTCTGGAAGCCTAAACCAGACGACGGTAATGGCTCTGGAAGCCTAAACAAGATGACAGAAATGACTCTGGAAGCCTAAACGAGATGACAGAAATGGCTCTGGAAGCCTAAACAAGACGACGGTAATGGCTCTGGAAGCCTAAACAAGATGACAGTAATGGCTCTGGAAGCCTAAGCAAGATGACAGAAATGACTCTGAAAGCCTAAACAAGATGACAGAAATGGCTCTGGAAGCCTAAACAAGACGACGGTAATGGCTCTGGAAGCCTAAACAAGACGATGGTAATGGCTCTGGAAGCCTAAACAAGATGACAGAAATGGCTCTGGAAGCCTAAACGAGATGATAGAAATGGTTCTGGAAGCCTAAACAAGACGACGGTAATGGCTCTGGAAGCCTAAACAAGATGACAGTAATGGCTCTGGAAGCCTAAGCAAGATGACAGAAATGACTCTAGAAGCCTAAACAAGGTGATGGTAGGGGGATGCTCTAGGTGATAACTCGTAAAGATCGACAAATGAGTCTGACAACCATGAAATCAAGACGAGACACAATAAACCCAAAGAGAGGGGGTATGCCCCGGTAGAAAAGCGCTGAAGGGGATATGCCCCAGTATGACGACTCGCAAAGATCAAGAAATGGATTGAGTAGTGAGAAAGATCTGCAAAATATCCGATGAACTCAAAGACGGGGGTATGCCCTAGTGTGGCATGCCGTTGTAAATCTCAATCCGCTGGAAATGGCTGAAAGGGACTTTACGAGTCTGGAACGACGCTCCGCTGAGAGCTCATATCGATGAAGAGCTCAGGAATAATGGTCAATGAGGCGAACACAATATACCTCGATCGAGTGATGGAAACTGTAACAGATATGTGAGAGAACGATCACCTCCAGGGCTAAATGAGGGCAATATGCCCCAGTATGGCATCAGATGTACCCGATCTGTCCTGATGACCCGAGAATAACACCAATGGGACGCATAACAGATCTGATATGTACCCCACTGAAATGATGACGTAGGAAATCCAGGCGCCAGAGACAACTCCATCCAGGAATCACGACTATATCAAAGGGTATGAATCTGGCTGAATGACTCAAGAGAGGCTCCTCGGAGTATCCGGACAAAATGAAATCAAACATCGACCTGGCGTGTATCTCATAACCGTGGATGACCATGTAAACCAGTGGGGATCTATAAATCTCGATCAAGATGGGGAATATGCCCCAGTGTGGCATCGAGAATGTAACATGTCAAAAAAAATCAGATGAGCTCAGATCATCTATGCCTGCAACTGAATCAAACCCACATATCGAAGAGGCGTCCCTCGGAAAGAAGCATGACGATACCTAAGCATCTAAAAGCGCGGGCCTGGCTAGATGGCTCTCGATAGGCTTCACTAAGGAATCATTGTGAGGATAACGAATATATCGTCATCTCTGCATACATCTCGCAGATAAGGATAAGCATGTAACTCCCTCATGATCTGTAAATCTCATCCGAACGGAAATATGCCCCTGTGTGGCATCGAAATGTATGATAGGTCGGAGATCAGATAGCATGGAATCATCTATCCTCGAACATGTGACCTCTGCGAAGATCCATAAAGATCCTTCGAAACGGAATATGCCCCAGTATGGCATCAGGTGTGCGGCAGGTCCGAAGAACAAATGTCATGAAATCATCCATCGTCGAGCACGTGACCTCCGTGAAGATCCGTAAATCTCATTCGAAACGAAAATATGCCCCAGTATGGGCATCGAATGTGTGACAAGTCAAAAGAACAAGTGTCATGAAATCATCTATCGTCGAGCACGTGACCTCCGCGAAGATCCGTAAATCTCCCACAAAACGGAAATATGCCCCAGTATGGCATCGGATGTGGGACAGGTCAGAAATCGAGCGACATGAAATCATCTGTCATCGAACATATAACAATGGTTGTCTGAATCCATAACTGAATCATGCACATATATCCAAGATGTGTCTCCCGGGTGGAGAGGCATGATGGCATCCAATGTCGAGAAATGTGGACCTAGCTGGATGGATCTCGGGGCTCCGTAAAGTAACGATCCTGTCCACGTCTCAGTGAGCATCCAATAAGGGATAATGATCGTGCAAGTCCGTGAGGATCCATAAACCCTTAAATGGAATGGGATATGCCCCCGGTGTGGCACCAAAGGTACGATAGGTCAACAAATCGGGTGACACCAAGTCAATCATCGTCAAACTCACGATCCTGGTAATTCGAACACAACTGAATCGGTCCTACACATCAAAGGGGTGACTCCCAGAAGAAGAAGCATGACAATATCTAAATATAAACCAGATCTCAATCACCTGTCCAAGTAGAGGCTGCCGAAGACGACATCTGATCCCATGGCCTCAGGGTGGTCTTAAGACACGGGACGTAACGTAGGCCAAGGTGATAGGGTAATAGAAATGAAAGGAAACTAAGCTCAAATACCCAATGATCAAAACTCATGCCCTCATATATGAAATGCAACATGTATAGTGAACCCCATGAGCCATGGACCTGAGGATGCCTAACGTGAATATGATGTCGATAAGGAGACAAATGAAGCAAAATGAACTGATAGTGATATGTGTAATGATGATGCAAAATGAGTATCGAACCCGAGATGGGTCGTTGTAAGGAGGAAATAAGATGTGAAGGGAATGAGATGAATCACAAGCAACGATAAAAACGACAGCGAAACAATGAATATGTGAAGAAAGGTGGTGATTGACTCAGATCAAACATGAAGTGAAGTCACATCAATAATGAATGTAATGATGGAAAGAACAATGACTCGGAGTCCTTAGGAGAAGGTCACTCATCTCTTTCACAAATAGATATGACGAAGCAATACAAACAACATGGGATCTTAGAGAGCTCACATACGAACTCCCAATAACGAACATACTCAATAAAAATGACCCCCAAACATCAATATACATACTCAATGATAAAAAATAATACACACCTACATTTTTTTTTTTTTTTTTTTTTTTTTTTTTTTTTTTTTTACATACATACAAACACGCGTACCCTGAACATGAACAAATGAACCCCAAAGATGATATCAGTAACAAATGGAAACACTCCCAAGTGCTAAGGTAACAAACAAACTCTCTCTGACAAGATGACCTTCTCAAACTAAGGATCTCTAAACCAGTGTCCGCGAGATAGATGGTGGAAATGATGTGACTATCCTCCATGTGATGAACTGAGGAGGCTCATCACTCAGGGTGGAGAGAATATGAGACAAACAAATAGTAGATAGGATAAGGAAGAAGAGATGAATAACACAACCAATAAGATGAGATGAAAATGCGGAGGTGCAGTGATAGGAAAAGATGATGAGAAAAACATGCCCCTAGGTCCAAGGCTCATGAAACTCCCAAACAATGCATGCATACATTAAAGGGCCCCTGTCCCGGTGTGAAAATGTGAGCAAGGCGATAAGAAAGAAAGACTATAATACGCATGTGAGGCTCAATGGGCTAGCAACGAACTATGTATCACAAAGGAATAACAAGGTAATGGCTAACCGAAATGATGGCCACCCATCCTGAGACCATGGTCTCAAACATAGTACCTCTTTAGCTGATCCACATTGGTTGGCTCTGAGAATCGGTTTCCGTCTAAATCCATCAGCCATGCAGCGCCCTCTGGGGTCAACTCTCTGATGAAATAAGGTCCGCTCCAGTTGGGTCTGAACTTCCCTCTAGGATCTCTGATCAATCCTCTGATGACTTTCAAGACTAAGTCACCTACATGTAGTGGTCTGGGCTTGACCCGCTTTTTGAAAGCGCGGGCCATCTTCCTCTGATATGCACGAACATGGTCTGCTGCTCTCAATCTCCTCTCATCTAGGAGATTGAGCTGATCAAATCGAGCCTGAGCCCAATCTGTCTCGGGAATCTGCTGCTCTAGTGCTACCCTCAACGAACCCATCTCAATCTCAACGGGTAGCACCGCCTCCATGCCATATACCAATGAGTAGGGTGTGGCGCCTGTAGAGGTGCGAAAAGAGGTCCGATAAGCCCATAATGCAAATGGGAGCTTCTCTGACCAATCCCGAGAAGTCTCAATCATCCTCCGTAATATCCTCTTGATATTCTTATTCGCGGCCTCTACTGCCCCGTTCGTCTGCGGCCTGTACGCAGACGACCTATGATGTCGGATGCTATATCGCTGCACCAAGGTGTCAACCTCTGCCCTGAAATGTACCCCTCTATCTGAAATCAACTCATGAGGGACTCCATAGCGACAAATAATGTGTGATCTGATGAAACTAGCAACTCTAGACGACGTCAATCTCGCATACGAAGCGGCCTCCACCCACTTGGTGAAGTAGTCGATGGCGACCAGGATGAACTCATGACCATTGGAAGATTTCGGTGAAATCTTCCTGATGATGTCGATACCCCATACTGAAAACGGCCAAGGTGAAGTCAGTGCGTGCAACTCTGAAGGTGGCACGTGAATGAGGTCTCCATGTATCTGACACTCGAGGCATCTCTGAACAAACCGGCAGCAATCCGTCTCCATGGTCAACCAGAAGTAACCGGTCCTCATGATCTTACGGGCCAACATATGTCCTCCCATATGTGGTCCGCAGACTCCCGCATGAACCTCTCTCATCACTCGATCGACGGAGGCACAGTCCAAACACAATAATAACATCCCATCAGTTGATCGTCTATATAATGCCTCACCACAAATCACGAATCGGGCGGCTAACTGTCTCAATGCTCTCCTATCCTTGGCCGTGGCAGCCTCAGGATACACGCCAAGTCTCAAGAAGTGATATATGTCATGGTACCAGGGCAGACCATCGTCTATCTCCGTATCCTCAATCAAACAACAGTACGCAGGAGCAGATCTCGACTCAATCAACAATGGACGAACAGTGGCATCAACAGGAATGTCAATCATGGAAGCCAGAGTAGCTAAGGCATCAGCAAACTGGTTCTGCGCTCTAGGCAGATGGGTATATCTTAAATCATCAAATCTCCCGACCAGTAGCTCCAAATACGCGTGGTAAGGCCTAAGCTTCACATCTCTAGTCTTCCACTCGCCCTGAATCTGTCTCAATACCAGATTGGAGTCACCAAACACCTCCATCTGTCTAATCCCGAGCTCGAGGCCTATCTCTAATCCCAAGATACATGCCTCATACTCAACAATGTTGTTCGTGGCAGGATGTCGATCCGAGAATGCCAAACGAACAGATCTGGGAATGTGATCACCATGAGGGGATATCAACAGGACGCCTATCCCGTATCCAGAATGGTTGGCTGCACCATCAAAGTACATGCGTCATCTTGACAAACTGGTCACAGCAGCGACATCCTCGTCTGGGAAGTCGTCATCAATGGCCCTACCATCGGAAACCGGTAAAGAAGCTAGATGATCCGTGACAATGCTCCCTCTAATGGACTTCTGAGTGACATAATGAATGTCAAACTCAGTCAGAAGTACCAACCATCTCATGAGGCGACCTACCAGGGCGGGCCTGTCAAACAAATATCTCAGAGGATCTAGACGGGATATCAAGTGCACCGAATACTCGGTCATGTAATGTCTCAGTCGGCGAGTGGCCTAAACCAATGCCAAGCAATAACGCTCAATCGTGACATATCTCGTCTCGTAGTCTAGCATCCTCTTACTCAGATAATATATGACCCGATCCTTGCCCGAATCATCGAGCTGAGCCAACATGCATCCCAAAGCCACGTCTGAGACGGATAGGTATAGGAGTAAAGGACGGCCTGGTGTAGGAGGCGCTAAGACTGGGGGTGACAACAAGTACTCTCGGATCCTCTCGAATGTGCGCTGACACTGATCATCCCAAACAGTAGGTTGACTCTTCCTCAAGAGTCGGAAAATGGGCTCACAGATGTCTGTCAATCTGGCGATGAATCTGCTGATGTACTGAAGTCTACCCAAGAAACCTCTGACCTCTCTCTCTGTCCTCGATGCAGGCATGTCTAGGATGGCTCTAATCTTATCCGGATCTACCTCTATACCTCTCTCACTGACCATATACCCTAAGAGTTTCCCAGAAGTCACTCCGAAAGTGCACTTCTTGGGATTCAATCTCAATCTGAACTGTCGAATCCTCTCAAAGAACCTCTCTAGAGCCGCCAAGTGATCTGGTCTGTCTCAGGATTTCACTATCATGTCATCTACATAAACCTCGACATCCCGATGTATCATGTCATGGAAAAGGGTGGTTGCCGCTCTCTGATAGGTGGCTCCTGCGTTCTTCAATCCGAATGGCATGACTCTGTAGCAATAAGTACCCCACTCGGTAATGAAGGACGTCTTCTCCATGTCCTCTGGAGCCATCAAGACCTGACTGTATCCGGAGAATCCGTCCATAAAGGACAACATCGAATGACCCGCCGTACTGTCAACTAGCATGTCGATGTGTGGAAGGGGAAAATCATCCTTAGGACTGGCCTTGTTGAGATCTCGGAAATCAACACAGACTCTCACCTTGCCGTCCTTTTTGGGAACAGGGACGACATTGGCCAGCCACTCCGGGTACTTGACCACTGATAAGAATCCTACACTGAGCTACTTCTGAATCTCCTCCTTGACCTGCAGGCTCCAACGAGGATGCAATCGTCTCAACTTCTACTTAACCGGTCTGGCATGGGGCAGAAGTGGTAAACGATGCTGGACGATAGATGGATCAAGGCCCAGCATGTCCTCATAGGACCATGCGAAGACGTCCAAGTATGCTCTGAGCAACTGGATGAGGTTGTTTCTCTCATCTACAGATAGATCTGACCCAATCCTCAACTCCCTAGGCTGATCTACGGTGCCGAAATCAATAATCTCTGTGTCCCCTACAGCAGGTGAAACTCTCTGATCAACGAGATCCGAATCGGAAACAGAAGATGAGCCATCATCTGAGTCATGCTGTGCAATCTCATCATCAATATCAAAAATCTGTGATGTGGGTGAAGATGGTGCAGATAAATCAATACCAGAAGAGATAGGCAAATACTCAAAGATGCTTAAATCCATAGATGAAGAGTCAGAAACATAGTCAGAACGGGAGACAAATCCTGATAAAACATCAAAGGAAAGAGGTGGGTCCATAAGGTCGGACGCTCCCTCAACTAGGCCAACAGGGCCATCAAACAAATCAACAGCAACTATAACATCCTCGACGACCTCTGGAGTGGGGGCAACCTGGATCTCCTCGGCGATCTCGAGGACGGACACCTCGAAGAAATCAAATGGCGAAGCGAGCTCCGGCGGGGCTATCTCCTCGGTCTGGCTCAAGCTCATCGCGAACATCTCATCAACGTACTCGTCACGTGGCACGGCTCCATCCACTATGTCTCCAATCTCGGCAAAAGTCCCGTGATCATCGATCTCATCAAACTTTAAGAAATGAATGCTATCGGCTGGTGGAGGGACTGCATGTGTGGTGTGGGTAGGTAACGGGTTCGTGGTCACACTCGGCTGACCCAAGTGTACCAAACCTTGGTCGATCAAGTCCTGGATGGTGTGCCTCAATGCGGTACACCTATCAGTCTCATGCACAGGCCCCTGATGGTAGGCGCAATGTAAGTCCATCCTGAACTGAGGGGAAAGAGGCTGAGGTGGTGGTCTCGGAGTGAGAGTAGCCAATAATCCGACCTCTATGAGCTTCCGAAGAGCCTGGCTCAAAGGCATGCCTATCTGGGAGAACTGTCTCTGCGTCCTCAATGCAAATGGAGTAGAGGTCTGCTGAGCTTTGGGCCTGGGGTAAGAAGTAGTGGGTCTCGCAGTGAACTGTGCAACGTAGCATGGCTGTCCAGTGGCTGTATAAGAAATAGGAGGCCTCTCGATGCTCTGAGTAGCATAATAGGGCAAAGCCAGTGGCTGAGGCTGATACGTCTGATCATAAGTCAGGTGAGGTGCCCGTGGCCTGTACTGCTGAGGCGTGTAAGATGGACGAGCCTCGAGAAGCTGTGGGATAGGATGATGACGCCTGAGAGGCCTCTGACTGGAGGAACTGATGGCACTCACATCTGTCGATCTCTGTCCTCCGAAGGGTTTCTTCCCCTTAACATCACTAGGGGAAGAATCTGCCCACAAACCTCTTGAGATGTCGTCCTCGACATCATACAAAGCCAGGACCAGAGATCCAAAATCTGTAAAAGGTACCCCGACCACATGTCTGGCAATCCTCGGCTGTAGGCTCCTCAAAACCATCTGAATCTGATCTCTCTCTGACGGTCTATCCACTATCTCGGCAATCTTCCCACGCCAGCGAGAGATGAATGAAGAAACTGACTCGTCTGATCTCTGCCTAAGAGCCTCGAGCTCCCTCCTCGATACGTCAATGACAGTATTAAATGCATACTGTCTCAAGAACTCTTGGGCCAGATCATCCCAAGTCCGACGACGTGACACATCCAAAGAAGCAAACCAACACTGTGCAGCGCCACCCAAAGACATGGGGAAAAGCATGATCATCTGAGCCCCGTCCAATCCATGAGCCCTCATGATCGTACTGTAAAGCCTCAAATAGATGCGGGGGCACCTAATCCCCGTGTATCGCTCGATCTCTGGCATCTTGAACTTGGCCGGTAAACTGGCCACTGGCACTCCATCAAAATCCTCCCAAGTAATGGCTCTGTCGGAAGTCCTCAACTGCCTCAACCCCTGCTCAAGCCTATCCATGCGAGCATGTGGGTCCTCTGAGGTCAGGGTAGGCACGGTGACGGGAGGCGGAGCAACCTCGGTCTGACTATGTAGGGTGAACGGCATGGCCTGTGGTGCTGACTGACTGGGTGGAGTGGGTGGTGGCACTGTATGGTCATACTGGGCACCATCCGGGGGCGGGACCTGTTGGGCCTGCTGCCCATCTATCATCCGGCCAAGGCTAGCTATAGCCTCCTGAATCGAAGCCATGGCCTCAGCAAACTGATCGACGGTAACTATCTGTGAATCCAAATCCCTCTGATCTGATCTCTGGTCTAACTGGTCCGATACCCTGATCAATCTACCCTCAACTCTGATCCAAGAAGTCGAACTCAGACTGGACGTATCGATACTCCTACAATAGTGGAAATACTAGATAAGGTGCGAGGTAAGGGAAACTTCACAAAGAATGTCTATCAAATGTGTCAAAAGGTAGCCTAGAAGCAATCAAACTGATATCCAATCCTGAGTAGATATATAAGAGACTACTGCGAAGGTAACCAAACCTGTTACTACTGAACCGGCTCTGAAGGCCCACAGATGCACCCACGTGTTTGGGAAGGAAAATTCTAATTGAAAAGTCTAAGGCTCAAACTACAAGGTCAAGGTGGCTCTAAAAGGATATAGGTGGACTTTAAAAGATCCATAGCAGAAGCGATCGTACCCTCCGGTGGTACGCAACCCTTTGCACGCCTCCGAAGAGACGGGACGCTTCCATGCAAGGTGGTCATCACCTCCACACATGCACTACCTCGACATCCCAGGGGGTTTCCTATGGTGAAACCTCTCAAACTCTCAAAGCTCAATGGTCAACTAAAGTGCACAGTGAATGGTGTGGGTGTATCCGAAAACCCTAAGAATCTAGAGCAGAAGAGGAAACAGACTGGTCGCACGACTATCCATGAAACCTAGCTTTGGGCTATACAGGTCTTCAATGATCGGACTCCTCCCAACATCAGTGTGCCAGTCACCTCCAGAATGCTCCCGTACATCGATATAGCCCATCGCTAGACCCTACTCCTAATCTCTGGCTCGGTCAGAGAGCAAGCACATAGAAGGTCTCACACTTGCAATAGTGAGAACCGAGATGAAGGAAATGACCGAGACAAGGAGATTTGGAGGTAGGGGGATATACATGCGGCCCACAGAGACAGGCAACATGCAATCACGCAGAAGGAGGACAGTCATGCATCATACAGTCAGGTAGAGCAGGATATATCACTCATGTACACACAAAATAAGCGAGAATACGACAATCAAGACGAATAGTGATACAAACATCATGCTCAAAGACGATCAAAATAGTATACAAGTCAGAGAATCAACATGTCAAGCTGAGTGATATACAATGGTGAGTGTATGCATGTGAAGTGATCAGAACAATCATGCCAAAATCAGAATCAATACGCTAAGCAATGCAATAAGATCAATCATCAATAATCCAGCATGTCAAAATCTCAAATGAATACGACATCAAGGCATGCATCAAGAAATCCTCAATGTACAATCAAGAGATGAGCATCCATTGATCGTCCAATCAAATGCCACGTTTGCTTCACTCTAAGTTCAAGCTTGACCCTCTAAAAAAAATCCCCAATGGAGTCGCCATTTTGTGGACCCCATATTTCGGCTCATGCGTTTCCCATTCGATGGCGAAACTCACTTTTTGTTTGAAAAATGATTTTATTGATTAGGAAAAATGACTTGGAGTCGCCACTTATTTTTGTTTTATTTTTAAAGGGTAACAAAATAAGAAAGAAAACCCTAAGTGCGACTCCTTATTTTGGAAAAGGTGATCTACGAGAAACCAGATCGGGCTCGGGGGTCAGGTTACTTAACGGGAAGGTACGGTAAAAGACC
Source organism: Vitis riparia (assembly GCF_004353265.1). Lineage (NCBI taxonomy): Eukaryota > Viridiplantae > Streptophyta > Magnoliopsida > Vitales > Vitaceae > Vitis > Vitis riparia. Next base: position 311,559 of record NW_023269676.1, on the reverse strand, counting down.
ATAGCACCCCTCTAAGTCCCTAAAATCGGGTCTCTACTAATAAAATGAAGCTGACGTGGCAATTTACGAGTAAATAAGTGAATATCCTGAATGATCATGCACACATAAGAGTCGAGACATGCATAGACAGCGATTAGAGGGAAAATGGGTACATACCTGGGCAACGAACCGCCATGCACTATCAAGAGAGAGGGTCAGTACACCATATAGAGCTCAAAACATACCACATGCATCACTAAGCAGGGATTAAAATTGTTCGAAGGAAAGCTGGATTTTTAAAATTCATTTGAGAATCAGGATCTTAGAGATTATTTGAAAATTGGATTTTTAGGAATTAAATGTAAGAATGAGAATTTTTAGAAATTAAATTTGAAAGAAAATTGGGATTTTGAAGAATTATTTGAAAGTTCGGGATTTTTAAGAAAAATTAAGTTACGAAAATTGGGATTATGGGTGTTAAATTTTAAAAGGGATCAGAAACGTAAGTTTTTTGAGAAGTAGAAATTATGAAAGTTGATGTATAAAAATTGGAAATCTTAGAAATCATTCGAAGACAGAATTTATAAAAATAATGAATAAGATGATAGTGATAATGATAATAATAAGTAGCGGGATAAATACGGGAATTGGAGCATGGGAAACTGGAAATTAAGTTCGGAGATAGGACAATTGGAATTTCAAATAGCTAAATTTAGGAATCGGAAATTTGAAGAATTAGACTCTAATGATTGAAATTTTTAAGAGAAATAAATGGGTAAGTATGGAGTAATGTTACTGATTAATCAAAACGATATTTGGGCGGATGAATAGTGAATAGTGGGATTTATGATATTAAAAATTAAATTTGAAATATTGAGATTTTTAAAAGAAATATAGAATAAATACGGAATAACGTTATCAATTAATCAAAAACGATATTTGGATGGATGAAAATGAATAGTGGGATTTTGAAAATTAAGTTTGAAAGTCGGATCTCTGAATAATCGAACTCTAATTATTGGAATTTTTAGCAGAAAGAAATAGGTAAACGTGGAATTTATAATAATAATAATAACAAAAATGATATTTAAATGAATAAAAGTGAATGATGGAATTTTTGAGTCTAAAGGTTAAATTTGGAAATCTGGTTTTGAAGAATTGAATTTTAATGATTTGAAATAAATAAATAAATAAATATGGAAATATGATACTGATTAACAAAAATAATGTTTAAACGAATAAAAAAAAGAATAGTGGAATTTTTCTAATTGAAAATTGAATTAAGGCGTTGGATTTTTGAAGGATTAGACTTTGAATAAATAGATAGGTATGGGATTATAACACTAATTAACGAGAATAATATTTAGGTGAATAAAGATGAATAGTAGAATTTTTGGGATTGAAAATTTAATTCAGAAATTGGATTTTTGGAGAATTGGACCTTGTATAAATAAATAGATATGGAATAAGAATTTTAATTAACGAAAATAAAATTTAGACGAATAATGGAATTTCTGGGATTGAAAGTTGAATTAAGACATGAGGTTTTCGAGAGATTGGACTTTAAATGAATGTGATTATTAGAAAAGGATAAATATATATACGAAATAATTAATAAACATAATATTTAAATGAGTGGATTTGAATAGTGGAAATTTTGAGATTAAAAATTAAATTAGGAAGTCGGATTTTTGAATAACTGAACTTTAATGATTTGAATTTTCTTAAAAGAAATGAATAAATAAATAAATGGGTAAGTAGATAAAATAACAATAAAGAAAATAAATAATTAAAGAAAAGAACGTGAATACTAGAATTTTTGAAACGGGAAATTAAATTTGGAAGTCGGGATTTTGAAAAATTATTTGCAAGCTAGGGTTTAGGAAACTATTTTAAAATCAAAGATAAAGTAATAAATAAATGAATAAAAATAATAAATAAAATAAAATAAAATAAAAACACGTGGCCTAAAAGGTGGTCATGCAGTGAAGTTGGAAATGGATATTATGGACGCCACAAAGCCTTATTGCCTAGCACCATGGCAGCTACAGCCGAAATGTGGAGCCCATCTGACCATTGTCATGGTTCATCCAGCCAGAAAATCCTCAAATTCTAATAAGTGGGACTTCGTGCTGCGTTTGAGGATTTGTAAGCCCATTACCCATTGCAAACCCCTCAAACCCCACCATTCCTGTATGAATCCACCACCCGGAAAACTCCAAAATGTTGCAACCGTCTGCCAGTCCAGGATCAATGTGAACCCCACGCATTCGAATATCAAAAGGATAGGATCGGTGGCTGGACAATTTGACCATGCCCGGGGCTTGAAGCGATCGGCAACAAGCTGGTGATTTTTTGTTAAAGCCGATCAATGCGCCAAACACTCGGAGTTCCACTTTGAAACAAAGGATCTCCTTGCCGTTTCAAGTAGTACACCTAAAGCTTCTAGTCTTAACCTCTCTTATCTTGCAGCGGTGCATGAAAATAAGAAGAGAAGCAGGCTTTGGGAATGGGCTTAGGAGGGTGGCCATGCGAGATGAGGCCATATAATTGGATGCACGTATGAGTGGGCCCAAGACGGACAAGGAATGATGATATCGATGCAAAAAGATGAGAAGGAGACGCAACATCTTGGTTTTGCAGAGGCGAAAGCGGCATTCTGCTGCGGGAGTGCCTGGTGGTGCTGTGGCATTTGAGGAAGATTTTGTTGATGTGTCTGCCGCTAGTTGGCCGTAAGAAGGGATGGGTGAGGACCAGGCGGAAGAGGAGGTGCCCCTAAAGGAATTGAAACAGGAAGAGGCTGCTTTTGCTCTCCTTGAGCTCATGTATCAAGAGATGGGATGGTTAATGGCATTGCAACTCCAACACCTGGAATGGTTCCCTCGTTTCGGGCCAGTCCAGTTGCAAACGAACCTGGAGTTGTTGGGGCTTCAGGTACCGGGAAATTACCAGGCATGCGACCACCAAGTGCAGGGTTTTGCTCGCCATAACCTCGGTTAGGCTCCATGCTGAATCTATCACGTACGGTACCTCCGAGCCTATTTAAAATAGTCTTCATGAAATAGATGCCAAGCCAATGCAGTCATATCCTTCCGATGCCCACGGAAGGATTCAAGATCCTTTATAGCTCTTATGTCATAAAACTTGATGATTTGATCTTTTGAAGCAATGAGCACCCAGTTACCATTTTGATTCCGTTCGACACAGAGCACAGTGTTTTTGTGGCCAACACATGAGGACTTATAACTATGTTTAATCGGTGCAACTGCGGGTCCCAATGAACCGATCCCCATTTTCAACTCACACGAAGACAACAACATCACATCCTGTTGAGAACAGATCCTCTTCATGCCATACTAGCTGGATAATCCCTCAACTCCCCTAACATACCACCCCGATAATACTTCCAAAGATTCTGATGTTGAGTCTTCTTAGATACAACTTTGTTCAAAACAGTTAACCCAAAAAAAAAATGGTATCTAGGCACCCAAGAAGAACTCGAAACAGAGAACACCCTAAAGTAAAACAGAGCACGCATAAGGGAGGATAATATCACTACCCAGCTCCATTTTATGAGATCTAAGAAGTTAAGAAATAAAAAGAAAAGGACTGGTGGGAAAATCTAGATGGTTTCAAAATGCAATCAGATAACGCAATCATCATACGACTCATGCATAGCGTAGCCATCACACAACTCATACAAGGGAAAACAGGGGGCAAGTAATGCAGGAAATGAGGAGCAAGTCTAGCACGCTAAATAAACAAAACAAACATCCAATTATCAAGAATGAAGCAAGGTATGACTGAAAACAAAACAAAACGAGATAAAAGCGGAGAACCTAAAGCGCGAATTCATCAAACCTGAATGATTCCTTTGGAGCAAAGTCGCTTGGTTCTTTCCCGAACTGCACACTCCCTGATCGCCTTCCTCTTCCAGAAAAAAAAAACCCCTCCTCTGTTCTCCCTTCTTCCTCTAGATATCTAATCCCCTGTTTCTGTCTTCCGCAGCAAGTCACCACCGGCTCCACTGCTCCTCTCGTCAGCAAGGATGGAGTCCCTGACCATCAGCATGCCTGCTGCCATGCCCATGCAGCTGATTTTCCGGGAATAGAGAAAAGACGGCCCCCCCACTTATCTCAAGTGCTGCCCGGTATACCAACCTCAAAGGGGGTCTACAGCTATATTAATATGACACCAAGAGTTTTGTATTGACACAGTTAGTATTCATGATTAAACAATTGTGGAAAGGCACCACACTCTCATGATTTCCACTTTGGTGTATAAGAGTCTTCAAAAAACAAGTGTATGAATGGAAGAAAAATAAAAGAGAAACAAAACCAAAATGAAAGGAATCGAGACTAATTCATGCAAAGTGAGAAATTAGAAGTAGAGTTCCAGGAATTCATTTGGGAACAAATTAGCTTAAAGAGGTGAAACAAGACAAAGATGATTATATATTAAGGGATGTGAGATATAAGGAATGAAAGCACAATATGATATGATCGATTGTGGATAATCTTCAAGGGGAATACTTTTAATGAATAAAATCTTAGAGGATTATAAGAAGTTTGAAGTTAGGATGGATTCGAAGACTTTCAGTAGTTCATAAGGAGAGTATCAAGCTATCAAAAATAGAATTTTGAGAATGAAATTCTTTAAAAGAGAGAGTGTATAAGTTGGATGGTAAAAGAGGATGATGAAGCTCTATGAATCAAAATTCAATTGAGCAAAGTTTTGGAAAGTTGGTTTAAAATTAATAGTTTGAAAATTTTCCATGTCACATCTTGAGAGTGAAAATTTTAAAAATTGAATTTAAATTTGAAAAAAAAAATTAGCTATGCAATTTTTTAGATTAGATTTTAAAATTTGAATATAAGCGTGTTTTAAGAATTAATTAATTAATTATTATTGAATAATTATTAGTGAACTTTTGTTAGAAAAAAAAATTGGGTTAATTTGACATGAGTTTGTTATGGTGGATTTTTGAAAAAATTGATCTTAACAAGAACTTGAGTCATATTCAATTTTCATAATTGGGATTTTACCTTAGAATTACAAATTTCAATTTTCATATTCAATTTTTATTCTCACAAGGATTCAATATGAAGAAAAAAAAAAAAGGGTTTTTCGAGCTCCAAACTTTATTCTTTGCTTATTTCACTTAATGATGAAGCATGGTGGCATAATTGAACTGAACTTTCCTACTTTCATAATAATAGAAGACATAGAGAGTATAGTTTTATTTTGAGAGTAGTTTGCATTTCTTACTCTATGTATGGTACAAGGATTTAAATTTATTTCATAATGTTTAAAGTTACTTTATTGTAAACAACTATTCTAATCCTAAACCCTAAGAAGGGTTATATAGACTCTCAATTGTGCTTATGTGATGGGGGCTCATCCTAAGGGCTTAGGCCACTTAATCTTGTACAATGGATTCTATTAAATTAAATAGCCTAAAAAACCCTATAAGCTATATAATTATTAAGTCCCTATGCAACCTTGTCCTTATCTTAAAGCACTCTTGGCACACATATAATTAAGTAATACTAACTTCGCTTAAAACGAATGCCACTAAAATTTGTGAGCTTGAGAGGGAACCATTAGGATTCATAGAAAAATATTGGCTTCCTCAAAAATCAAATTTTCAAGTTGACTCAACATTTTATTAAAAGGTTAACTACACTCGAGTATCTTATGATATTAGATCGAGATACAAAACTCGAGTCCTTGACCTACGATTCATTGTATGCAAGGTCCCTATGAATTGATGTTTATAATTAAAAAATGTAGTTATTATCAACCTTCCAAGATTACCTCTTACTCATTGAGTCTCAAACCCTGATTGATCTTATCACATTGAGGGGCAACTTACCCATCTCACTTATTAGTTGTGATCTCAAGGCGGTTCCAGTTTTGCACCACCGACTCTATATGATTCTGAGCCATAATTGCTAGAGTAAAATTATCAACTTAAATCATATCACCTAATGTATCAACAATACCCCTTTTGGCAATTTTGTAACAAATAAAGATTACATATACATCCCAATACTATTAATAGGGTTTACAAATCACTCAATAACACTTGTCTAAATCAAAACATTCTTTGTTATGCATATGATAAACAAAACACATTCAAAAGTAAAAAAAAATCCGAACATACATGTGACTTGCACACATCAACCAACAAAATATCAAGGTAACACAGTATGTGGGAAAAGATAATATATCCATAAACCATATCAAATCATGGTGATAATAAATTATTTAAGACATGCATACTATTGATATCTATCAACTACTTATCATTAATCAATCAAATTAATCAAAGACTATCTCTTTTTTTTTTTGTTAAAAAAAAAGAAAAAAAAAAGAAAAAGTAGTAAACCCACATAAGAGAGATAGAGAGACAAGTAAGCAGAAAGATATCCATATTTGAGCAAAGGTTTTGGATATAATATAAAGAATAAAAATTATATCCAAACCAACATAAAATACAAAATAAATTAAGCTAAATCGGCTTTGATTTAAAAAAACTAATCTAAAATAAACTAAATACCTTAGGACCTTTCTAGATTGTGTCTTGCTCTCCATTAAAGATTTAAGGTTTGCTGTGTGATCAACTAGGATGACACAAGTAAGTATATAAATGTTAGAGAAAGAAAAATTAGAGTTAGTTAAAGCATAGTGTGGATGGTAGTTTTTAAATTAAACTAAATGATTTTAATCAAGCTTGGGGAACTCCTTTAGCAATCAAGTGCTCATGGTAGAATTCTAGATTATTGATTTTCTATTTTTTAAAGGTTCTATTTTGAGAAAATTCTAGATCCCATCCACTAGGTTTTTTACATTATAAATACCTTTTCTAAAAAGAATTTCCTCTTTAATGTGAATATTGAAATAAATCTAACTTGCCTTCATGTTCCCAAAACTCTAAAAAATGTTTGTTCTTGCATTCATTGGGTTGAAAAAGAGATTCAAATCCCCTTAGGTGTTGAGGTGAGATCCACTAGGAGCATGTGTGGTGTTGCATTGCTGACGTGAAGTTTAATGTAAGTGCTAGGAAGTAAGACTTGATGATAACACCTGCCAAGTAAAGTTATGTATTGTTCTTTCAAATAGTGAATTGGTAATTAGAGATCTCTAATCCCATGATTTTTACATTTGCACAATCTCGAGGAAATTGTGTGGGTGATTTTTCAAGTAAAAATTCTTGTGTGTATGGTATTGATTGTTCTTTACACTTCCTTATATCACAAGGAAATAGTTAAGTAACCCAAGATATTTAGTTTTTTTTTTTTTTTTTTTTCTTGGGGCGCAAAAGGGTTTAAACACCTATTCACCCCTCTAAGTGTTCTCTAAAATTAGACTTATAAACTTTCATCATGCTATTATTAATTAGTAACTAAATTTTATAATTATCTGATAGCTTTAAGTATTTGTTTATCAAGGTATTATCATTTTATTTAAGTTCAATAATAATGATTATTTGTCATGTGATGATGTAATTGAATGAATATTTGTTACATGATAATGTAAATGATATAAATTAATTAAACATAACACTTTTTTCCTATAAAAACCCACACAATGCCCATATAAATATCCTAATAAATGATTGATTTGTGAGTGAAGTAAAAAGAATAATTTAAATAATTAAGGCCTGTTTTCTAATATTTTTCAAAATAATTCTTAAATTTGAATTTTTTAAAAACTGTTAGTAAAAATAATTCTTCATTATTTTCATGAATAAAATTATATTCCAAGAATCAAATATAAATATATTTTTCTCAACTTATGTGCGTAAGACAAAAAAAATTCAAACTTATCTTTACGTTTCTAATTATTAGAATATTTTTCAAAAAAAAAAAAAACTTAAAAATACCTTAAATTTATTTTTGGAAAAAATTCTAAAAAAGATTTATTTGAATCTAATATTTATCAAATTTATTTTTGAAATTGTAATGGACTCTGAGAAAAGAACAAAAAAAAAAAAATGTGGCTGACTGATATTTCATTGTCATGCAGGTGACAGTGATAAAGAAAAATGGAATAAATATATAGATAGGAGGAGGGAGGCAGATGAAGAACATGGGTGGGGGCTACATACCGGAACAAGGAGGGCATGGCCGCCCAAGGTTTCCATATTCTTCCATATTTATTGATCTGAGCATTGTTGAATGTTGACTTCAAAGGCTTTAATTCTAATAAACTATTTCACAACTTGAAGATTTTGTATATCTAAAGTTGAACATAAATCATTGCCTCCCAATCCGTATGCCCTTTGATGTCACGTGATTTCAATGAGAAAGGATAAGATGAAATATGGAATAATAATAATAAAATAAAACAAAATTTGCTTCCCACTTTTCCCAAATTGATTTTAAAATATTAAAATTTTCATTTCTTTTAATGTTTTAATAATGATACGTGTTAAATTATGTATTTTATATGTTTTTATAAGATTAATTATTATTATTTTCTTATTTTAATTTTAATAATAATAGTAATGATAATAATTTAATAAATTTTATTAGAGCGTATCAAAATTTATTACCATAAAAGAATTTATAACAATTATGTACTTTTTTTTAAATGCTCAATGGATGACAATTACAATTTTTAATCACATTTAAATGGTGTTTTTTTAGGTTGAATAGAAAAAACCAAAATATTTAATTTTTTTTATTTAATTAAAAGTAACTTATTGATATTCATCGATATAAGTAAAATGAACTTGTTATCAATAGATTCAATTTAGTTATGTTGGTTGACATAATAAACTACTTTTAACTTAATTGAAAAATCAAAATATAACTTAATAGAAAAAGTTAAATATCTTAACTTTTTCAATTTAGTTACAAAACAAACACTACCTTAGTTGTTAAATAAATATTAAAAAAAATTCTAAATGAACACTTATGAATGTACCTTGGAATTTATGAATTTATGACCTAATTTAATTGGAATTAATGACTCTAGTAAGACACTTAGATAAGAATGAATTAGGTTTTAGAGTTCTAATATTAAAAAAATCATTAGAATTTATGGTAATTAGTTTATTTTGGTCTGAATACAATAAATAATTGAATTTTTTTTCTAATTCAAATTTTATTATTTGAGTATTATATATTTTCAAATAAGAATTCTGTAAACTTTAAGGAATTTGATCTAGTTAAAAATTAGATGATTTAGTCAACAAGAATAGTAGTTTTAAATTTTATAGATGCATTTTGGATTAATTTCTTATCCAAATTATGTAATTTTTATATTATTGTTGTTATTTTTTAATAATAATTATAAAAAGATTTGTTATTTAATTTTTCAGAAATAAGGGGAAAATGGAAAAAAAAATATTTTCATAATATTTGATTATTTTTTTCGTGATAATTTTGTGCATTTATATTATATTCAATATTTGTAATCCAAATTGTACAAAATTAACGTAATTTAATTTATTTTTAATGTTTTTTTACACAAAAATTGCAAAAGTAAATTTAGTTTTATTTTATGTGAGAAATTAGATTTACTATTAATAAAGTTAACGGTTTCAAAAAATAAAAAGTGTTTTACTGAGTTAAGATCAAAATAGAAAAAGTAAGAAGATGTTTTTTTTTTTTTTTTGCTTGAAAGCAATTTGCTTTTAACTTTTAAATTTTATTTAATTACTTTTTCATAATTTATTATAAATTTTTTGCTAAAAAAAAAGTTAATATTTAACTTTTTTTTAATAGAAAAAGTAATAGGTTGGTTTTTTATTTTTTATTTTTAATATTATATAAAAATAAAATGTAACATAAACAAACAATTCAATACTTAATATTATTAAGTACTATTTAATTTTAAATTCTATATAAAATTAAGTAAAAAAAAAAAAAAACAAGACTAAGAGAAAATTATCATACAAAAAGGATAATTAAAAATCAAACCACTTTAAAAATGACTTAGAATCTTAAAAAAGTTATTTATGAAGTTCGATAAATATTAATTCATTCCAAGTTGGAATCTCAAGAATGAAAAATGTTGAATCATGTGGAAAGGAAATCCATTCTTTTAGGAACACTTTTCTTTTCTTCATTTTTTTTCTCTAAAATTTAACATAATTAAAAATAAAATTGATAATAATAATAATAGCATTCTCATTACATTACAAGCACAATATGAAATACCCTAAATAATTTATACAACATATATCATAAATTTAACAAAATTTTTATTTATTGTCATTATTTTATATAAGAGGATAGGCAGTAGAGGGACCAAGCCTAAAAATTTGATTCTTCTAACCTGAATTTTAAGTCACTATTTTTAATCATACATTTTTTTGGCATCCAAACAAATCATAAAAAAAAAAAAAAAAGATAGAAGTTAACATTTGTTGTCTTTTCATATTCCCATACAAGAAAAGCTTGAAGAAAAAAAAAGTTAATGATCATGAGGAGAAAGCTACTATGAACTTTCCCCAACCTTGACCATACAAAATAAAACACACAAAAGAAAGAAAGAAAAGGAAATTCTAAGGCTTATGAAGGTATCTTCCAGCAAGCAAAGCAGCCTCCATGACAAGGGTGATGACATCAATAACCTCATCTACTTGGCATTTGTTGCCCTTGAATGAATGCCCTCCTGAGCTCTTGAAGCTGTTCATGCAGTTTATGAAGTTTTGGCTGCACTCTTGGCTCAGATAGTCATCTGCACCACCAACCACCCATCATTTTTCTTGTGAAAAAAATATTCTTCTTTACACATTCTAATTATTCTTCACATTTATCATCTTAAATCTTAGTTGGATGAGATTCCCTAACAAAAGGACAAAATTGCCATCCGAGCATGCATTTTCTGGCCACTGTAATGAGGGCAATTTTGTCCTAAGGAAGGCCCTCCATTCCCAAAATTTTTAAAGATTAATCCTCAAAATTAATGATTATGAAGAATATAAACTAACATTCAGAGCAGCAAAAATAGTTGATTTTATGAGTGGCATGTGATGTAAAATTTTAAGAAATGAGGGTCATTTGACTAATGTGTCATTTTAGAGGTGTGTGATAATTATAGATTCTAAGATGTGAAAAACTCACTGTTTTTGGCTTGTACACAGGCATCATGCTTCATGCAACAAGCATCCAGGCCATCACATGGCTTCTCCCCAGGGCACCCACTATACAGGAGTCCACAATACTTGCCATATCTCAGAAATGGAGGCACTACCATTCAGACAAAAAGTTTCAAAAAAAATGAAAACCATTAGTTGGAGCCCATTAAAGTGTATAAATGAAAGATGTATTTAATCCCATCCCCATCCCCCCACTCCCCGAGCAAACATCAAAAAAAGAAAAAAAGAAAAAAAAAAAAGACAAGACAAGAAAGGAAGAAGAAGGGGGTACCTGAACAGAATTCAGATTCACATTTCCTACTGCATTCTTTACTCTGCAGAGATAAATTAAGAAAGAGGAATTAATTATTTTTAGAGGAAAATGGAGGACAAAGAAGAGGCAGAGACATAGACATACCAGAGTGACGGAGCCATCTGTGGCTTGAACACCAATGTTGAGAGCAAGGGTGGGAGTGGCAGAAAAGATAAGGCCAATGAGGGAACACAACAAGAGAGTCATAGCTAACTTCATTGTTGATTCTGCAGAAGCAGCAGAGAATTGAGAGAAGAGAAGAGGAGAGAAGAGAGGCACTGAAAAATGGAGCTTGGGGTTTCGGAAAAAGGGCTCTGATTTATAGAGAAAAAGAATGGATGGGGGAGTGTGAGGGGGAGAGATCGGTGTATAGAAGCCTAGGGGTGGGTTAATAGGCGTTTGTCTTGTAATGGCTCGTGACCTTTGTTTTTTGGAGTGTTGTCCACACTGGTTGTCAGCCAGTTTTTTTTCACCTTAATTTCATTATAAATATATTGGTAGTTGTGGGTTCCATCTCGTGACCATGGCCTTTGAACCAACTCACTCATCATTCATCCAATTCTTCCCTCCTCTGTAGTCTATCCTCACCATGGGGTGTTTGTTGGTCAATGCTACTCATATCAATTATTGTAACCTGCAAAAGCAACATGTTTCTGCACTCTTCCCTTTTAATTTGGGAGAATTGTGTTTTGGGCCAACTCGTCAAAAAATTAACATTTGGTCCATATATCATGCATATTTAAGCACAAGACCCAAACAAGTATGAAAAATAAGATGAAGGATATTCATTAATCTCTAAAATATCCTTAACCCTTACATAGACACAAATAAATGTGAATTTCAATTTTTTTGTGTTTTTTTTTATTTTTTTATTTTCTATTAAGTATTACTCATTTCTAACTTTTTTTCTTTCTTTTTCTTCTGATCTATATTTTTATTTTATGTCAAATAAAAAGCAATAATGTTTTTTTGTTTTTTATTTTTAAAGATATTGAATCTTTTTGCTCTTATTATAAGCAATGCTAAAAATTTTGGGATTTTTCATCCAAATATTTTTTATCTTTTTGCATTTATCTTTTAGTTTAATTTTCATTTTTTATTTTAAATTTATATTACCCTTTCATTTATATTTTCTCTTATTTTTAATTATTTTTTATATTTTTTACATTAACCATATTTTAAAAGATTTAAAAATTGACTATCACTTCACTTTATTATATATATATATATATATATATATATATATATATATATATATATATCCTTTTAACTTTTAAATTTTTAATGTTTTTATTTTAAAATTTTTAAAAAGATAAATTTATTGAAAAAAATAACTAAGATATGAAGTTCTAATATTATATTAATAATTTTTCTTATCTAGATAGACTAATGCAAAGTATTTTGACTCACAATAAAAAAATTGTCAATACAATTTTTTAATTAAACTTTAGAAATTAAATTTCAAATAAAATATATTATATAAAATTTTATCTAAAAATTATTGAAAGTGGTATTTAATTTTTTTTTTATTGACTTTGAAACTTATCTAATTTTTTACTTGAAAGGTAACAGAACATGTTCACAAAAAAAATAAAAATAAATAAGTTTTTCATTTTTTAAATAAATGAGTATAAATATATTAAAAGAATTAAAGATAATCTTAGTAAAAAATTTGATAAATATGATTATAATTTTAAATATAGATTCATTTGGATAAAATTTCACAAAAAAAAAAAAAAGTGGAAAGAAAGAACATTACTAAAACTACAAAAACAAAATATGCAATTACAAAATTTTGATAATGAAATTTAAAAATAAAATTCGAAACAATTCTTGAGTGAGAGAATTTGAGTGGGGAAAAAATCTACAAGTGGAAAAAAATAGGAAATTTTTTCAAAATCACTTGAAATCCTTAACAAAAAGTAGTCTTGTACACCCTTGTACAATTAGTAATTTTGTCTTATACAGTTAGTATAATACTCTAGTACAATAACTTAAATTTCATACATCATCTCGTGAATATCTGATAATAGGTCGATTAACCATGTTTGCATTGGTTTGGTTTTAAAAAAGAAGAAAAATTGTTGTATAATTTTGTTTTACAATCATCATAAGTGAGGTACCTATTCAAATGACCATATACAAGATAGATAAAGTACATAAGATGAATGTATGCTTAATCAATGTGTGTATAAGGAATGTCATTTATCCTCGGTTAGGGGAAATAAACAAATAAGTTTTTCAAAATCACTTAAAATCCTTCACAAATAATAGTATTGTACACCCTTGTACAGTTAATGTATTTGTCATGTACATTTAGTGTAAATACCTTGTACAGTGACTGAAATTCCATTTACCCCCTACTCAATGTGTAACCATAGGTAGGTTAATCATGTTTTCATTGGTTTGTTTCAAAAAATAGTGGAAGATGAAAAAACAAAATTTTCTCTCAAACATCATTAGTGGGATAAAAATTCTAATTATCATGTGCAAGTTAAATAAAGTTCATAAAATGAGTGTGTAATAGAGGAAAGTGTACCTTAAGAGTGTGCAATCCTTAGATGACAAGACAAAAAAAAAGTTGTCCAAAATTGATTAAAATTTTTCACAAAGGATAGCCTTGTATACCCCTTGTATAGTTAGAACATTTGTCTTATACAGTTAGAATATTTGCCTTGTCTAATTGAACATTTACCTTGTACAGTTAGTATACCACCCTTATACAAATTTTCAAATTTCATCCATATGCATACATTATATGCTACATATAATGTGTGAACCATGTTTCCAATGGTTTGATTTAAGAAATGATATAAAACGTAAAAACAAAATTTTTCCCTAAACATCATTATTAAGGTAAGTATTTGAATTTTTATATGCGAGTTAAATAAAGTACATGAAATAAAATAATTTGTGGTAGGAGAACATATAATCCTTAGATTATACGTTATTTTCAATAGTTTGACATTTGAAATAATTAAAACAAATAAAACGTTATTTTATTTTATTTTCAATGCAAAATGTAATTAAAAATAAGACAAAGAAATTACTTAAAAAATATTATTTAAGCCAAGTTTATTTATTTATTCCCTTTTATTTTTGGAAATAAAGAAAAAAGAATAAAAAATTTATTTAACCATAAGAAATATGAATATAAGATCACTTAGAAAATACCAAATTTATTTATTTATTTCATTTTATTTTTGGAATTAAAGAAAAATAAATAAAAAATTTATTTAACCATAAAAAATATTGATATAAGATATGTTAAAAAATAGAAATAACCTCAAATTTATTTACTTATTTCATTTTATTTATTTAAATAAGAAAGTAATTTATTTTAATAGATTAAAATGTGCACAATTGATTTATTACTTTGTTAATAATGGATATATTAAAATTTTCTATTAGAAAAAAAATAAATAAAGAAAATAAAATTAAAAAGAGTAATAAATATATATAATTTAGTTATTTAATTATTTTTCATGTAAAAGATAGTCCTACAAAAAACGCATAATTGATCAATTTCTTTGTTTAATTGTAAACAAACTATATTTTTTTATATTATTAAAATAATTAATAGAAAAAAATAAAAATGGATAATCAATGAATGATATTTAACTATTTTTAATATTTTCATATAAAAAATAGTACTAAACAAGGTTTTCAATTTTTATTTTTAAAAATAGTTTTAATTTTTTAATTAAATGTTTTTTCAAAAAGAAAATATAAAAAATATAAATCATATTACCATTTTTTTAGAAAGTATTTTTTAAAATAGTTTTTGAACATAATTTTTCTTTATTTATAATTTAAAATAGAAAATAATGTTGATTTTCAATTATTTATAAAAAAAAATTAAAAACAATGAAAAATCCATCAATTATCCTTTAAAAGGCAATTTGAAGGATATATTGGTCTTTTAACATCTTTTATCATTTCCATCAATTATGGAAGTTATATGGACCAAATGTTAATTTTTGGGTCCAACTAGGTTCACAACACAATTTTCCCTTTTAATTTCTTTCGGTGTTTCATACTTTGAAATTTAAATTGACTTTTGAACTCCATTTTTCTTTTTCTTTAGAGGGAAATGCTAGTAATTCCTATTTTCTGTTTTTAAAATAAAAAAACTTCCATAAAAAGTATAAAAAATCTCAAATATATTATATTTGGGTATGATTATTGTGGGATAAATCTGTAATTATGGATGGACGGAAAAATTAATGCAAAGAAGTCGAACTCTCATTCCATTCACTCTACATAGGTTAGTTGAAATTAAAACTCATCACAAATTGTAACACCGAAGAACAAGCTCAAAAGGTTAAGAATAAGATACATTGACTAAATTTTACTAAGTCCAATGTCCCATGTAATCTTGGATCCATATGATCTAGTCATTCTTGCTCAATTCCTAGCCTTAAATTGATTAGGGTGCATGTAAATTATCTTAAGGGCTCTTCAGATCTCACATGTGAAAGCAATATGAATACCAAAAACTTAGATTTAGAGTTTAAGGTGCTTTACCTCAAATAGGCATGTTCCTAAATGGTTTCTTATCAATGTGGAGTAGCACACATCTCGCAAACCAAGGGATCTTTCTCTGATGGCTCTCTTTCCTTTACTTTTGGCATTGGAAGTGGCGGTAGCCTCACAAAAGAGTGGTGGTTAGAGCTTTCTTTTCTTTGGACTAAATGACAAGAGTGAAAGGTTAGAATGAAGGCCTAACCCCTAAGGCTTTATATAGGCTCCCTATGGGCTTAAGTAACTTGAATCCTATTAGTTTTGGGTCACCTAATCTAACCCACTTGGGATCTAATTGATTAATTAACTTTATTGAGCTCTAATTAATTAATTAGTCTAGTCTAGAGAGACCATTCAAGAGCTCATGTGCAACCTTACATATTAACTAAAATATCCTTATGCACACATGTAAATAAAGAACTCAAATATCTCTTAATAATCATTTGATTTTATTTGCAAGACTAAATTTTCTAGCCTTTCAAATTGCTATTTGTCACCTTTGGAATATATGCCACATATCAAATGTGTGCGACCCATCACTTATCGAACCCAAATTTTGTTGAATCAGGAAGCCACAATTTTGTTAAACCAGTGCTTGTAGCTTTTGGATTGGACCAAGGGCTTATACTAAAGGGATTCTAGTTGACAAGAGCATTAACTACCTCATGAAAGATTAACTCGGTCTAATTGCTTTTTTTGGGTTTTCACAATTAGATGATTTAGACAAGTTTATACTCATGTCGATCAAAAGGATTATTTTTTGTTTATTAGGCCTATAGTGGAGAAACATAAACATGACATAATGGTTGCTTAACTTGTGCCTCTCACAACTAAAAGCTCATACCCTTTTTTCTCTTTAAGGAGTACTTTTTTTTGGTCCTTGTAGTCACTCATCTAAGAGAGGCCCTTTTCAACCATCAACAACTAAATTAATGGAGGATTGAACTAAGATATGGAAATCTCAACCCTTTTCACTACCTTTGGAGCAGACAAACATAAATGAAAAAAAAAAACATAGAAACATGAAGACAAAAACATAAAGCTAAAACATAGAAACTTAAAGATAAATTTTACTGAATTGTGAAAAAAAAACATATTTCAAATAGGAAATTAAATCCCCTTCCCCCATATTCACTATTTACAATTCTCCTATTTATAGGCAAAAAAAAAATCCCTCTCCTCATCATTTATCCGAAGTTATCCATATTTTGTTATGCCTCATGTGGGTGGTGTATCAAGGTAGCCATCAGGGTAGCCATCAGTAAAAGATGTCAGTATGGGGGTGGGAAGTGATCGTGCTTCTTGTCTCTTCAATGTAGTTGTTTGGTGATGTGATGGAGCATTCAAAGCTATGTGGACACTATTTTTTGTCCAACCTTAATAAATGTGTAATGTTTGGAAGATGTAGTGCATGTGCAAGGTGGAGTAGTCAAGGTAATGCACTAAGATAGGAGCCATTTGCAATTTGCTTCATAGATGGAGGAGAAAATAGATTTTATTAAGGGGAGGTTCATTGAGTTATTGAATAAAAATTTGCACCAAAGGGATATGGATGTGCACTTAGCTTATTGATGAATCAATAACACATTTATGGTTGTTTGTTCTATGAGTACTATGCAAGTTGGGCTTGTAGAGTGCGCCATCTTGGCACATTTAGTGGTGTGTAGTGGTTGATGCACCTTAAGGGAAATGTGCAATCTAAGGGGAGTTCCTTTAGTAAAAAATCGGAAGTGTGCTATGTAGTCCAAGTTGCTAAGTGCATAATGATGTGCAATCCTAAATGGCATCCCCAAGGTATGCTGACTACACAAGGCTTTACTTTTGTCGTAATTCAGTGTCATGCGCAGATTGAAGTACACTATTGTTGGAGTGCCTAAGGGGAGTGCGCTATTCACCAAAGCATAATATAAGAAATGTTCTTTCAATGCGCAATGTAGACCTGACCCCCTAAATACACAACCTAAACTACCACTTAAAGGTGCGTAATTAAACTATGTTTCTCTAAGTGCGCAATTTAGATTGATGCTCCTAGGGTGTGTTATCTACACTGAGCTCCTAGTGATAAGCAATCTAAAGATCCTACTTAGTGCATCTAGTACTAGTGAAGGCATTTGCTACTTAGGTACTCTAATGTCTATTAAGGGTTGGAAGTGCACCCAACAAGCCTTAACTTTTGCAAAAATCTCACAAAACTTATCAAAACAAATTTTCCTAAGGGATTAGCATCAAACTAAGGAACTAGATTTGTTAGGAGTGTCTCAAATACACTATCATAAGCTCTTTTAGAGTCATCCTAATGTATAATTTGAGTTCTCATCACCTCCTTACTACTAATAGTCATATTTTCATTCTACTATTGTTAAGAGAAGTTTTTAGCTCCTAAATTTGTCATCATTTATGGGAAGACAACAAAATGTCATCTTCTATAAAACTAAGTTAGGGTTTTCCTTAGTGAAAGGTAGAATGCAAAGTAGCATATGCAATTAGTGCTAGAACTTAGAACTCACTTTAGAATTAAAAACTCTCATTAGAGAATGATACTTATTTTCTTATTTTTAATCTTTATCTAATTATAATTTTATTTATTATAATTATTATATAATAAGGTTGAAACTATAGCAAATACAAATTGCAAGAATAGTGAAAGAGGTTGCACCTATAGCAAATACAAGTTACAAGAATAGCAAAAAAGTTATCCAATCATTAACCTACTTAGCGAGAAGTCATGACAACAACTCTTGTGGGCACTATCTCACTTCATCACAAGAATAATTTATCCTTTTTAATCTTTTTTATTTATTTATCTATATTTTTAAATACTTAAATGTTATCTCATTGTAATTTATTAAATTTTTATTGTTATAGGAACTCAGAGTTTGATGAGAATCTATTTTCTCTTAAATTCCCTTTGGATTCTACTCTAAAATTAGATATATGTACACTATTATTGTTTCAGACGACATATTAATAAATTTCAATTTAAAAAAAAAATGAAATGATAGAACTTCTAATAAAGGCTTAGTCTACAAATTGACTAACAGATAGTTGAAAAATGAAAGATTCCTCACAAAAAAAATATAGAACAAGTGATTGAATTGATTTTAGCATAGAATCCAATAAGTAATTATGTATTTAAATGCAAAGGCTTTAGTCTAAGTTCAAATAATAGATGGAAAGATTGATCCAAGAAGATTAACAATAAGAAAGACAATATGAATAACAATAAAAAGCAAAATATTGAAGATTGACAACAAGAAGGACAAGAAGAAGGATAACAAAAAGCAAAATAGTAGGGATAAGAGGAAAACAAAGTTTTCGGATTAGAAATCTAAGCATTTGGAAGAACTACAAGGAAAATACAAATTCAAATATTAGGAAGATGCACATCTTAATAGTAGGAAGATAATTGTAGCATTTCGAGAGTATAAACAACCAAACTAGCCCAACCAAGTAGTCTATGAGCTCAAGTTGTGACCACATGGGCGTTTGGGGAGCAATGTGGTAGAGTACCCTAAACCATTGTTTGACAAATCTAAAGATAATAAAACAACAACATGAGTCCTAGTATTAGTCAAGTACCATTCTAAAGATAACATAATAACAATCTGAGTCCTAATGGAAACCAACCATCGTTGAGCCAAAATAAGTCATGAGTAAAATATTTTGAGATTATCACTATCATTTTATCACTAAAAAATAGAGATACTTGTAATTGCCAACTATATCAATGTAACCACCCACTATGATATATGTAACCATGTCACTACTATAAATACAATACAAGGATGAAAGGATAACTCATCTATGAATTTTCCACAAGAGCAACGTTTTGGACTCGTACAAAAGAGTCATTTTGACAAGGTTCAACAAGTTTTATATTTGTAGCATATCATGATTATATAATTATAATCAAGATATATTTTTAAAAAAGATTATCCGTCATTTATCTATTTTATATTTTTTATTATAATTATGATAAATTTTTAGCTCCTACAATTTATTTCCAAAAATACCATAAAATAAAATCACTATTAATAAAAGTGATATAAAGTAAAAATAAGATTACAAAAATTACTCTCACCTAATTAGTTGATTGGCTAATGTCCTTTCTTTTGAAGAAAATTTTATAATAAAATAGAAAAAAAAGGTTTAATTTATTCTAATTTTAGTGAATTCATAATTAGAAGAGAGTGAATCTTGGACATGTTGTGATGGAGACAACATACCAAAATGTCCATGCACAACCTTTTGGCATTTGGCACATGGTTACATGATAAAATATCTTTGAAATTGTGCTTCCTATTGGTTCTTTCAAGTGTTGGACTCTATATATACTATTTAGGGATATGTAACATCGAGGCTCACTTTCACATTGGCCCCCACCATGATGTAGTGGCACAAAAGTTTTGGGGTTTTGATCATTTTAAAATTTTCACTTATTTTGTAAAAGTTTCATACATAATAAGAAAAAAAGACTATATAATAAGGAATAGTTACATTAGATTTATGTTGAATAATTTATCACAACCTTCTTTTATTTTTGGACATGATCTCATTGTATTAGTATATGATCACATTTGTGTGAGATTATGTACAGTTGGCAATAATTCTAAAAAGTGTTTTTAATTTTTTTTAACATTTGAAATTTTTTGTCTTTTAAGTATTAAAAACGTTAGAAATGCTTTCTAAAATCACTATCAAACGTACTCTAAAGGTCACTTGAAGTAATTATAACGATGATATCTTTATCTAATTATGCTTTTATTAGTATCACTTTTATTAAAATACAAAGTAAAAGAAAACTTATTTATGAAAATTAATTAACTTTTATATATAAATTTAAAAGTTTTTTTGATAATGCTTATGGAAATATATTGTATGACAAAAAAATAATTTTTTTAGAAAAAACAAAGATTTTTAAGTGATAATGTAAGCTCATGTGATTTTCTAGATTTTTATTTTTATTTATTTATTATAATTTTATTAAATTTCTAATTTTATGAAAAATGGTTTTAAATATTAGAAAATACTTCTAATCATACAATGATAATTTCTCAACCAACTCCAACAATAATATGAGATATTTTTTTTTGGTGGATTATACTTTTAAAGTTTTATTGAAAAGAAGATCATATCATAATTACTATTATGAGACCAAATTTATTAGTGGTAGGAAGCAATTTTGTAAGTTGAGGCCATTTTGTGATGCCTAACATAATATGCCCTAAATTAAATTATATACCGGTGGATTTGAGAGTAATTTTATGTTGCGTTTGGTTACCAAAAAGTATTAAGGAAAAAAAAAGTGTTAAAGAAAATGACTTTCTCATATTTGGTTTCATCATAAAAAATATAAAAGAAAATAATTAAAATATTTAATCTTTATATAATAGAGAAAAATAAGTAAAATGAGTTTAAAGAAACATATAAAAATAATTTATTGAGCTTAAAATTATTTTTTATTTTCCTTCACTTTTTCTTTCTACTTTTCTTCTTTATTTTTTTCGCTCAAATTTTCTAAAAACCAAGCATATCCTTGGTGAAAATGCTTTTAGTATGTAATTATTTTGTTGGTAACACTTTTATTAGAACTGTTTTTTTTTTTTTTTAAATCACCTGTTTTTTTGATATTAAAAAATAAAAGTAATCTTCTAGTGTATTTTTGGTAATACGGTATATAACAAAAAAAAATGATTTTTGGCAAAATATTTGTGTACCCAAATTCTATTAAGATGGGTGTTTAGTAAAACTTAATACTTGTTACTTAATTATTTAAGTTGATTTTAAGTTAAATTATATTTAAGTTGTTCACTTAAAACTTATTATATAATTCTTATTTTAAGTATTAAGATTATTTGATAAAATTAACTTAAAATTTATTTTAAATCCTCAAATTGATATATTTATCCTCATAAATTATAATTAAGACAAAGAAGGTCGAGTAATGATGAAAGTCGTAGAGTATCAAAAGAAATCGTAGAGGTTATTAAGACAAATTGAAATAAAAATGTAAAATGAAGATGTGGACTTAAAAATAAGTTAATTATTTTTACTTATTACTTAAAATTGTTTTTGACTTTAAGTCATATAATTAAGTTATTTTATCAAACATACTTAATTTATTTGAATTAAATTATTAAATCATTTTAAGTTTATTAAGTTGTTTTATCAAATACCCATGGAGTTTGCTCATTATATGTGAAAATCATTGAAGTTTTTAAATAAAAACAAGGATGATAGATAATAAAAAAAATCTTATTCAAATTTTCTTATAAATAGATGGACTTTCTTCTACTCTTTAGGACACAAATGAAGAGACAAAAACTTACAATGAAGTAAGTTGAGATCAAGCCTCATTAGTCCTCACATGCGCTTGATTCAAGAATAAGTGGAAGCAACCTTGAATAAAAATCAATTTATGAAATCTGATTATAGGATTACATATTCTTTAGTTTAAAGAATATTACAAAACATTCTGTTTTTAATTTGATATATTAATTTGAAAAAAATATAAAAATAGGAATCCCAACTTATATGAATCAATTTTGTCTTCATGTATTTAAAAATATTTTAAAATATATACACTTTTTCACAAGTCAAATAATTATTTCTTGAAATATCTTTTTATTTTGATAATATTAAATAAAATTATCAAAAAATTAATTTATTATTTTAATTTGATAAAAGTATCTTATAAATAAATATATTATAAATTTTTTATTGTATAATATGAAATACAAATCATTGTGACTTTTTTTTAGAATAATAAATATTTCTAATTCTCTAATTAATAATGATTTTATATACTTTATTATATAAATCCACTCATCTTCTCATTTAAAAAAAATAAAATTGAATAAAATTTTTGTTAGTTGACATCAACAATAAAAATAAAAAATTAAAAAATTAAAACTAAAATACTTAAAAACTAAATGCAATTAAAAAAATGAATTAAATATAATTAAAACCAAAAACATAAAAATTAAATAAATATATAAAATATTTATTATATCTATATTTTTTACTAGTGTGCTTTAGTGAACTGAAAGTTAATATTTTATTTTTAGATTTTTAGCTTTAAAGTTTAAAATTTATAATTTAATTAATCTCAAATTAGTTGTCAGAATAAACAATTTTTTAGTTAGTATTATCAACTAGATAAGTAAAATAATCATTTTAGGAAATTATTATTTAACTTATGAAAAAATACATATATTTTAAAATATTTCTAAATGAGTAAAAATAAAATATAAAATTTAATAATCTTTTTTTCTATATTTTTCTAAATTAGAGTTAAACCCACTTTTCCCTGTAATATTCTTAAATTTGTTTGAGAAAAATACTAATATAATAGTGTACAGTGTACATGACAAGTGGACAAGTGGAGATATGCAAATAGATGACACCAAGAGTTGGTGAAAGAGTCCTGTCAGCGTCCCAAGGTGACAAAACAAACAATTGGACAAAATCATTGGTGGAGACAGCTTGAGTGCGCCCACCCAAATCACTTTCACGGCTTTTTCCCAGCCAACGTGAAGCCACGTCAGAATTGCAACATGCGGTATATTAGTATCATTTCCTTTTAAACACATTTAATTTAAATAAATATATATAAAATGTGTTTTCAAGTTTTATTTTTATTATTAATTTATTATCCAATGTTACAAATTATATTATAGAAACATTTTTTTTTAAAAAAAAAAAAACTTAGGTGTATTATTTTTCCTTAAAATATCTTTTATTAATATTTTTTTTTCAAAACTTTCATAAATATTTTTTAATATATTTGTAAAATCTGACGATCTTTTTTATTTTCTTTCAAAGGTGTTCAAGGGTGATTGAGATATTAATTCAATACATATAATTCATTTTTTTTTTGATTTGGTGGTAACCCATTTGGATGAACATTCGCTACTTTGTTCTCGCCTTTAAATGTGTAGGGCTTGAATCATCCATAAAACGCGTATTCATGAGTGCCAAGTTAGGGACCACCTCTCATCTACCATCTTGACAAAGTCTTTTGGAATTTAGAGAAAAGATATGAAGAAGAGAGAAAGGGAAGATTTTGATGAGATTGGGAACATGACTCGCTCTTGCAAATGTTTTAATCCAAACAACCCGAAGACACAGATGGAGAGAAACAAAAAGACAGAAAGAAAGAAAAAGAAAAAGACCAATATTCCAAAAGATGTTGCTGTTGGTAGGCCATTTTCAAGAGTCTCAAGATGTAATGGTACTAAGCTCGATATTTTCATTGTTGCATTTATATAATCCATTTCAAAAGTGTCCTTTTCACTAATACCATCCCTTGATTAGCCTTTTCATGTATTATATAAGCTCATCTATTTTCTTTAATGTACCAACTTTCATATTTTATTTTAACTTCGATTTAAAATTTCTCAAATTATCATTATATTTTAACTTTGATTTAAAGTTTCTTTAATTTCCATTTCCTAGAATAAGAGTGGAAAAGGTGCTGAATGGATTCAGATGGAGGCTTTCTATGTTTGACACTAAATAGAATATCCACCCGAATATACCAGCAGTTTTTTTTGGGTTAAAAAAAATGAATAATAATATTAAAAATTTTGAATTATAATATTTTAAAATTCATGAAAATCTCAATTTATTTTGAAATAAAATTTAATTTTGTACAAATCACAATGGATAAATATGAAATGAATGGCCAATAATTTCTTAAATAAATAATGTACTCATAACTTTCGTAAATATGAATATTAACATTATAATACAAACATGATCTTAAATAAGTAATATAGTAATAATTTTCGTAAATATGAATACTAAAATTACAATGAAAACATAAATCATGTATTCTTTTAGTAAAAATTAAGGATGATATTTTAAGGATGATATTTAGGTGATCCATGCCAGGATCACCTAGCATGAATGGTGTAGCAGAAAGACGAAACCGAACCCTTAAGGACATGGTAAGGAGTATGATTAGTCATTCTACTTTACCCGAAAAACTCTGGGGTGAAGCACTCAAAACGACAGCTTATATCCTAAATCGGGTGCCAACTAAAGCGGCTGCTAAAACGCCTTATGAGCTTTGGACGGGTTGAAAGCCCAGTTTAAAGCATTTTCATATTTGGGGATGTCCAGCTGAAGCGAGACCTTATAAGCCTCATGAAAAGAAATTGGACTCTAAAACAGTTAGCAGCTACTTTATTGGCTATGCAGAGCGATCAAGGGGTTTTAAATTTTATGATCCTGCTATTAGGTCAATTTTTGAGACGGGAACTGCAACATTTTTTGAGAATGTTGAGTTTGGGGGGAGAAATCAGGCTAGGAATATTGTCTTTGAGGAGGAAGAGGGATCTACTATTGCTTTTGATAATGTACAGGTTTCACTACCTATCATTGATCAAGAAGTAAATTTGGATCCTCAACCAACAGACAATATTATTCAACCCTTAATTGCAAATGAGGACATTGCTCCTGAAGAACAAACTCAACAACCTCAAGAAAATATGCCATTAAGGAGATCCACGAGAGAGAGGAGAAATGCAATTTCGGACGATTATATCGTATATCTCCAGGAACATGAGGTAGAAAGTGGAATGATGGAAGATGATCCAATCAACTTCCAGCAAGCCATGAAAAGTTCCAACTCTCAGAAATGGATTGAAGCCATGAATGAAGAGTACAAATCTATGCAAGACAATAAAGTTTGGGAACTTGTCCCATTACCAGTTGGTACGAAGCCCATTGGTTGTAAATGGATATTTAAAACCAAGCGGGATTCAAATGGTAATGTAGAAAGGTATAAAACACGTCTTGTAGCTAAAGGCTTTACTCAAAAAGAAGGAATTGACTTCAAAGAGACCTTCTCTCCAGTTTCTACGAAGGACTCTTTCAGGATAATCATGGCACTAGTTGCACATTATGATCTTGAGTTACATCAAATGGATGTTAAAACAACGTTTCTCAATGGTGACATTGATGAAACAATTTATATGGTACAACCAGTTTTGTGTCCGAAGACTCAAAGAATATGGTTTGTAAATTAACTAAATCCATTTATGGGCTCAAGCAAGCTTCTCGTCAGTGGTACTTCAAGTTTCATCAAATTATTGTCTCATATGGTTTTGAGGCAAATCTTATGGATGAATGTGTGTATCACAAATTCAGTGGGAGTAAGTATATTTTCCTGGTTTTATATGTCGATGACATATTGCTAGCCACAAATGATATTAGCATATTGCACGACACCAAGAGATTTTTATCAAAACATTTTGAGATGAAAGATCTTGGTGATGCCTCATTTGTCTTAGGAATCCAGATACACCGAGATCGTTCTAGGGGTATGTAGACCCTCATGTTGGGGTGGATTTTATGTATTTTTGTTTTGCTAGGTGTCCAGATTTTGGGGAGCCACGTGGAGCTTGAAGACTGGCCATCAGGTAGTGCATTTGGCCGTTGGGAGAGAGCTGGTTGTAGCCATTAGAATGCGACACGTACAGGGAATATTCGACAGGAGCGTGTATTCTATTTTGGAGGATAGCAGGCCGTTAGTGAAGGTATGGGTGCAGGAGGTTCTTTGGCAGAGGGGGGTGCAGGTTGCTTTTTGGGGTTTTTGTTGAGTGATATTGCAGGTTAGCTGTGGGAGAGAAGACGGCTACAGAGAGAGGTTTTTGGAGCAGGAAGAAAAGAAGAAAAAGAGAGGATTCTGAGGGGGAGCAGAGAGGAGAGGATTCTGTTAGCTAGAGGGAGGAGGAGATTTTTCTGGAGGGTATTCCTTGAGCTTAGGGGATTCGGGAAGAGAGAGAGAGGAGACAGAGAAAAATCAGAGGAGAGCAGGGTGAGGAGATTCTAGAGAAGCAAGCTGAGAGGACCAGAGGGCTTTAGAGAGAGTTCATGAAAGCTGTTTGAAGAAAGACACAGAGGAATAGCCTTGGAAGAGGGTGATACAGGTATTTATTCATGTAATCTGAGGTTTCTTTTGTGTTCATGGCACTTTATTATGTTTACTGGTTATCATGAGTTTCTATCTTGACATATCAATGCAAGCAGGTGAAACTCCTACCTATTTTCTTTCAATATTTGTGTTTGCTCACCCTCATCCTGCATTTGGTTTCTAACTTGTCCTCTGGACTCTGTTTTATGAGTTGTTGGTCATCTCGTTTTAATTTCGATCTCTTTGCAAATTATTTGAAACCCATTTTTTTTATCCACCTCTGGGTCATAAGCTCGTTAATTGAGATATGAAACGCAGCTTTCATAAGTCCTTTTGTTCCTGCTCTGTGCTCTGTTTTGCAACCCTCATCTGTTCTTGGTATTTGATCATGGGGGAGGCTGCCCCTTATGTGTGAAGAAGAGGGTATTGGCTTAATATGCCTGGATTCTCAAGCTGTCCATAGTGGTAAAGGACGTATTCTGGGGGATCAGATCCATGACTTTGTTACGTATTTGTTGATTGGAGGCAGTGGAGCAGATTCTGGGCAAGGTAGATGCTCAGATGACGGGGACATTGAGCTGGGCAGATTTTGGCATTGAGATGGGCAGATTTTGATGCTGAGGTGGCAGAGACGTTGGACCAAATGAAGAAGTGGGAGATTAGATTAATGGCTTGAAGAGAAGATTGTCACCTGGTCATCCCAAGGAGATCTCACTTTTGGATATGGGAACTTTGGCTATTGATGATGATATTTCAGACTCAGATCCTTACCTCACCTTGGGACACATCACTTCTCCAATCTACAGATGCGTGAGACCCTTCATCAATGGCTCTCCAAGCTTTGCTACCACATTGCCCTGCAACCAAAGGGTCCAGAGGATTCGCCACTTTCATTTCTAAGCATGAAGTGCAGAAGTGACTGACCTCGATATTGCTGAACTGTGAGTAAATGGACCAGTATACCCTTCGTCAAACCTACAGCAATCAGAGAGGGACAAGTTAATCTTGCTAGAATTAGTTCTGCACCAAAGACTCTCACAGGGTATCTTTTTAATACAGAAAATATTCTTATTAGAATTAACATGGCAGAATACATGGAAAAGCATGCAGTCTCGCGCTGGGTTGGTGCACCGCGCGCATGGCTACCTCTAGCATGGACTCACTACTCAACATCCTATATGGCATTTGGATTGTTTCCATCAAGGCAGCACTTTGTGTTCTTTCACCATCTGAAGCTTTCAGAATAATGTTTAGATGAGTTTCTTCTCGCAGTAGTAATACTGATATTTCTGCTGATGGTTTGGATGCCTCTGTCTCTACGGCTACACTTGAAGAGGATGACCCAACTGTTAGAGAAAGGAAAACTACAGGGCTCCACAACAGTACATGGGCTTGCATGGGGTGATGATCATCAACCATAATTGATTGAACCTCTGCCCGATTATGTACTAGAGTCCAATGTAGTAAGCGAGGTTTTTCTGTGCTCCATCTGGCGGCACTTTTGAATCAAGCTGATATAGCTTTTATCCTCATGGAATCTGGAACAAGTTTGGAGTGCCAGAGTGCAGAGAGAAAACCATCTCTAGAGAACTTGGAATTGGAGAAAACTGACTCCATTACTTCTTGTATTTTCAACGCTGCTAACTCTGCTGCTCCCGATACTTTGGAATTATCTCATGAAAGCAAACAAGAAGTGATGGTGATTTTTCTCGTCATCATGGGCATCAAAACTGGCAATAGTGTTCCTCATGATTTTGTTCCTGTTGATGGGTCCGTTATAATTCCCTAGGCACAGTGGATATTAAAATATTCCTAACAGACCCCATCACTAGAGTGGAAACATGGTGACGCTTCTTCCCTGAAGCCATAAGTCTCTTAATGAAGCTAATTTTCTCAAGGAGAAGTTAAAGATTGAATAAGGACTTCGTGTTAATCATCAGCAATTTCATCAAATCCTTGGTTATGCAAAATCTGGTATTGAAGCTGGTGCAGTTTTTGGAGTCAGATGCGGGAAATTTGGTTCTAAAAGCTATTATATCCAATCCACCGACTTCTCAAATGTCCATGAGATTCCCATCTTATACCATCCAGAAGGTGCTGCTGTAGAGGATCCCATCTCTTACAATCAAGGAGGTGATTATGAAGAAGCACGCAATAGGCTTTTTGCTATCCTCTCACTGGATTTTGATCATTTATTGCTTGATCCTGACACCTTGGCCCGAACATTACATCTTTCAAATGTACTGAAGGAAAATGCTGGTTTCAATCCTTTTCAACTTGCAATGCTGAAGATGGTTGAGGAGATACCTTTGCTGAATGATGACATAGCAGAATTCAAGGATTTAAACATGGAAATTAAAGCACTGTTCTCTGAGCTAGAGTCCAACATCTTACGAGTTGCTTGCTCATGGACAAAATACAGAGATTCGATTATAACATTGAGCGATCTGCAAATCGATGTGAGTGCCAATCTATATGCTGCTAGGATGCTTGATCATCAAATTTTACAGCTTCAAACTCGTCGTGTGGAATTGGCTATTGAAGCTCTTGAGAAGATGGCACAAAGACACTGGCCAGCACTTGAGCGGAAGGCTTGTAAAGGCAACAGGGGATGTTGTTGCCATCCAATTGTCAAAATGGTGAGGAAGGCAAATTCTGATCATGGGACCCACTCTCTTTCTCTCATGGGATGCATGGCCACCTTTGGTGAGCCATTCTCGAAGCAAATGGATATTTCATTTCCTAATTTCTCCATTTCTACTTCCAAAAATTGATTTTTAAAAAATCTGTTTTTCAAGTAGTTTTCATTTACTCTTTAACCTTTTCATTATTTTGCTTTTATTATTTCATTTATCATTTTATTTTAATTTATTTTACTTATTTTATTTTTATTATTTTTGGTAATCTTAAAGTCAAAAAAATCGTTTTTTTTTAAATTTGCTTCCACTTTCTATTCGGTAAGCAATTTTCAAGTCCTTCATGATCTTTTAAAATGTTTTAAAAATAAGCAAGAATTAAATTTTGTAATTCCGAATAATGGAATTCACAAAATTAATTCATGCAAAATAAAACCGGGCTTTGGTGGGGGCCCCACATAAGTGATTTTTATAAATTGATTGATTGATTGATTGATTTAATTGCCATGCATGATTGATTTTATTCTGCTCTGTGACATATCTCGTGATTGTTATTGCACACTAACCTCCTCTCTTGATAGCGCATGATGGTTCGTTGCCCAGGTACGCGCTCATTCTCACTTTGGTTAATCCATATGCATTTTCTGAATCTCATACGTGCATGATCGATTTGAGTATTCATTGACTTTCTCATTGGTTGCCACGTCAGCTTCACCTTATTAGTAGAGACCTGACTTTAGGGACTTAGAGGGGTGCTACGGTCTTTACCGTACCTTCCCGATAAGTAACCTGACCCCCGAACCCGATCCGGTTTTTTCGTAGACCATCTTTTCCAAAATAAGGAGTCACACTTAGGGTTTTCTTTCTTATTTTGTTTACCCTTTAAAATAAAACAAAAATAAGTGGCGACTCCAAGTCATTTTTCATAATCAATAAAATCAATTTTTTCAAAAATAAAAATCGAGCTCGCCATCGAGTGGGAAACGCATGAGCGCGAAATGCGGGGTCCACAAAATGGCGACTCCGCTGGGGACGTTTAGAGGGTCAAGCTTGAACTTAAAGTGAAGCAAATGTGGCGTTTGGTGAGTTGATCAGTGGGTACTCTTCTCTTGATTGCACTTTGAGAGTTCCTGAGTTTTCACTTGGGACATTGACATGATTGATCGTATAGGTCGATTATCTTGATTGGGGATTATGATATAACCAGTTTCTTCATGCTTCATTGATATATTTGTTTAAGATATTTGACATTCTGATTATGATGATTGATTCTTCTTGATTGAGGATCCCGAGATAGCTATTTTGTCTGTGATTCATTGCCATATTCGTTGGAGATATTGACATGTTGATTGCATTGATTGCCTATCTTGTTTCGCTTAGCATAGTGATTTCGATATTTGCCATGATTGTTTTGGTCACCTTGCATGTATAGATTCATTGTTATGTATCGATTGATTAGACACATTGATTCACTTGCTTGTATATTCTCTCGGTCGCCTTTGAGCATGATGTTTGTATCATTTTTTCATCCTGATTGTCACAACTTGTATGTATACATGAGTGATATATCCTGTACTCTGCCTGACCGCATGTCGCATGACTGCCCTTCTTCTGCTTGATTGCATGTCGCTTGTCTCTGTGGGCCGCACATGTATCCCCTTACCTCCGACTCTCTTGGTTTCGGTCATTCCCTTCATTCCGGTTCTCACTATTGCAAGTGTGAGGCCTTCTGTGTGCTTGTTCTTTGACCGAGCCAGAGATTAGGAGTAGGGTCTAGCGACGGGCTATATCGATGTCTGGGAGCGTTCTGGAGGAGACCGACATATCGATGCTGATTGGAGTCCGATCATTGAAGACTTGTATAGCCCCGAGCTAGGTTTCATGGATAGTTGTGCGACCAGTGTGTTTCCTCTTTTGCTCTAGATTCATAGGGTTTTCGGATGCACCCACACCGCTCACTGTGCACTTTAGTTGACTATTGAGTGTTGAGAGTGTGAGAGCTTTCACTATAGGAACCCCCTGGGATGTCGAGGTAGTGCATGTGTGGAGCTGATGACCACCTTGCATGGAAGCGCCCCGTCTCTTCGGAGGCGTGCAGAGGGTTGCGTACCGCTGGAGGGTATGATCGCTTCTGCTAAGGATATTTTAAAGTCCACCCATATCCATTTAGAGCCGCCTTAACCTCGTAGGTTGAGCTATAGATCCTTCTATTAGGATTCCTTCCCTACACGTGGGTGCATCTGAGGGCCTTCAGAGCCTTTGTAGTCGTAGTTCGAATTTGACACTCCCTCTTTTTAGTCTCCAGTTGAGAGTGCTCGGAGATTGGTTTGAGTTTGAGTATCGGTCGGATCACCTTTATCGTGTCACCTTGGATTATGTTTTTCACTCGATGAGTATGTCATGTTCCCTCCTTAGGGCTTTCGTTTTTCTTTCTTGGCTCGACACATCCTCTCACTTGGCTGTCACTTACTCGATGCTTTAAGATATGTTCATTGATCATCTTTTCACATTGTACACCTATCCCGGGCTCAGTACCTCATCATTTGTTTAATCCTGGATTCGTTTTTTTACTCGATGCTCATATTTGCATTATAGAAAGGTGAAAGACACATTTTTACATCCACACTTTTTTCGAGAGATTCGCCTTGATCACCTTATTATTTTTTTCTCTTATGGAGCTTGAGTTGAAGGTTGATTCAAGGATATATGTTTATAGATGGAGTACTGATCTCGTGATAGTGAGTTTTTCACACCTCTTTCATTTTGGATTATTGATGGGAATTCTCTAGTCACATTTGTAGCCACCTCACAGTGGACACCTTTATGACTCTCGAGTTCTCGTCATATGTCCAGATTTCTGATTGCCATTTCAGGACCATGTGCTTGCATGTTGTATTGTCGTCTTTTAGAGTTTTATCTCGTGTCCTTCATCTGTTTTGCTTGCATTGTAGGAAGTCAGTTTAGGAGTCGGTTCAGTCTGGAGTCACATTCTTGGAGGAGAGTTGGAGGACGATTGATCAGAGCAGATTCATATCCGAGTTTAGACAGTTCAGTTGAGATGTCAGACGAGCTAGCTTCCACACTTGCTTCCATTCAGGAGTTCATGGCCGGAGTCAGTAGGCGCTTGGATCAGTTAGAGAGTTCTCGCCAGGATCCTCATCCGGCTGGCATGGTCACTGACGAGACGATTCCTCATGCATCTCAGACAGCACAGATTCGTCCACCTGGGGTTTCACTCGGCACTCCATTCCATCTGGCAGATCATTATGAGACTATTCTGCCACCTACTGTCACAGTGTCGCCTCCCATGGTTCCTACTATTGAGGATACTCGATTAGCCGAGCAGGAGGCTAGGGTTGAGAGGCTTGAGTCCAAGGTGAGACAGATCAGATTGCAGGACGGAGGTTTGACTTGGGATGACAGAGATGGCATACCGGCGGCTAGCTTGCCCGCCAAGTTTCGCATGCCAGACATTGAGCGCTACAGTGGGATTGGTTGTCCCAAGATCCACTTGAGACTATATAGCACAGTTATGAGAGCACATGGGATAGATGATGCATAGTTGGTGGCCCTCTTCCCTATGTCACTTAGTGGAGCAGCTCAGAGGTGGTTTGCTTCAGTTGAGCCTTCGAAACTTCGCACCTGGGAGGACGTGGCTCATGAGTTCCTGACCCAGTTCGCTTTCAGTGCCGATATTGATGTATCCAGGCGAGAGTTGGAGGCCACTAGACAGAGGCCAGATGAGTCTATTTCTTCCTTTGTCACTCGTTGGAGGGCAAAGGTGGCTGGTATGGTAGACCAGCCTAAGGAGCAGGATCAGATTGATATGGTTCTTCGGAACCTACAACCGAGATTCGCGAGACGTCTTGTGGGCATCCCGTTTCAGGATCTCAGGAGTTTGGTTCAAGCGGTTTTCAGTGTTGAGGAGGCCATCGCTCGAGGATTATGGACAGATACTACTCCTTCCTCTGACAGTAAGGGGAAGAAGTTGATTGGGCCGTTTGGCAGATTTGGAGAGGTTGGCGCTATTAGTTATCAGCATCGGAGGCCTACGCATCACTCACTTTATAGGCCACCTACAGTCAGAGCTTCTTTCTCTCTTCCACAGTATCAGTATCAACTGGATTATGGTCCCCATTCTACCACTACGCATTCCAATTTCCGAAAATCCTCTCAGAGAGAAGTTGACACAGAATCTAGTGGCCAGAATTGGAAGACCATCTCAAGGGTTTTCTTCCTATAAGGTTTCTCCTTCAATGGATTCAGGTATGTTTCCGCTATTATTTTTCTACTCATTTTTAATCAGGAGATTCCAGTATATATTAAATTAGGGTATTCATCTTGGTTGAGTTATAACAAGAAATATTCCAGTATATATGAAATTAGGGTATTCACCTTGGTTGAGTTATAACAAGAAATATTCCAGTATATATGAAATTAGGGTATTCACCTTGGTTGAGTTTTAACATGGTACACACAGAGCAACATCCTTTTGACAGCCAGATCACATGTATAACAAAAATACCAGTGTTGTTCCATAAAATTGCTGCCATTGGATGTAAATGTGCATACCTTGGAAGCAAGTTCCCTTTCACTGTTATTGTAATCTTCCTCATCCTTATCCATGCTAGCAACCTCACCATCAGATGTTTCATCATTCTCATCTTCATCTACTAAAGTTGCATCACATTCAAGAGAAGTCGATCCTGTTTCTTGATTAGCTGAAAGAACCAGAGTTTCAGAATTTTTCCTTGAACCTACTGGTCTAGAAGCCACAGGTCCAACCCCAATACTATTGCTAGAAAAAGGCTTCTCAGGAGATTTTTCCAAGGTACTCTTATTAGACCTATAATCACTCAAGACAGTTCCAAAAAAAAAAAAAAACCAAAGAGAAACTATAACCCTTGAAGCAGACCTTCCTCACCAGCTAGCTTTTCCATCAATGCTACAGTCCTCTTTAAAGTGGCTTCATCAGGGATTCCCCTCTATAAAGTTGAACTATAAAATGGAAATAGGACTTGGCTGTATGGATATCAAATAAAACAAATGCTGTATCAAGTGAAATCAGCATGGCTTCAAACAAATGACTGTAGCTCTTTTGATTGCATATCATGTGGGGATGCAAGGCATAAAATAAAATTCATAGTTGATTCTTTGAGGCATCTACTGCACAACCCACCAGCCTCTTCTCCAACCATTTAGACAGACAAAGCAAATCCATGCTAAGAAATTTTGTTTGTATCTTCTGCTTGAGGTCAGGGTAGAGGTCTCCAGATAAAAGATCAACAAAGAAGTTAAGGACCTTCGCATTAACCGATCCAGAGTAACAATTATCCAATGAATCAACCAGAATCAATAAATCACCACGTTGCAACCCATAAAGCTTCTCGACATTTTCAGACACATCAACCATACTGACATAAATTTGGAAATGACAGCCAGTGAAGGGTCTTTCCTGAGGATATCCATCATATCAATTGCCTTGGTCACTATACATTCATGGATACTGCCATCACTTACTTTTCCAGCATTGATATCCCTTAGAAAACCTTCCATCTGCTTCATCTGAAATAGGTAGCTAAAATATGATCTTTCCATTCCAGCACTCAAACTGTGATAAATAGCTTCACAATTCCCATGAAGACTTTCAAAGATCCTATCACACTTGATAGTCATCACCGAATCAAGGATCTCCTACAGAACCTTAGTCTCCATAAGAATGTTTCTCCTCGCATCCTTGATTTTCAGCAGCCCATCTAGAAGGCAAATGATCCCTCTTATGCTTAGAATGCATGAAAGAAGAGTTCCACTGGAAGCTTGAAGATGAGAGGGGAAACCATGCAATATACATTCCCAAAAAACCTTCGATGGGAATCCAGAAGCTCTTTTCTTAACCATTTGATCCAGATAGAAAAGATGAAACTGAAACTCTGCTCTCTTTGTTAGAGAAGCAAGAGAGAGAAATTTAATATATATATTGTTCAAAGAACATGGTTGCAATAGATGGAGACAGACTGTAATAACAGTTGGTAAAAAAATAACAAACCAATAACAATAAAGCTAACAAATAACAAGTGGGCTTCATCTCGTGAGATCAGTAACTAACTCCTCTTTTCTTGGCTTATCATCCCCCCTCAAGTGAAAGGGTCTTAGAGCTATACAAAGTTGAGATTTGAGGGACAAGAACCTTGAACTTGTGAGATGCTTAGTTAATAAATCTGTTGGCTGCTCTTCAGTGGGAACAAAGTGCAACTGTATCTTTCCTCTCATGACTTGATCTCGTATAAAATGAAGGTCTATTTCTATGTGTTTAGTTCTAGCATGAAACACATGATTCTTTGCCATATGGTAAGCATTGATATTATCATACTAAAGTAGAGGTATTGCAGGTATTGGCACACTAGCTCTTGCAGTAAGGCTTGCATCCAAACAATCTCAGCAGTAGCGAAAACAAGGCCACGATACTCAGACTCTACACTGTTGCGAGACACTACTTTTTGTTTGGTAGAGGACCAAGAGACTAAGTTACCTCTTAGATAAACGAGATATCCACTTGAGCCGCGCCTATCATCAAGGTGAGCACCCCAATCTGCATATGTGAATCCCTTTATTGTCAAGTTACTTGAAGGACTTAACAGGAGCCCATCTTGCATTGTTCCTTTTAGATACCGAATTATTCATTTGACTGAGAGCTAGTGAGCTGTGGTTGGTTGTTGCATAAATTAGCATGCCTTATTGACAACAAAGGCTATATCAGGTCTTGTCAAGGTAACATACTGAAGTGTCCCTACTACACATCAATAATGAGTAACATCTGCCATAGGATATTCATCAAATTTAGACAAGTTCTTCCCAACAGCACCAAGTGTTTTTGCCGGTTTGGTATCAAACATTTCAGTTCTATGAAGCAGATCTAAAATGTATTTGGTTTAGCTCAAAGTCATAGATCCTTCATTGTAAGAAACCTCTATACCGAGAAAGAATGAGAGTTGACTCAAGTCTCGTAAGGCAGAAACTGAATCAAGTTTAGCTATGAGAGAAGAAATCTGTGTGGAGGAGCTGTCTGTTATGATTATATCATCAACATAGACAAGAACTATCTAAGTAGTGGCCTTACCAAAGTGTAGAAACATAGAACTATCAGTCCGAGACATGCTGAATCCCCACTGAAGAAGAGCAGAGCTGAGTCTTTGAAACCAAGCTCGTGGGACTTGTTTTGAGCCATATAAAGCCTTCTTCAATCTACACACTCTATTTGGGAATTGAGTGTCAAAGTATCCAGGAGGTTGAGACATATAGACTTGTTCTTCTAGCTCACCATTAAAGAAGGCATTGTGAACATCAAGCTGCCGAATTTCCCACTTAAAACTGAGAGCAACAGTAAGTATGATGCGAATAGTGGTAGCCTTAACTACTGGACTAAAGGTCTCAAAATAGTCCAGACCATGAGTCTGATTATATCCTTTTGCCACAAGCCTAGCTTTATACCTCTCTATACTCCCATCTGGCTTATGTTTCAGTTTATACACCCACTTACAGCCAATCACATTGACATCGGGTGGTTGTTCAACAAGATCCCAAGTATGGTTTCGATGAAGAGCAGCAATCTCCATTTCCATAGCTTTAGTCCAATTTGGATCTTTGAAGGCTTGTTTGAGAGTAGATGGTTCTGAAACCTTTATGGCAGAGAGATCAAGAATGGTCTTTTTCTTGGTTATACCACGCATGAACCTTGTTGCCATTCGTGGAGCAAGAGCAGTGACTTGAGGTTCCGGAATAGATTTAGGTGGCAAATCTATAACAGGAGAAGAACTAGATGTGTCCAGAGGTGAAGAAGAGGTTGTAGGAACATGACTTTCACTTGTGGATAGAGAATGAGAATCTATGGAAGCATGACTGATTTTTGAATTTGGGAGAAGACATGGAGTAGGAAAAGAAGTAGGAGCTATAATGGTAGGGGTAGAGCCTTCTACTGAAGTATCATTAGACGAAATGGAAGACTTGGATTGAGCAAGTGGGAAAGTTGATTCATCAAAGACCACATGGGGAGTAATATAGACTCTTCTAGTTGCATAATCAAGACATAAAAACCCCTTGTGATTCAAACTATAGGCAAGAAAAAGACATTGGACAGATTTATACTGCAATTTATGAGTGTTGTATGGCCGAATGAAAGTCAGAGGAAGCCAAATACATGAAGAGATTTATAATCAGGATGCCTTCTAAAAAGAGTGAAATAAGGAGGGTCATA
The DNA here is from genome assembly GCF_004353265.1 of Vitis riparia. NCBI lineage: Eukaryota > Viridiplantae > Streptophyta > Magnoliopsida > Vitales > Vitaceae > Vitis > Vitis riparia. The sequence goes on along the minus strand of NW_023269676.1, from coordinate 273,840 downwards.
CTCGAGAACTTTGCTTGGCATTCGATTGATAAGAAAAGTTGCTGTCTGAAAAGCGTAGTGCCAGTACTTCATTGGCAAGGAAGCATGAGATAACAAAGCCAACCCAGTTTCAACTACGTGTTTGTGCTTCCGCTCAACTTTACCATTTTGAGCCGAGTTGTATGGATAGGAGAATCGATGGGCAATACCAACTACTTGAAGAAAAGACATAAAAGATCGAAATTCTCCACCATTATCAGACTATAAGCACTTAATTTTGGTGTCAAACTGATTCTCCATTTGAAGCTTGAATCGCTTAAAGATGAAGAGCATGATTTTTTGTTTGTAATGAATAAAACCAAGTGTACCTGGAATAATCATCTACAAAAAGAATGAAATATTTCACTCCAGATGTAGATTTAACTGAGACAGGTCCCCAAATATCAGTATGAACAAGTTCTAAAAGTTTAGATGCACGAAAATTTGAGAGCTGAGTGGGTAGTCTATGACTTTTAGCTAACTGACAATCAGAACAAACAGTAGATTTATTTTTCCCAGAAGCAACATTATAAGTATTCATGACTTTTGAAACAATGTTAGAAGCAGCATGACCTAGTCTATTGTGCCATAACTCTGCTTTATTTTCAACAATAATAGAAAAATGGGAATGAAAAGCAGAAGCATTATTAATACTACTATAAGGTTTCTTGTTGTTGAACACAGGAAACTTGCAAAACCTATTTTCAAGCTTGCCTTGAGCAAGAACCATCTTCGTATGTCGATCCTTCACAAAGAAAGCATTAGAATGAAACTCAATCAAGGCATTATTATTTGAGCAGAACTTAGCCACACTAATCAAATTAGCTGAGATAAAGGAAACATGAAACACCTTCTTGAGTTGAAAAGAATGTGTATGAGAATGAAGCTGTTTAGAGCCAATATTGGAGATGGAGAGATGCTTACCATTACCAATAGTGACTCTATTTGTTCCTGTGTATGGTGAAGTACTAGTTAGATTCCCCAAATTTTGAGTCAGATGGTGACTTGCTCCAGAATCCAAATACCAACTCTCATCTGTAGGACTATTAGAAGTAGAAGCAACCATAGCATATCAATTATTTTGATTCCCATTATTCAGAGAATGAGAAGTAGTAGTCTGACTACCTTGAAAAGAGATATCAAACATGTGATAACAGATCTGAGCAGTGTGGCCAAACTTACCACATAACTGACATTGAGGTTTCTCACTTGGACTGGAATTTTGCCTTCCACCTTGTCCATTTCTACCTCCACGTCCATGACCTCTATAGGTGTAATTATTGTTATTTGGAGCATAGCCTTGTCCACGACCTCCATTAAACTTCCTTCCACCACCTCTGTTATTAGAGGAAGAGGTATAATTGGCAGACATTTGGTCAATCGAGCTTTGTTGCTCAAGACGATGCTCAAAGGCTAATAACATACTATGTATAGCTTCAAGAGAGATCTTATCATCTCTTATTTTGATAGCAGTAACAACAACATTGTAGTAAGATCCAAGACCTCTAAGAAGATTCATAACCTGATCTTGTTCTAAGACAAGTTCTCCAATAGCAGCTAGATTATCAACAACTCCTTTGATCTTCATTATGTAGTCTATCATTGACATTGATATTTTCTTTATGGATTGTAATTCGAGTCTGAGTTGCATTATCCTAGATCTTGAAGAAGATGAAAAAAATACTTTCCAAGGCATTCCAAGTAGAGTGAGAAGTATTATGGCCTATGATTTATGCCATGATACCTGGTGTGAGCGACGAGTAAATCCAACTGAGGATTGTTCGATCTTGTCTCCTCCAAGCAACAAAAGCTAGATTGATCACTCCTGGATTCATATTTTTCTCCGGACAGATAGAGGTTCCATAAATGAAATCCTCAAAGCCATTAGCAAAAACGACATTATCAATCTGAGATCTCCACAGGATGTAATTCGTCTGATCAAGTTTCACAGGCAGAGTGTGATTAAGCATTTGATAGGAAGGAATGGACGCCATTGTTGAGCTTTGTCCAGATCCAATCGAACCAGAGGAAGAAGAAGATTGTGTCGGAGTAGAGGCCATGTTTGGATTGAGAGAAACAGAAAGAAAGTGAGAAAGAGAAGAAAAAATTAAACCTTAAATGTGAGCTCTGATACCAAGATAGAAAAGATGAAACTGAAACTCTGCTCTCTTTGTTAAAGAAGCAAGAAAGAGAAATTTAATATATATATTGTTCAAAGAACACGGTTGCAATAGATGAAGACAAGCTATAATAACAGCTGGTAAAAAATAACAAGCCAATAAAAATAAAGCTAACAAATAACAAGTGGGCTTCATCTCGTGAGATCAGTAACTAACTCCTCTTTTCTTGGCTTATTAGATCCAACTTTGATAAAAGACCATAAACAAACTCCAGATGATAAGGATTTACTCCACTCTTCTCAAGAAGCCCATCTTGCATGCCTTCGTCAACACTAGTATGTTTGAGAAGCAATAAAGGTGAAAACCTATCACCATGGTACTGGCCATTGTCAATTGTAGAGAGAAATGCTTTCTCGTAAGCTTGTAAATATCTGTTCAAGAAAGATGACAATATCCTTGAGACTTTGGCAACTTACCTAGCCTCTAATAAACTAGAAATTAGGCCTTTTGCAAGAGTAAGATATTCATAATCACTGGATGCATATTCAGGAGAGATTGGACCCATTCCAGGGACACTGTTTTTTAGGCAATATTCCTCAATTCTAGTTTGAAGTAAGGAGAGTACCAGAGACAACCACATTCCATTCCTCAAGAAATCCCAACGTAGGTCCTCAATGTCATCTGTTATGCGCACAACATTCTAGTGCTGCAGTACACCAATTACCACATCCAAAAAGCTAATCCCTCACCAATAACACCAGAATGACCTAGAAAAGAATGGCTAAAGTGAAATAAATACTTTACATCTAATAAATCGAGAGTCTGCAAGTTATTCCAGAGTGGTAGGGGATGGTCTAATGCAGAGCCCATTGTTGGAATATCCCAACAAAGTATAAAAATGTACCTTTCAAGAGTAAGGTCTTCCATAGTTGTAGGTTTCTTGCCTTTCCAGAACCCTAGAATTCAAGAGAAGGAGGCACATATATCATCCCAATGCAAGCATAAGGATTGGATGGCAAGATCATTTCTACAAAGTGAGGCAGGAAGTGATGCAATATCAGAAAGTTGATTAACCAAACTACTAAGGAAAGGGTCTTCTTTGATCCAGGCACCCATTATGTTCTCAACTGCAATTGATGCCCAAGATGAAAAATTATCACTTGTGTTAACAGAAGGACTGGATCCAACAAGTGGTGCTTTCCTCAACTTGGATCTCAAATCAAGAAGCAATGATGAAGGACAAACATAAAGGTAAAATATCATATGACAAAACACTAAAATCAACCTTGAAACTAGTATAGCCCAGCATGACAATTGAGTGTTGTTAAAACCATCAGCAGGAGCATCAATTGTTCTGAGGGAAGAAAAAAAAAAGTTTGCAAATGTTGCCTTTTCACCTTCTGAAGATAAATGGAATGCTATAAGGAGAATCTCGATGTGAAACATAGAGGGAAGAGTCCCAAAAAAAAGTTCCTTGAGGCTTGGACATTTTGAATAGAGAGTTTTTGTCTTCTCAACAACGAAATCTATATCTCCCTTGTAAATGTTGTTTCTGAACTGGCTACCAGCTAAACCTACTCAACATATGAGAGAGTGAGCTAGAAAAGTTAGGGTTAGATCATTGTAAATGAAGCAACCATTATCAATCTTAAGGATTTGCCCAAAAAGGTATTCTTCAAGTGAATCAGACAAAGCATGATGTGTGAGAAGATTGTGCAGCAATTCAAAGCAAAGTTCATGGAAGTGTCCAATCTTCCTTTGCTCATGTAAACCTGTAATACTGTCAGAAATCCTGTCTTTAGAATAGCAGCACTGACAATTGAGTATGGAAATCAGAATATCAATGTGCTTCCCACTAAGCTTTTTACAATCATTCTCATAAACTGAGGTGCGCCATTCTGGAGAAAAGACACAATCTTTTAGAAATCCCAATACTTCTGAAGTAGCTTGAATTGACATATTGGCACTAGTTGGAAGTCGGACTGATTGAAGTAGGGGCTTGAGTAAAGCTTTAGTCTTTAATTTCTCCGCAAATTATCAGTAGGTTCCAAAATTTTCCAACACCTACGAGTTAGAGCCGTCACATGAAAGATACAGAGTCGGATAGACCGCTTATTATTGATGTCTACTGCAATTGAAACTTTAACTGAATTCGAGAGTCACTCAATCTTCGTCGTCAACCCACAGAGACACACCAGAATACATTGGGATTGTCGCACACCTCATCCCTCATGCAGAGAAAGGAAACATAGAATATAGGTAAAAACGTAAATGCAGAGAAAGGATGAGCAGAAAATATCAATCAACATTGTTAGCTCCATTTCACATGTTAATCCATGGGCTGGACAAGGGGATAATAAGGAATAGGATTTAAACATAAACAGAGTATTGATTAAATTTAGGCACGAAGTCATATATTTCAGAAGGGATCAATGACATATAAAGGAATCAAAATCAAAACAAGGCAAACAAGCAAGCAACCAATCTCAACAAAACAACTTGTGGCCTTTTCCGTCCACACCAATCAACAATACATTGAATATTCAAAAACGACCAAATGGAGAAATTGAATATGGGTAAGAATATCGAGAGTAACTAGAAACGTACTATGGACCCCGCATTTTTAATTATGCGTTCCCACTCGATTTGCAAGACTCGTTTTTTATTAAAGTGAAAAATTGATTTTTATAAAAATAAATAAATAAAATTTGAGTCGCCACTTACTTTTATTTATTTTTAAAGGGGAAAATGAGTAAGACCAAAACCCCTAAAATGACTCCTGATTTTTTATTTTTCTTTTTGGAAAATTTGTCTGCGAAAAAAAAACTCGAGTTTGGGTCCGGGGATCAAGTTACCTATTAGGAAAGTACCTCCAAAGAGGTAGCACCCCTTTAAGCCCTAACAAGGTCTCTACTAGCTTAGTTGAGGGAATTATAACAATTAGTCAGTTTATTATGGATACCTAAATGGATTAAGGTGATTATGAAACTCCATTGTGACTAGCATGCCAAAAAAGGATTCAAAATACAATAATGAAGAATGATAGTATACGTACCTGAATCGTGTCTTAAGCGCTATCACAAGATCATCAAAGTTAGTTAAGATATTATATCATTCAACATGCATTTTATCAGAGGAATTCAAATGAAAATCATAGGCACCCAAGGCAATATCAAATGTGAATATAGTTCACTCGAAACATTTATTTTTTATTTTTTATGTAGCCAAAAGAAAGTGAAAGTTGGAGAGTGTACCTGAATAGTATATTCTAAATGCAAATACACTTGGTATGGATAGAGAGGTTAGGACAAAAATTGATGACATTCAATTAGGAAAGTAAAACGTGACATGCATGATCATAATAAAATGTTTAAAGCTAAGAATTATCAACAATGACCTAGTGAAATAGTGAACTAAAAAAAAATTTATGCCATACATCTAAAAACTTAATGAACTAAAAAAAAGAAAACCTAAAATACTTTAGGGAGAATTATGTTTTGGGCCCAGCTGGGCCCAAAAATTAAGAGAAGGTCCATGTAACTGACCCATTTAAGTTGAAAACCCATAGGAAGTGTCAACATTAAAAAGAAGGATATGCACTTTTATTAATTCCAAAAATAACCTTTGCTGATTATGAAAAAAAAAATAATAAACAAAAAAATCCAGGTTGGAATTTTGCCCTAATTTTGCTCTCTCTTCAACATTTCAAGCCTAGAAGCCGTTTTCTTCTCTTCCTCCCGAGTTCCTCCATCGCTTGTATCTCAATCTCTGTGCCTTTTTCATTTTTTCTCGCATTCGTCTCTCTCGAAAATTTGAATAAGCTCTCGATTTCAGTTAGGTGTCTTTTATTCCATCATCGATCCACATCGGTGTTGCCATTCGTGCCGAGCGTCGTTGACTATTTGAGGTTAGTAGGTTCTCCAATTTTGTTTTCTCCCGATTTCATCTTTGACAAGCATTTGATTTCAACCCAAAATACATTGATGTAATCTCTTTCTCGATTTCAATTCGGTGTGTTCGTCTCAGTGCAGACTCTTGTTGCATATTTGAGGTTAGTAGATTGCCTAAATCTCGTTCTAGATTTTCTTAGTCCAAATCTCTAAACTGTGTTCAACTTGATCTCTAGAGTTCAAGTTACTGTTCCCATTCAATAATTGACTTCTTGGTTTGCTACAATTATTCAGATGTTGAGAAAATAATGAGAAAAAGAAGGAAAAATTTTGAACCATAATTTTTTCTTTAAGCCTTGAGAATACAGAAAATGCACTTTACCTGCAACTCATGATTCATGGCTTAATCGATTTGATTTATTTTTGTAATTTTTTTTAGTTTTTTTTCATGCAATTTGTATATTTTAAATTCAAAAAAACATTTGTGAAAAATTGTCATATATACTTGAAAATAATTTATAATTATTTAATTGGTTGCTAGAAAACCGAGAGAGGAAAAATGGAAAACCTAAAAAGACCCCATAAATTTTTCTTATGGTGCCTTGACTTGAGATTTAGGCACAAGTAACAGATTTATCTCTTTTTATCTATTATTTTTTTTTACCCTTAAACCTTAAATGTGTTAAACTATTGTTTATGGTTTTGTATGAATCATCTAAAGTAGGACATGATAGTTTAGAAGAGAATTCTGTATTTGTTTCATTTTTTAGGCTATTATCTCTTCATATTATTTTGCAAAGCAATGCTTTATAATTAATATTTAAATATCTCCATTCTCTTTGAATAAGTTTGTAAGCATGTTTGATATAGTAGCACCAACAAAAATTGTCTAAGGGTTTGAGTGAGAATGAGAATTTGTTTTCTACCTAGTGTAAGTATAGGCCAGAGCTTAATAAAACGTGGGGGATTATTTTCTATTGCATGTCTTATAGTTCCATAATTCCAATGTTTTTGGTGTATATATATATGTTCTGGAGTATTATGTCGAATCGGACACAAAATCCTCCTACTTTACTAGATATTGTTGTGATGTTCTGTCTTAAAGTTCCAAGTACTGACACAATTAGATTATTAGCATATGTAAGCAGTAGTGTCAAATTGGGTTGCACTAAAGTAGTTGGAGAGAGAGGTTTTTGCTTATAAAAATGTGAACTATGAATATATAAGTAAAAGGGAATGATAGGGAAAATAAGTTAGAGATTTGTTTTTAGAAGTAGGAGTAGAAGTAACATAGTTTTTAATTGTAATCTTTCATTTTTTTTTTCCTTTTATAGCCTTTCTTAGTTTTTAATTTAATGATTTTTTTAATCTATTAATTTCAATCTTCTAATTTCCATTTCAATTTTACATTTCTCATTTTTGTTTTTTATTTTTATTATTATTTTTAGTTTTGTTTAAGTTAGGTAGTATTTACCACTCCAAGAGAAGAGAGAAGCTGGGTCTTCATATCTTAGTTCAACTCACCGTTTGTTTATTAGTGCCTATCTTAAAATAATCTTACTGTTGACAATGGTTAGAATAATCAAAAGGAGCAATAGAAATTCTTTTTTAAGACATGCTAAAGTTACATTTGTTTTTATATACATTTTTTAAAATATAACTTTTTCTTATGGGAACATAGTATATTGTGAGATGAAAAAACTTTTAAGATCACATTGAATATGCATTATTGTTTGTTCAACAATATAAATTTGTGCTTTATTTCAATAGGTTGATGGATGCCACAAATAGAATATATTGTTATATTTTCGTGGGAGGCAAACTTGTCTAAAAAAATGATGGCTTTTGGGAATATGTTGGTGGAAGAAGCAAAGGCATTCACATTTATAAAGGAATGACATTTGAAGAATTCACTCACAAAGTCTTAGAAAAATTCGACATTTTCCTTCATGTGAGTAGGATGCACTACACCCTCAAGTTTAACCTCAGAGTCATCCAAGATTTAGAAGATGAGGATGACTTGGATAACGTGGTTTCCCACAGTGATGACTTTGCAAATGTGTACATAGTAGAGTCACCCGGTGGGGAAGCCATTGACGCAAATATACCAAATACACAGTTGGCATTTGGGTAATGCGCTTTCACTTGGATGTCTATTTAACATTTTTTGAATATCAATTTTACGCATTATGTAGTCTAATTTTGGTTATGAATGTAAATGCAAAGGTCCCCACGTCCTACGTTTCCTTCGTCTAATGCATCATGCGATGCAAACCCTAATACTATGATGTTATCAAGAGGTTTTGCATTGCGTTGTGCAGATAGTGAGTACACCCCTTTGGAATCGAATCGGTTTCGTGAGACAATATTAGGTTCCGGACATACATTTAAAAATGCAAATGAGTTTCAAAATGCAATATACCAAATGTCATTAACTGGAAGGTTTCAACACAAGTACAAGAAAAATTCACCTACTCATATGTCCGTAAAGTGTTTGATTGAGGGTTGTCATTGGAAGATAACAGCTCATGCTGTTGAAGGAAATGAAATATTGCTAGTTTATACTTACCAAGTTAATCATAATCATATAGCTCAAGAGGAGTGTTCATCTAAGGTGAGGGTTTCTTCAAAGAGAGGTGTTGTTGTTGTTGAAGATGTGTTTAGAACAACTCCAGAATACCTTCCCTGAAAAATTTGCAAGGGTTTTGAACATGATCATGGAGTTCAATTGACTTATAACCAAGCATGGCATCTTAAAGAGAAGGCAAAAGAGTGCTTATATGGATCTCCACGTGCATCCTACGCGTTTATGTCTTGGTTATGCCATAGGCTAAGGGAAATTAACCTCGGAACTATTGCCGAGTACACTTCTCATGAAGGTGACTTCAAGCAATTGTTCATTGCCCATGCATTTTCAATTCAAGGGTTCACCATGGGGTGTCGACCGGTATTGGCTATTGATTCTTGCCACCTAAGTGGTCCATACAAAGGAGCTTTTTTGTCTGCCATTGCATATGATGCAAATGATGGAATGTTCCCCCTAGCCCTGGGTGTGGTTGGTTCAGAAAATTATGAGGACTGGTATTGGTTCTTGGAGAAATTGAAGGGGATCCTAGATGGTCAAGAAGTAATTATTATATCAGATAGACATCAAGGGATATCGCGTAGTGTTTCGGAGTTGTTTAGAGTAGAAAATCATGCCTATTGTTATCGACATGTGAAAGAGAACTTTTCTAGCTTCTTCAATAGGCAAAACATTAGGGGAAAGAAAGGGAAAGAAGATGCTTTGTTGCTTTTAGACAACATTGCATATGCTCGGTTGGATATAGACTACAATGAGGCATTTGAAAAACTTGTGCGTTTTAATGCCGACCTAGCAAGGTGGGTTGCGGAGAATAGTCCAGAGCATTGGGCGATGTCAAAGTTCCTTAAAAAACGTTGGGATAAAATGACAACTAATATTGCAGAGTCCTTCAATGCGTGGTTAAGAGATGAATGACACCAAACAATTTATACGTTGTTATTGATGCACATGGATAAGCTTGCAGCCATGTTGGACACCCATATGTGTGGTACAAATAAGTGGAAGAGTGTGGTTGGACCCAAAACAGAGGAAAAACTAATGTCAAATATCATGAGGTCTGCTCCGATTACTGTGATGCCCTATTTGGGTGGGATGTTCAAGGTTTTTACTGGAGAGGTTTATTTGGTTGTAGATATGTAGCAACATAAGTGTATGTGTCTAACATGGCAAATGTTCGGGTTGCCATGTCCACATGTATGTGCTGTGATCCGCACATTGAGACACGATGTGTATGACTATATCGACCCATGTTTTAAAGTCTCTACCCAACATTTGATTTACTCGGGTCAGTTTCAACCATTACCAACACACAACATGCCTAAAGTTTGTGAGGCTGGGACTTTGCAAGATGGTCGAGGCAATGTATTTCCTAGTCTCCAACCCCCGCAAGTGAGACGTCCTCTAGGAAGACCTCGACAAAGGCGTATTGAGTCACAATTTAGCCATAAGAGAGCTATTCATTGCTCTCGATGCAATGGCATAGGTCACAATCGGTCTAAATGTAATAATCCATTGTTGTGACATGTTCATTTCTTTGCTTGTAAGGTTTTCATTTTGTGGACTATCCCTCATTGTTCCATTCTTTGCTTTATGGTCATGGGGTTGTTGCTTTTGGATGTTATGTATTGTCCTTGTTATAGATACGATGCACTACTTTTTAATTTTCATTATTTGGAGTTGCTTTCATTACTGATTTAATTTGAAATTGCACTTTCAATGTGGTATCCTTTAACTTGATGTATACTTTCATTTCCCTATTTTAAGTATGTCCTATTCACATCATTGGATGCGTGCATTTTCATGTCACTTAGCTGAACTTTCATAGTATTGTACTATACTTGTTGTCTAGTTATTCACTTGGTCAATTTAGTTGTGCATAACATTCTACTTTTCTATGCCCAATGATGCAATTATAATATTAACAATGACTGGTAATGGCCTAGATGGTTCTACTACCAGTTCACTCCCAATCTCGGTATGGTACATCATGTTTGCTTATTTTTGTTGTTTTTTGCATTCCTCCGTTGCTAACATACTATTTGAGAGGTTTTGGCTTCTCTGGTAGAGTGCCACAAGAACTTATAATCTATATTCATGCAATTTTAATGTATTGTGAGAACATAAATCAGAATGCATGTTGGTATCAAAATGGGTAAAATTTTATTTTATGATATTTTACATATTTGAATTGGTGTGAACAAATGACTCCCTTGTTTATATATAATCTGAAATCATTTTATGAAATTTTCATTTTCAGATACATTTTAAGTTAGTGTATATATATATATATATATATATATTATGCATGAAATTTAAGTGATTTATTCTCCCTTGTTATAGTTACCATGTATCAGTTATGTTGGAAAGTTCTCTAATATAATATTTTAACAATTCAACATTTATTTATCCAATATTATTTTATCAGCTTTGTAAGTTGTCAAGTAATATTTGTGTACAATTTGGTAATATGGAAAATGTGGTTCACTAACACCATATAAAATTATGCTTTAGGGATCTAATGGTCTTCGCTATACAGCTGTAGGGATAGGCAAAAACCATGTCGTCTAGGAGGAGGGATGAGGGTAGAGGAAGGGATAAAGAGAGGTGTTGTGGTAGGAATGGTGATGGGGATGAGATTAATGCTAATGGATATACTCAAAGTAAGTTTGGTTGTGTCACCTCAAACCATATTTTATAAAACCTAGAAAAGTTTTAAGTCACAATGAACTTCCTTACCTAGTGTAATGCTTCACCAAATAATTTTAGTTTTCCATTTCTTTACTTAGGTTACACTTAAATTACAACTTGACACAAAGAAAAGAGCAAAAAAAAAAAAAAAAAAAAAAAAAAAAAAAAAAAAACAAAAAACTATATTTTTTTCAACTTTCTTATGGTTTGTTAAACTATCAAACAACATCCAAGAAAACAATTGTTTGACTTTTAAGTTGCTATGATGTCTTATTATGAAGTAATCTAAGTATCCCTTGATTAGCTTTTTGTTACACCGGTATTCATCCCATTTTTAAAGCAAGATTATGGGGACAAGTTGTCCCATTTTAGAAGACACATGCAATATGCCAATTTTTTGTTTTGGTTTGTTTTTGAGTGAAATTATCACAACAATTAGAAGATAATTTCAAATGTTTTGATGACTATTTCCAATTACAACTCTTTGCTCAAGGTTTAATTTTGAAATCTGTTTGAAAAATCAATTTCACACTTCAATTTCAAGTTTTACTTTGATTTTTAACTGATCATAGTCCTTAGCACTCAAAATAAAAAGTGAATTTACTAAAAAAGAACTAGTGAACATGAATAGCAGTTAGGTGGTCTCCACAAGGATTTACTTATCTAATTCCTAGATCAATATATAAATAATCTTTATTACACTACAAGAAATGTAAGATATAATGACTTAGTTTTAATTGGGCAAAATCCACAACCAAAGCAACATTATTGCTAGGGGAAGGAATAACTACTGCTATAAAAGGTCTTATAACTGAGGGAAGAAATAGGTTGTTGCTATAAGAGCTCTTATAGTTAAGAGAAGAAATGAGCTGCTATTATAAATGGCTCAATAGAGCTACTATATAACCACTACCTCTACCGCTCACTTCGGACTGCCAATAACCCACTAAGAGCCACTTCCTTATTTCAAACTGTTGAGAACCCATTGGTGAGAATCTTCAAATGACTTGTGATTTTGTTTTCTTACTAATTGTTTGACATTTTTCTTCTATTCACTCTTCTCAACCCTCACTATTGAGAGATGTTGCTAGTGATGGCCATTGAACTCTTCTTCCAAAGGCATAAAACCTTAGGAGCTGAGTCAGCAACTAGATTGCTGATGAACAACCAACTCGCTCACCGAACTCCTTGCCACACTCGAATCATAATTGCATGTAAGAGACTAATGATAAATAACCCTAGGAAGTGAGTCTCTTTCCCCAAATTTTTAATCTCCAAATAAATGAAATTTGATTGTGTTTATTTTCCTCTTTGGCCTTTGTTTGGCTTATTTGAGTGAAAAAATGAAATTTGATTTTCTATACGGAGTAAGAGTTATTTTTTATGCTCAACTTCGGTTCATTGTCAAGAGCTGCTCAGATATAGAGATTATTGCTAATCTAGTTGCCTCACCTTCTAACTGGCACTAAAGATTTCTATTTACTTCAGATCACTTCTTACACTTTCCTGGGTGAATCTCGGATATCTAGTTTCTGGAAATCAAAGTAATGGATAGTTGATGTTGCTTGACGCATTCGGTTCATATTGTGTTTGTTTCCTAGTGATGGAATGGTAATAAAGATTCATTCTAATCTTGGTTGCACTTTAATAGGTTGAACTGCAATGAGCCTTTCATTCCAATTTTATGTTAATTTAATTCATTATTTTTATTTCATCAACATCTCTAAGTTTTTCTCATCCCACCTCTAAATAATGTTTTCAATTTTATTAATTTCATATTTTCTATTTCTTACTTTATAAAATTGTTTTCTTCTTTGATTGCTAAGAAAATCAGGAAAAGAAGATAAATAAATGTTTACAATTTTTTTTCTTAATTTTTTTCTTTTATATTATTTTTGTTCTCCTCTAGGTACTTAACACTTACTTTAGAATTAATAAGACTGTTCCTTTATTGAGAATGGAATGGTATCCAGAAAATCTTAATAAAGATTCATTTCAATATTTGGTTGCACTTAATACTCTAGAATGGAATGAAAATTTCATTCCCATTTTGAGCTAACTTCATGATTTTTATTGCATACAATCTCTAAGCTATTCTTACCCACCCCAAATAGTGGTTTCCATTTTATAAAAAATTTCATAATTTATGTTTTTAATCTATGAGAAAGGAAAACTTTTTATTTAATTACACTTCGGGAAAAAACATTTCCAAACGCACTATAATTCTCTCAACTGTATATTCAGCCTTTAAAAGAGATGAAATGGTGCTCTCCGTGAAAATCTAGCAGATATGATTGTAATCTCTTGCAGAAGTTTTCTTGACTTGTTTCTAAAAAAAAATCAATTAAATAATTGGGATTCCAGGGCGATAAGGCAGAAATTCTCCTTTTGGGGCAATATTTTAATGCGTTGGACCAATATCCTGCTCAAGCAAATGTGAATGCGGATGAATAGGTCGGCTCCATGTGAAACTAATACAAGATTTGGTGCATGAATTGACTGAAACATTAGAACTGAAACATCAATCTTCATGATGATGATGATTATTATTGTTGTTGTAAAGATTGTCCAAATAATTAAATCCTCTCTCTCTAAAGATTTTTTTAATTCTTGAAGTTTAAGTCTTGAAATTAAAGCCTCAGAATATTCTCAAATATCTTATAATTTGGCATCTATAAATGGGCATGCAGCCAAGCTGTTGAAACTCTAGTTGAGTCCTGCCTGATATTAAAATTTTGATTTCTTAGGCAAATAGAAAACTTGTAATTAAGCAGGATATTATAAGTGTATGTTGTGAACTATGTTTTGGTTTTAAGACTAATGCATTGGCATAAAACATAACTTAATACTAGTTAAACTGTTGTGGTAATGAAGGAGAACTACTGATGAAGTTTCAAGTGTAACAAGCAGTGTCATAACCTCTACTTGAAACTATGTAACAAGCAGTGTCATAACCTCTACTTGAAACTATGTTTGATGTTTCTTACCTTAGTTGATGTTCTTGTGGTATTGGCTATCTACCAGTTGGAGTTTATGGTTTCCAAATTCCTCTTCATTCATTTAATTCTCCAAGACTCATGGATTCACCTTCTTTATTCTTGTTTTCAAGAGCAAAGATACTCTTTGTTTACTATTCTACAAAAAATTATGTAGTAGCATTTCATATTGTATCAGTGCCTAATTTAAAATGACCACTTCCTCTATTATGCAAATTTTAGATTATTATGCCCAGTGAATCAGATTCAGGCCTCAAAACTTTCATAAGTTTAGATTAAGAGTCCTAGTTTTCATTTATTTTCCCATGGATCCTCACTCAGCTAACAACATAGGTATGAATGAACTTCGGCCGAACACATGATTCATGGTATCAAAAGATAGTGTACAATTCTTGAATGATAGTAATTACCAGATGGGAATACTCTCAACATAAGCTTGGATTCCAAACCTTGTCCATGTTTAATGGCAGTAGCAAAGTGCTTGCTCTAACAATTCCTCTAGATTTTGTGCATGTCAGAAGTATCAAAAGGAGCAGGTTAGACCCCTTTTAAATAGCCAGAAGAATGAAAATAACAAGGAAAACAAAGAGATCTCTTTAAGTTTTTTGCCTTGCTCACATCCATGAGTGCAAGGCCCTTAGAACCCAGCATGTTGTTAGGTATAGTGGAAAACACTGGGGGGAATACAATTATTGCAAAGATGATTCCTGACACAAAACCCAGTGTGTGCGAGGGAATACGAAGAAAAGGCCTTTAAGTTAGTGAGATTTTATTTCTACATTCTTAAGCATTTTATTGTAAACATGTTAAGGCAATGAAAGAAATTCGCTTTTCCATAGCATTTTCTGTTTACTCCATTTGTTTCTTATTGTTAAAGATCACAAATTCATTACCAAGGATTTTGGTTTTATCAATTTGTCTTACAATCTAAATGGGAATTAAATAGGATTATTCATTGATTTGTTGATGGTTTATTTCTCTAATAGAATTAGTCAATTTATTTCCATAAATTGACTTGATTTCCTTCTTTTATATATCATGTAATATTCCCAGATTTATTTTTGTACTATTATAGTCTTTTCTGTACAGTTGTACTGTTATTGTCCATTCTATATAGGATTATTCATAAATTGACAATCCTCCCTCTTACAGGATATCTCACTGTCAATAGCACCCAATCCCATCTCATGTCTTACCCTGCTGTATATTATTTCTAAATACAAGCAGACAAGTCTTTGTTCATCTCTATTTATTTTTCACTGGGAAGGGTTACCATAATTACCCTCTCTATGTTTGTTGAAAAATTTGGTTTGGGAGCAATTGCCTTTGACCTAGTGATTTTCCTGTCCTCTAGAATATGATGGAATACCATTTTCCATTCTTAGAACAAACTAAATACCAAAAAATCTAAGGTCGTTGGTGATAAAACCTTATTTTATCAGTTCTTCTACAAACACATACACAAAACCCAGAGTTCCTAGACCATTATTCACCAAAAACATCAATGTCTACAAGTACCCACCAAGAAAAAAAAACACTAAAAAACCACGAAAATGAAAATGTCCTTCCATGCTTACTGGGTTGGTGAGGAAATAGCCTTGAAGTCAATGAAGAGTCCAAGCTTCTTTTGACAGTGCAGATGAGATCAGCTGGGATTGGTACTCCTGACACTATGTATTTGAAGATAAGATCTTGATGTTCAAGCTTTTGCCACTGTGACGCTGTGAAAAGAGACTTGTTTCTTGCACTCATCCTCATTTATTTGCAGTCATCATCAGTTGGGATTGGTATTCCTGACATTATGTATTTTTGCAAGGTCCATCGGTTGTACAATCTTCTATGCATGGATAAAACTAATGGCTCTGATGATACTGATGATACTACTGCTTCCTCTCTCTCTCTCTCTCCTTACTTTGCTCTCCTTAATCATCCATTTGGTGCTACTTCATTTTGTAACTATTAGAAATGACATCTTTACTTTTTCACTTATTTTTTGCATTACCAACTGCAATAATATTGCTATTCCTAACATGGCCATGTTGTCAAACATTACATGCAGGGCCCATCAATGTTTACACGATACTCAGCTGCAAGATTTAAGAAAATCTACAACCGTTTACTAGAGGAAAAAATACAAGCCATAAGATACCTCCAATTTGGAGGTCTATTGAACTTAAACTGCACAAAGGTGTGCCACAACATTTTTATCTTTCTAATCCAACATTTCAATGTTGGCTTTAGACGGATAGAGTTCTCAGCCCAAAAACAGTATCCTATTACAGCCACCGATGTTGGCCTCATTTTCGGCCTCCCAATAGAAGGGAAAATTCTACAGGTGACCTCTACATCATCAGAGCATCCATTTAGGACTATTTGGGCATGCGAGGAGAAACTCTTCAACTTACCTGTGGGAGAAGAGTTTCGTAGAGCATTCATTTACTACGCATGTGCCACATTGTTGGCCCCCAAGTCTAGGCTTAATGGTTGCTGTAACTTGTGGCATACCATCCATGAGGATGGATTCCGAAATGACATTAATTGGGCCCAGTTTGTGCTTGACCAACTGGTTGAGGGAATTAGGTGATATCAATAGTCTAACACCTCTTGGGTACATGGCTGCGTTTTATTTCTATAGGTAGTGAACTTATTCAGTATTTGTTTTCCATTTTTTTATATAATTTTATTACACAACTAGGTAACATTTGCCTGCTGATGTTTGTATTTATTATGCAGCTGCATTATGTCATTAAATTCCAAATTCCTTCAGTCCAAGTCCCCATTACAGTGCCCCTAGCATTGGCATGGACTGATGATTAAGCGGCGACTAGCCGCTGAGATAAAGGAGTTTGAAGCATTCAGACATGCTGAGGTTGATTTTGTAAGTGATGCATGCATAAATATATTGTCATTACCAGAATAACACTCATTATTTAAGTACTAATCTTCAGTGCTAATTATAGGCGTCCCAGAGATCTCCAACCATAGAGAGAACTATGGAGGCAGAGACTAATGTGGACCATGATACAAATGTTGATGCTGAAAATAGTGATGTAAGCTATTAATTTTTTTTTAAAAATTAATAAATGTTCATTTCATTGTCATTGTAATTTATTTTTACTTCTTAACTACAAAGAAATATGTTGTTGTGACATTTTGTGCTCAAAGACTGACATCAATATCATGTGATAGAAAATATGGCATCAATATCATGATGTGGAATGAGCAATCGACTAATATCAATAGGGCATTCAGCAGCAGCTGAGAATAATGTGTGGCCTTATGCATAAGTTAGGGGCTCAAAGACATAGTGGGGTAAATTCAGATGCTGGTGGTCACTCTGGCTATGCACCAGCCAACACTCCCATGGTCGATGACCATGCATTTCTTGGTGATGAGGACATGGCTTTGCATGGTGCAGACCATGTGATATACACACCAGATCACATTGTCGCCCTTGAGTATGAGTTGCAACCTAGTGTACCCATTAATGCAGTAAGTGGTAAGTGGTAAGTGATAAAATTTATGCAAACACCCATATGGTAAACAACCCAAGTACCCAATCATAAGGTATACCTTTGCTGACTAGTTCTAAATCTCGTATTGCAGATGGTGAAGAACAACCAGAAGGTAATGTTGTCCCCATAAATAGGAATGTCCGCAGACGCCGAGTGCGTCGAATGGCTCCAAACCTGTTGTCCCCATACATATCCCAACCACAAACCAAACAATCTGCCATCAGAATGGACTTAAAACAAGCAGCTGCATTGGTATTTGCAGAGGATTTGGATGCTAGGTAACATACTTCAGAGACACTCCTCTCATTGTATGATAGTGATAACACAAAAACTAAATTGTATGTGTTTGTAACAATGAGGAACTAGTGTCTATGCATGACACTATCCTAACCAGAGGCAATTTAGGCTGCTTCGAAGGGAATGGCTAGATAGGGAACGACGTGCATATGACTTCTTATCCTTCTTTATGCATTATTTTAAGTTTGAAAATTAAAGTGTGGTTCTGATATAATTAGTTGCTTACACTTTTATGATCTACGAAATCAGGTCATCGATGTCTACTGTTGATTATTACAGTATGAACATGAATTGAAGACGAAACGGTTTCTATCCCCCTACATAGCTGTAATGATGACTGATCCATTAAATGATTGCTTAACTTTATTTTATGTCTTGAACTAGGCATTACCTACAATGACAAACTTGATGTTATCCCCTATTTGATATGCAGGAAATGGTAATCCACTCCCATGCAAAACACTTAGTGAGGGAGGCAGTTATAGGACGATTTGAACCACATGTTTATCAGATGGATATTCCATATGTGAATGTTAACGAGGTGGATTCATGTGTTTAATGCTTGGAATTGTTTTTTTATTACATGAAGGTATAATATTTAGATGTATGTTTAATGGCAGTCTATTGGTGTAGGTCTTCTTACCGGTTCTCATAAAGAACCATTGGACACTCTACATATATGACCTATCAAACAAGAGAATCCAACTGCTAGATTCTCGTCCTGGTAGGAAGAAGACAACTTTGAGTGGAATACAACAAAATCTGGTAAAGTAACAAGTAACAACTAATAATTTGTTAGGTATGTCTTCCTATAAAAATTTCAATTGTTGCGTTAATAAATGTTTCAGGCTAAGGTTGTCCTATGGTTGGCTACACACAAGAAAGATGTATCACCTTATGATTTGAGGACATTCAATTTCCTAACACCTGATGTACCCCTCCAACCTAATGAGTGAGTGTTGACCTTGTAGTTTGGGATGATGTTAAAATGGATTGCAACTTATTTTAAGTTCCTCTCTTATTTATAATTCCACACTTAATAACGTTTTGGTAATGACATTGACGTAGGCACGATTGCGGAGTGTTTGTAATGAAATTCATGGAGTTGTGGTCAATGGGCGGGTTCTCCAAATCAATCGATGTGGTACGTAGAAGGAATTATCTATGACCATCTCATTAATGTTAAAATAGTTAGAAAATCCTAATTAATTAATTTGCTGATTTGTTGCTATAAACTTGAATGAATGCAGGGGAAATTGAAACATGATAGGTTGAAGATTATGGGGAGTATGTTGTTTTCACCACATAATGCACACCGACAACGTGTCTGGAGGGATTAATGGGGATTGTAATTTGTGATGAGATTGTATAAAGTTAGCACATTTGCATGTAATTTATGGTGGACAAACGTAGTTCTTTAAATGTTTTTTTATGGTGCCACATGCGGAAATGAACATTGGGATTATGGGATTAGTAGAACTTTGACTGTTTTTTGACTTAAGTTGATTGTCATTGCATTGTAAGTAAACAGGAAGAATTAAATATTATTAGAATCAATTTTCAAAATTGCATATAAATTAAAACCTTGGTTCTCTGCCACTTGTCAACATATGAAACTGTAGTAGTCACTCTCACAGGTATGATCATATTCCTCTATATATTTCTCTATGAATACTCTTTTAGTAATCTCTGCTGGTTTTGCTGACTTTATTTTCAATCAACTTGCACTTGCTTGATTGTTCATGTTCAGGGAAGAGACTTGATGTCAGGAACTATTCTTTGTGGTTGTATGCATCTTGTTGATCTTGCCGACAGTGAGAGAGTAGACAAATCTGAGGTCATTAGAGATAGACTACAGGAGGCATAGCATATTAACAGATCTCTCTCTGGTCTAGGGGATGCCATATCTTCCCTTGCCCAGAAGAATCCACGTCCCTTATACGAATAGTAAACTAACAGAACTTCTTCAAGACTCACTTGGTAAGAATAAACTAATGCATTTTTAAAGTAGGAACTTCATATTGGATTCTATTTTGTTTAATTTTATTTTTTAAATTATAATATGGCTTTTGGATTGTAATTCTATTTAGGGGGGCAAGCCAAGACACTAATGTTTGTTCACATTAGCTCTAAACCGGATGCTGTTGGAGAAACAATTAGCACAATTAAATTTGCAGAGCAATTTGCCACGGTAAAACTTGGTGCTGCTCATGTAAACAAGGATAGTGCATATGTGAAAGAGTTGAAAGAACAAGTTCTGAATGCTCTCATTATTTATCATTCTTCTCAATTCTTATTTATTCTTCTGAAAACTTTGAACTATTATTTCAGATTGCTAGTCTTAAGGCAACGTTGGCAAGGAAAGAGGGAGAACCAGAGGACATGCAACATTCATTTTCCAACAGCTTTGAAAGATATAGAACAAAAGCCAGTGATTTATCACCTTTTCATTCTAACAAGCAGGCTGGAGATATGTTAGATGATCAAAATAGCTGCAGGCAACCAATGTGGGATGTAGGCAACATTGAGGTAAATATTTTTTTTTAATCATGATGGGATATTCCTTTTTCTTGACCCCAATAATTGATATTTGGCTTTGAATAATAACATAAGTGTATTTAAACTCGAATGATAGCAAATTGTTGATGGTGAGGGAACCTTTATTTCTTGATAATCATGACACGCCATGCCTAAGTTTGAAGATGATCATAAACTATGTATTATATCACATTCATTGGAAATTTTCATAAAAAGTAATTTCTAGCTCATGTATGATTAGGTTCCACATAAATGTGGTCTAGGTAGACATTAAATAATGGCTTCATTTTAGTTGACTAATTATTATGCATCCAAGTCTTTGTGAAACCAGAATTCAAGTTTGATGTTCTGATTATGTAGGCATGCAACAATTCCATGATGAGGCAAAAGAACCAAAGCTTTTTTGATCTTGAGGAGTTACTAGGGAACTCACCTCCTTGGCCTCCAATCAGTAGTTCTGTGCAAAATTATGTGGAGGACGACAAAGACATGGGCTCTGGTCAGTGGTATATAAGGTTATGGTGAATAAGTAAGATGTTGTACCTAGAGTTCGAAACCCTTTAGGATGTTGGGAAACAGAGAATAGGAACTTGCTTGATGCTTTCTACCAAAAACTTATTTCAGATTCTTCAAAGCTATTCCCGGATCAATCATATAACATATTCATGGAAAACAATTGTTATGACATTGCTAATAATGATGATTTGGATAAGGATGCTGCCACCAGTGCTTCTTCTGATTCCGATTTGCTTTGGCAATTCAATAATGCAAAAATAACTAGCATGACTAATGGGATTGAGTCAAAGATCAAGAAACCTAATACAAAGCCAGCAAATAGTCCAGAACTAAGGTAATGCAAACTGATTTATTCCTCATTTCAAATACTGTTACCTAGTAAGTTCCCATGTATACTGACAAAATGTTCTCAAAATTTTCCTGTAGGAATTTGAATTCTACTGTGGGCCCTTCACCACACAGAAACTATCAAATGGGGTTGGGACCCGATAGCATAGGAATGGAAGGCACCCAGTTCCCGCAGATGGGAAGCGGAAAATTAGGAATAAAAAGTAGCATTGTGATTACTCACATTTGGGAAAGGGGTTTTTCCAATTCTTTTATTCCTTTGAGAGAGGTTTTTTTTACTCAAATATTTTGTGTTTTATATATAGATATTTCCTTTTGGTGTTCTTTATGATATATAGTTCAAGGCAACAATCATTCCAGTTGCTTGTAATGTTAGTGGTGAGTTCACAGGTGTGTTCCACCTATTTTGTTTCAATTACATATACATCTATTTGAAGAATCTATACACTTCGTTATTTTTATTTTTACTTTTTCTGACATGGGGTTCCAACAAGTCAGGGTTGTTGTGGGTTTCAATTTTACCTTCAATCAAACTAAGACACGATACTAAAAGTTGTCTCCTGAATTCCCATTGGAGGTTTGAAAGGAGATAGAATTGGAAAATGAAGCCTCTTAGAAAGGAAAATTAGGCAATTAAGAGTGTAAAAACAAGGCCATCTCATACGAGGTAAAGTTCAAGGCATCGGGCTTAGGCTCTGTGTGCAAGATGACCAGCCATTATCACTCAAAGATTGAGCTCAAGGATGAGGACATCAAGACCGGAAAAGACAAGGCCATGGGGATATCAATCAATGAAAGGTTATTATCATTTCATTTGAGGTAACCAATGTTTCCATTACCATGGACAAGGGAAAATGAAAAAAAAGTTTACCCTAATTTCTGTTCATATTCATCATTACTAGGGAAGCTAATATGAAGAACTAACATGGTATAAATCAAATAAAATGCATGCAATGAGTGTGTTATCAAGCAATATGTGTGAGTAATGTTTCCCACGATTGGAAAAAGTAAGATAGACACCCTTGTACACTTAGTGTAAATGTCTTGTACAGTTGCATAAATTCGACCTAGATACAACAGAACTAATGCATATGGCTGGGTTAACCACGTTCCAATGTCATGGCTCACTGAAAAGGGGAAAAATGACACCCAATTTAGGTTCCTATTCATCATAAGCACGCTACCTCATCTAATGAATGTGTACGAAGGGAAATGAGGAATGTCTCCATTAGAAAAAATAAATGAGCAAGCAATTTTTTCAAAAGCATTTCAAATCCTTCAAGATAGGTAGCCTTGTACACACTTGTACAATTAACACATTTACTTTGTACACTTAGTGTAAATGTCTTGTCCAGTCACCAAATTCCTAATAGGTACATATTTTCAAGTGAAAATGGGTGGGTAACCAATGTTTCCATTACCATGGACTAGGGAAAATGACAAAAAAGTTTACCTAATTTCGGTTCATATTCATCATTACTAGGGAAGCTAATATGAAGAATTAACATGGTAGACATTAAATAAAATGCATGCAATGAGTGTGTTATCAAGCAATATGTGTGAGGAATGTTCCCCATGATTGGAAAAAGTAAGATAGACACCCTTGTACAGTTAGTGTAAATGTCTTGTACAGTTGCAAAAATTCGACCTAGATACAACAGAACTAATGCATATGGTCGGGTTACCCACGTTCTAATGTCATGGCTCATTGAAAAGGGGAAGAATGACACCCAATTTAGGTTCCTATTCATCATAAGCGCGCTATCTCATCCAATTGATGTGTATGAAGGGAAATGAGGAATGTCTCCATTAGAAAAAATAAATGAGCAAGCAATTTTTTCAAAAGCATTTCAAATCCTTCAAGATAGGTAGCCTTGTACACACTTATACAATTAGCACATTTACTTTGTACACTTAGTGTAAATGCCTTGTCCAATCACCAAATCTCTAATAGGTACATATTTTCAAGTGAAAATGGGTGTGTGGACCCGGTTTTTTCACGGTGCGTCCCCACTCAATCGGCGAGACTCGCTCTTTATTTGTGAAAAAATAATTTTTGGAAAAGTCGGAGTCGCCACTTATTTTATTTTTATTTTAAAGGGAAAATAAAACAAGAAATAAAACCCTAAAAAAAATGACTCCATAATTTTTGGAAAAATGTGTCTTTGAAAAAAACCCGAATCTAAGTTCGGGGATCAGGTTACTTATTGGGAAGGTACCTCTAGGAGGTAGCACCCCTTTAAGCCCTAAAGAGGTCTCTACTGATTAAATTGGGGGTTATGTGGCAATTAATTGATTAATTGCAGATACCTAAGTAAGCTAAGTGATTTCAGAAAGTAGCATGCTAAATAAGGATATCAATCACAATAAAGGAGAGTTAGGGTGCGTACCTGAACCACTTCTTAAGCGTTATCACAAAACATCAATGGTTAATTAAAAAATATGACACACGACATGCATTTTATCAAGGACGATCAAACAAGCATCGAGACAATCAAGTATGACATCAAACAAGGGCAATGACATGCATATTCATGAAATTTTGGGAACGTACCTAGATAGCATATATAACTCTTAATGCGCTTCCTCAGGACATGGGGGTTAGATAATAAATAATAAATAATAAATCCTAGCATGCTTATCTAATTAATTAGAAAAAATTATTAGAATTCGGAATAATTAATTATCATATATATCTTGTATAAAATTCCTAAAAAGAAAAATGTAAATATAATTACAATAAATAGCAGGGTGGTAGCAAAAATAAATTTAGAAAAAGATTTTCTTATGTAGGGGTTTCACCAATTCCCCGATTGATATACATGAATTTAGCTCAGAATTATCCCATTTATGTGGGACCACAAGCTTTGATTCGTGTCTGATTTCGAACCAAAATTTTCATTAAAAACCGAGAAAGATGCAAACCGATCAAAAAATGGTTGCATATTATTTTAAGAAAATGGGGTTTTTGATTCTAAGGACTCTAAATGAATTTTTAAAATAGGTTTTTATAAGGAACATTTTGAGAAAAGTATTTTATTTTAAAATAAGAGAAATTAATTTGAGAACAATAAAGCGTATGAGAAACATTGTACCAAGCAAAACAAACGGAAACAAAATCATAAAGTAAAATTTTTGGCAACCAAGCAAACTGAAATGGTGTGAATGAAGGCCAATCTTCACAATTTTCCGATGGCCTTCATGAATCAAATATAAACGAACAAATGTCAAAGAAAATAACTAAACGGCCTTAGATCAAATAAAGTCAACTAGATATCAATCAAGAACTAACAAAGATTAGTCAAGCGTATAAATTGAGGATATAATCAATAATCAAATTAGATTAGTCGAACACACAAACCTATGATTAAGGTAATGTTAAATATAGTACCATAAGAACTTACAATTCTAAAACATTTGAACTGAGTAAGGATCAATCAAGAACTAGAGCTTAACACACTTAAAACATGGATAGAATGACAAGGGGTCAGATAAATTAAATAATTAAAATTCTAAAGACTCATAAACCAAATATGATGAATAAAAAAAAAATAAAATAAATAAAAATGAATAAATAAAAATAAAAAAATAACTGAAATTAATAAACATAGTGATAATGATATAGAACCAAATGAATTAATCACCTAAAAACCTAAAGCATCACATGAATCAACTAAGATGAAAAAAAAAAAAAAGAATAAAATAACATGATGATAATGACATAGAATCAAATAAATTAATCCGTTAAAATTTTAAAGCATCACACGAATTATTTAGGATGAACCCATGAACTAAAATTAAATAAAACAAGATGATGATGACATAAAACCAAATAAATTAATCGACTAAAACTTGAGAGACTCGAAAACTTAATAGAGTAAAAAATTAGCAAACAAAGCTCTAATTTTCAATCTTAAAAAAAACTAATAAACTAATGGATAAAAAAAGAAATAAAAAAACTCAAGAACAAGGAAACTCACTTACCTTTGGAAGATGCAACCTACTCGCTTTAGGGATCAATGGCGTTCATGGTTCTCTTGAAGATACCATGAAGATCTTTATGGAAATTGAGGCATGGACCCCTTAAAATGCAACCTGCTGCCACTTTTCCTTCAAAAAATCTCACCATCTAAAAGTGCAACTTGCTAACATTTTTCTTTCAAAAAAATCTCACCCCCTCAAAATGCAACTTGTGGCCACTTTTTTTTTTTTTTTAAAACAAATCTCACCCTAAAGTGGCAATCTGCTGCCACTTTTCTTTAAAAAAATCTCATCATAAAGTAGCAGTTTGCTGCCACTTTCCTTTCAAAAAAAAATTCACCCTAAAGTGGCAGCCTTGGAGAATCCCCACTGTACGGTTGTGTTCCAAAAAAATTGAATGCTGCCACTTTTCTTTTCATCAAACTCATAGTGCGCCCCATGGAGATTAATAAAAATCTCTTTCCCTTTTGTCTTCTTCTTTCTTGAACCATGCACTGATTCTCTCTCCATAAACAAGATCACCTCATTCTCATACCCCAAACTGTGCACCCGTTCCCCTCTCCAAAAGTCTCCTGCTCTCACCCTTATCATCCCCGCTTCTTATGCGTCTTTCCCATCTGTGCGTGGTGGATCCTCAAAGTGACAGCATGTTCCTGTTATCAATGATGCGGGACTCCTAGCAATGCACGCTTTGGCAGCCGTCATTCCCCCATGAATGCGTGTTCCCTTATCCTCCCTCTGAAATTCTGGTACTTTTCCCTTCCCCCTCCGAATGGTGCTAGTCTCTCTCTTGAAAAAACCCCCAAAAACGACAAGAGAGTCCTCTCCTCTGTAGACGTGGAGATGCCTTTAAAGGATGCAATGCATGCCTTCCTTATAGTGCCTGATCTCAATATCGAATCTCCTTGCTATTTGTGCCTCTAATTAGAAAATAATAAAATCTCCTTTTTCTTCCCATGTATCTGCCCGTCCATGGAGATTGTCTCTCCAAAAATTCCTTTTTGTATGGAAGTTTCCATATATTCTTCTATGGCTAGCAACTCCTTCCTCTTCCTTGTAGCCGTGTACGTTACATCAAGAATCTTCTCCAATGTGTGCATCCGAATCTCATGCCAAAATAAAATAAGAATTAAAATTAGTAAAGGTCATGAAATTGAAAATCAAAACAAATTTAAAATTATGCAATTAAAAACATTATGTCTATCATAGGTACATAAAAATAATTAAGACATCAGTTTACACAATTAATCATCAATCTCATGCAATATTCTATCAAATAAAAAAAATAAATAAAAACAAATAACTAACCAAATAATAATAAATAAATAAAATAAATAAGAAATCGAGTACATGAAAGCATTAAAAGTGCAAATCATGCAAATTATGTAAGTCATGTGGGAATTACCTAAAAGGTAACATATGTGGGCCAGGATGCCTAAGTGGATTTAAAGTGAGTGTGTAGGCTAGAAGGTGCCTAGGTGGGTTTAAGCGGGTCAAGGTGAATCTAAGTGGGCTTAGGGTGTTGCTTAATGGGCCAAGTACATCTAAAAACTATCTTAAAAATGAATGAAAAACCTAATTCTAAATTAGGGCTGCCAAAGGTCACAATAAGGGGTCAGATAATCCCTCAACCAAAGTCTCCGAGGTGGCTCAAAATAGGTAAGTAATATGAGTAGCTATGGGCCACCAAGGAACTACTATAAAGTATCGAATAAGTATCTAATAGGACATGTGCTAGGAAGACAAAATTGAGAGTCTACAAATATGCCCCTCTTCGGTAGAGATCACGAGTGTAAGGAATGTGAGTAAAAATACGAACAAAGAATGGAATGAAGTGAACTATATCAAAGAACTAGAGAATGACCAGAGATTTTGTCCTAGCACATGACGAGAGTAAGAACGGAACATGGGTCTGCAACTACAATAATGGAACAACTCTACGTGGGGGAATGATAGTGAAGAGAGAAAGGTATGTGACGAGTAGCACAAAGATGGAAAAAGATGAAAATGATGACTCAAAGTCATGGATGAGATGAATAACTCTAGGTTATGGACAAGATGAACAACTCTAAGTCATGAGCTCAGGGCTATAAATGCTAAGAATGACTCTGGGTCAAGATGGAGTGAATGACTCTAGGTCGTGAGCTCTGGGCTCTAAATGGAAAAGAAACGACTCTGGGTCATAAATGAAAATCGACTCTAGGTCAAGAACTCAGGGCTCTAAATGGATAGCCGATCAAGATGCTTTCCAGCTCATGGTACCGAGTTGAGGCCACTCACAAGTGGCTAAAATGATTAAACAAAACATCTCAAGGATGTGAAGGATGCAAACGACTCTAGGTCATAAGCTCAGGGCTCGGGATGCTATGAATGACTCCGGGTCATGATGCGATGAGTAACTCAGGGTTATGATGAATAGCTCAAGGCTATGGGCGGAATGAATGACTCTGGGTCATGATGCAATAAGCAACTCAGAGTTACGATGAATAGCTCAGGGCTATGGATGACGTAAATGACTCTAGGTTATGATGCAATGAGTAACTCGGGGTTACAATGAATAGCTCAGGGCTATGAGCTCCAGGCTCTATGACTGATCGGCTAGAAGGAGAGTGCGATACGCAAACTCCCAGTCAAACCACTCATGGGTGACCAAATGATGAAGGCTCAGCTCAGGGCTGGAAAGACTCTGGGTCTATAGGAAACGATAGCTCAGGGCTATCAAGCTCAGGACCTAAAGGAAGAAAGAGAGCTCAGGGCTATAAGACTTAGGGTCTAGAAGGAATGAATAAATCAAGGCCATAAGACTCAGGGTCTAGAAGGAGTGGATAACTCAGGGCTATGAGGCTCAGGGCCTAGAAGGAACAGATAAAGAAGACCAACTCGAAAGTGGATAGGAAGTAAATGGGCTCAAAGTCGTATACTCAAAGTGACAAGGGTCGGACTACTGAGCTCAAGAAGAGAAATATGCCCCAGTATCCAAGGTGCTCACACTACTAAAACAACCAATAAATCAATCATCCGCTGAAATCAATAGGTCAGAAACTGATGCATCATGACAAACCTCTGAAAAGTCTAAGTTAAAAGAACTCTCTGTGTCTGAAAATCTGCCCTGTCGACGGATCTCAAAAGGTAAATCTCAAAGTGTACAAAATACTGCTCATCTGGGTAATCCAATCTACAAGGTGACAATGATGAAAACAAAATCTATCCCATGAACATCTGGCTAAAGGATCTAACCATGCTTCTCTGGTGAAAGCTAATATGATCCATCTTTATCTCGACAAATCCATGCAGGGAGGTCCTAATATAATCAATCGCCGAAAGCTCCAAACTAATCTCAATCTAAAACCAAGCTGGCCACTGTCTCAATCTCAAGGATACTAAAAGAAAATGGGAAAATATGCCCTAGTATAAGATCCGATATCAAAATCATGATGTAAACAACCGACACTAATCATCCATCCTCATACCACTGCCCAAACAAATCTCACAAAGGAGAGGGGAATATGCTCCAATATGATATCTGATGTCGAAGTTATGAGATAAACAACCAACAATGATCATCCATCTATATACCACTGCCCAAACATAATCTCATCATGGAGAGGGGAATATGCCCCAGTATGGATAATTGATGTACAATAGAGAATCAGTCAAAATCAATCAAACATCTCTATGACCATGGATATGAATAGTCATATCATCCAACAACAACTAGAAAACCTCAGAGAAAAGGGGAAATATACCCCAGTGTGGATATCTGACGCACAATCAAAAAGATGAATCCAACATCATCAATCAACTGTCTCCAACTCAACAATAATCCACTAAGAAATCAAAATGAAGTATCAGCTAATACCTCAAGGAAGACTCTCTAAATTTGATCTCAAATGAATAACCAAAATGATGAGGAATATGATAATCTCGAGAATAGAAGCACGTCTCTGATGAATCCCTAACTAAATCTTATGGGAATTTGGTGACCTCCAAGTAGGGGAATATACCCTAGTGTACAAAATCTATATATTGCACTGAAAACTGTCCTCAACTCAGTAATAGTCCACTAGTCTATCTCAGAAATACTCCGCAGATGGAACCTAGAATCATGAAAACTGTCAATGAGCTTAACAATGCTCTACTAGAACTGATATCATCTCAACATACTCCACTAGGGGTCTCTGATCGATGAAAATGCCCAAGCTTAATGAAAGTGCTCCACTAGGGGCTCATCTCAATCGAATGAAAGGGGAATATGCCCCGGTATGGATATTTGATGTTGACAAAAGGGTGAATCCAATATCATCGATGAACTGCCTCCAAACTAAAAAAATCCATCAAACATCAATATGTCAAGCGAGAGAGAGAGACCAAATGCTTCCAAAAGTATCTGACATAAAAGAAAACATGATAACGACTATACTTCAACCAGTCTACAAAAGCCTATCCAAGTGAAGACTGTCAAAGATAACGCCTGATCTCATGGCCTTAGGGTGGTCTTAAGACACGGGACGTAACATAGGCCAGGGTGAAAGGGTGAAAGAAGTGAAGGGAAACTAGGCTCAAATACCCAATGATCAAACCCATACCCTCCTGTACCAGATGTAATGCATAGAAAAAATCTCATGAGTCATGGACCTAAAGGTAACCAAAGGAAATGTCAATGGCGAGATGAGAGAAATGATGAGTAGTCAAACCATCAATGAAACTGTGAATGATGTGAAGAAGGTATCGAATCAAAAATG
The DNA here is from genome assembly GCF_004353265.1 of Vitis riparia. Lineage (NCBI taxonomy): Eukaryota > Viridiplantae > Streptophyta > Magnoliopsida > Vitales > Vitaceae > Vitis > Vitis riparia. The sequence goes on along the minus strand of NW_023269676.1, from coordinate 243,607 downwards.
TGTATCAATATGTAGGGAATAGATAAAAGGTGGAATGAATATCCGAAAAGAGGTAATGGGATACAAAAGAAGGCAATGAGAAAGTAGAATAGATGATGATTAACCCATGTCAGTACAATAAAGGAAAGTCATATCACTAATGATGGAATGATGGATAAGACAATGGTCCGGAGACCCTAGTAAAAGGTCGCTCATCCCTCATACCTAATACATATCGACCATGGTCCAAGAAGCATAGGATACCATAGAACTCTCACATGAATCCCTAACACTCCAAATGCATAACAAGAGTGGCTCAAGGAGTGAAAACTTATATAAAAATCTTACAAGAACCCACAATGACAAATATACCCAGTAAACAAACCTCAAAAGGTGACATAAGTGCCCAATAGAGCAAGATGTCATATACAAACATATCATTGTGCCTTTTTTTTTTTTTTTTTTGCTCTTTTTTTTCTTTTATTGATTTTTCTTTGGATGCGCATGCTCTGATCATCAATAAATCGAACTCCAATGGGAAAGATACAAGGAATGAACAAACTCTCTCAGATCACTGATGAATACATGAACCCCAACCCATGAGACAACCTCTCAAACTAAAATCTTCGAATCAATGCTAAATGATGGGATGGATGAAGTGATATGACTACCCTCTTTTGCACCAACATTTGAAGAATCATCAACCCAAGAAATAGAAGAGATAAGATGAAGCAAATAATGATAAACGCAAGGTGATGATAGTAAAATAAAACAAATGGGGAGATAAAGGGATGGTAACAAGAATGAGAAGATAGGCCTGTAAGTCTAAAGCTCATGAAACTTTCCTAGCAAAGCATCATATACATCAAAGGGTCCCAACCCGGGTATAGAAATGGTAATCAAGGTTATAAGAAAAAAATAAGGCTATAACATACCACGTGAGGCTCGATGGGCTAGCAACAGTTTAATATATTAATAAAGGTGATAAGGTGTAAGGCTGATCGAAATGATGGCCACCCATCATGCGACCATAATCTCAAACATAATACTTCTTCAGCTGATCTACATTGGTAGGCTCTGAAAATTGGTTTCCATCTAAGTCAATCAACCATGCAGCCCCTTCTGGAGTCAACTCTCGAATAACATAAGGCCCACTCCAACTAGATCTGAACTTTCCTTTAAGGTCTCCAATCAAACCTCTGAGAATCCTCAAAACTAAATCCTCATTTTGTAGTGGTCTAGGCTTAACCTGTTTCCTGAAGGCACGAGCCATCTTCCTCTGATAGGCTTGAATATGATCGGTTGCTCTCAATCTCTTCTCATCTAAAAGGTTAAGCTGGTCAAATCGAGCCCGAACCCACTCTGTCTTAGAAATCTGCTGCTCAAGGGCTACTCTCAAAGAACCCATCTCTGTCTCAACTGGCAAAACAGCCTCCATACCATACACTAGAGAGTAAGGTGTAGCTCCTATAGAGATGCGAAAAGAGGTACGGTATGCCCACAATGCAAAAGAGAGTTTCTCTTACCAATCTCGAGAAGTTTCAACCATCTTCCTCAAAATCCTCTTAATATTCTTATTCGCAGCCTCTACTGCCTTGTTGGTCTGTGGCCTATATGCTGAAGATCTATGATGTCGGATGCCATACTTCTGCAACAAAGTATCTACCTCAGCTCAGAAGTGCACCCCTCTATCTGAAATCAACTCATGGGGAACCCCATAACGACAAATGATGTGTGACCTGATGAAACTAGCAACCCTAGTAGATGTCAACCTCGCATATGATGCGGCTTCCACCCACTTAGTGAAATAATCTATGGCAACTAGGATGAACTCATGACCACTGGAAGATTTTGGTGAAACCTTCCCAATGATATCAATACCCCCTACTGAAAATGGCCATGGCGAGGTCAAAGCGTGTAACTCTGATGGTGGTGCATGAATGAGATCACCATGAATCTGACACCCTGGGCATTTCTGAACAAAATGAAAACAATCTGTCTCCATAGTCAACCAGAAATAACCCGTCCTCATAATCTTACTGGCCAACATATGTCCTCCCATATGCGGACTACAAACTCCTACATGAACCTCTCTCATCACTCGATCTGCAGAGGCTCGATTTAAACATAATAGAAGCATACCACCAGCTGATCGCCTATATAAGGTATCTCCACAAATCACAAATCACAAATCTAGTGGCCAAATTCCTCAGTGCTCTCCTATCCTTGGCAGTGGCTACCTCAGGGTATGTGCCCGATCTAAGAAACTGATAAATGTCATGATATCATGGTAGGTCATCCTGGACCTCTGTTTCTCCAATCAAACAACAATAGGCGGGTGCAGACCTCAACTTAATCAGCAATGGACGTATATTTACATCAATCGGAATGTCCACAGAAGAAGCTAGGGTAGCTAAGGCGTCGGCAAACCGATTCTGCGCTCTAGGTAGATGAACATATCTTAAATCATCAAATCTCGCAACCAGCAACTCCAAATAGGCGTGATACGACCTAAGCTTCACATCTCTAGTCTTTCAATCCCCCTGAATCTGTCTGAGTACCGGATTGGAGTCACCAAATACCTCCATCTGTCTAATGTCAAGCTCCAATGCAGTCTCTAAACCAAGGATACAAGCCTCATACTCAACTATGTTATTCGTGGCAGGATGTTGATCAGAGAATGTCAAACGAACGGACCTCGAAATATGATCACCTTGAGGGGATACCAACAGAACACCTATCCCATACCCTGACTGATTGGCTGCACCATCGAAGTACATGCACCATCCTGATAAGCTGGTCATAGCAACAAACTCCTCATCTGGAAAATCATCATCAACTGGTCTATCCTCAGATGTCGGTAGTGAGGCTAGGTGATCGACGACAATACTTCCCTTAATAGACTTTTGAGAAACATACTGGATATCAAACTCTGTCAAAAGTACGAGCCATCTCATCAGTCTACCAGTCAATGCAGGTCTATCAAATAAGTATCTAGGCGGGATATCAAATGCATTGAGTACTCTGTCATGTAATGCCTTAATCTCTTGGTAGCCCAAACTAGTGCTAGGCATAGGCGCTCAATCATAACATATTTCACTTCATACTCTAGCATCTTTGATCGCTCGGATTTTGTCGTTTGTTGGATCAAAACAAAATTTATAACCTAATTCACTCTTCTATAGCAATTTGTACCCGATCAAAAAGTGGTTTTAGTACAAACTACTGTAGCATAGTGGTTTTTAGGTATCGTCCACAAGGATGGATTATTCTTGGTAATTAAGGCTTGAATGAAATGATAAGAAATGATTGTGATAAAGTGAAATTGATTTGAAATTGCATGATAAATTCTCAAGATAGCAATGTACTCAAATTGAATTGAAAATGAAGTGTAAAAGAGAAGAAAATTTATAAGATGTGAGATTCTCGGAGTTAGGATTTTCTAGAGAGCAATTTCCATGGTGAATAGGTGTTGAGATCTAATTTTCATCAAGTTAGATTGAAAACCTAAATTTTCATCTAAACCGATTTTTGATTTAGCTTTAGATCTAGATCTAATTTCTCTTAAAATTAGGTAATCTAATCCAAGAGATCAATTTGAATCATAAATTCAATTCATCTTAAACTATCTTCCAATGATTCACACAATGCAACTATTCAATTTCATCAAATCTAGCATTAAGAATTTGATGAATCTACCTAGCTTGCATTGTAGTAATCATTCAAGACAATTTGAAGAGAAAAATCCCCAAATTTCAATTAATCAATCAATTGGATCTAATTACCTTTACAATTCGGGCTCAATTCTCTAATTCACCATAGATCTTGCCTCTAGATCCTCCCTCCTCCGAGAAAAACGAGATTTAGCCACTCATGCTTGGAGATTTGATCTCACAAGACATGTTTGGCTACCGAGAAAATAAGAGAAACTGAAGGAAAATGGAGAATTATATGGAGAGAAGAAGAATGAAAATTACTACAATTAGAAAATGTATCAAAAGTCAAAAGTTCTTAAATGAGTCCATCTCGTTTCTATTTATAGGCCAAGGTAAAAAGGACACTTGGCAACATTTTAGAGGTCTTCTAGATGCTTCTTCATCAAGGAATCTGGAGAGAATGCATTTTCGCACGAGCCCTAGCAATCTCGCATGATGGTACGAAGTGGAGAATCCAAAAGCTTTAATTTCGTTCTTCTGGAGCGTTTCGCATGACTGTGCGAAAATTTCGCATGGTCATGCGAAATCACTTCCTCAAAATTTCCCTTTATGCTGCAGCCACCTCCTTTCTGTCTCATTTCGCATGACTGTGCGAAAATTTCGCATGGTCATGCGAAACCGACAATTATGCTATTCCGGCTCCTCTTTACAACTTTTCTCATTTCTTCATGTTTAATCCATCTCCATCACCTTCAATTAAGCTCCAAAGCTTGATCCAAGTGCATTTCATTGCTTCTTTCATTATGCATTTGGATCATCATCAACTTTATTTGTTTTCTTCAATTTGATTCATCTATTTTGTCACAAATTTATCAAAAACATACCTTGAAATGACTCCAAAACTCCATAAAACTTGTTAGTAACTCTTGCAAGGGCAACAACATGTTAATTGAGTGTTTTAGGCATAATTACTACTCAAAAGACATGAAACTCATGAGAATTATTATCTAAAATATGCTCTTTTTGAGTAGTAATCAATCTTCTTACTCAGATAGTAAATAGCTCGTTCCTTCCCTGAGTCATCAATCTGAGCTAACATACATCCCAAGGCCATGTCTGAAACTGACAAATATAGAAGAAGCGGACGTCTTGGCGTATGAGGCACTAAAACAGGAGGAGAAAGCAAATACCCCTTGATCTTCTCAAATGCAAGCTAACAATCATCATTCCAAACTGTTGGTTGGTTCTTCCTTAAAAGACGAAAGATGGGCTCACATATGTCTATCAATTTGGCTATGAAATGACTAATGTACTGTAATCTGCCCAAAAAACCTCTAATCTCTTTCTCAGTCTTTGGTGCAGGCATGTCAAGTATGGCTTTGATTTTATCTGGGTCAACCTCTATGCCCCGCTCACTGACCATATGTCCCAATAACTTCCCAGAAGTCACTTCAAAGGTGCACTTCTTGGGATTCAACCTCAATCTAAACTTCCGGATCCTCTCAAAGAATCTCTTTAAAGCCTCTAGGTGATCTACTCTGCCTTGGGATTTCACAATCATATCATCCATGTAAAATTTAATGTCCCTATGCATCATGTCATGAAACAAAGTAGTAGCGACCCTCTGATAAGTGGCTCCTGCGTTCTTCAACCCAAATGACATAACCTTGTAACAGTAGGTACCCCACTCAGTGATAAAGGTTGTCTTCTCCATGTTCTCTGGAGCCATCAAAATCTAATTATACCCTGAAAACCCATCCATGAAAGACAACATCGAATGGCTTGCAGTGCTATCAACTAACAAATCAATATGTAGAAGAGGGAAGTCGTCTTTAAGGCTGACTTTATTAAGATCTTTGAAGTCCACACAAACTCTATCTTTGCCATCTTTTTTGGGTATTGGGACAACATTAGCCAACCACTCTGGATACTCAACCACTTATATGAATCCAACACTGAGTTGTTTATGAATCTCCTCTTTCATTTGCAGACTCCAACGTGGATGTAATCGTCTCAATTTCTGCATAACCGGTCTGGCATGTGGTAGGATAGGTAAGTGGTGCTGAACTATAGAGGGATCAAGAACAGGCATGTCCTCATAAGACCATGCAAAGACATCCAAGTATGACCTGAGTAAATGAATAAGTCTATCTCTCTCATCTGTAGATAGGGATGAACCAATCTTCAACTCTCTAGGTTGATCCTCTATGACAAAATCAATAGTCTCAACATCCCCTGTAACAGGTGAAACTCTCTCATCCACGGGATTGGAGTCATGATCAGAAGAGTCCCTATCGATTGATCATCTTCATATCAGTTTTGAGACCACACCTATATTAATTGGTCATTTCCATGTCAATTTGAGTTTGAGTTTGGGACAACACCTACATCAATCGACCATTTCTGTATCAGTTTGAGTTTAAGTGTGCAACAACACTTATATCGATCCATTATTTTCGTATCAAATTGAGTTTGAGTTTGGGACCACAACTATATCGATTGGTCATTTTTGTGTCAATTGAGTTTGATTTTGGGATCGCACTTATATCAATCGATCATTTTCATGTGAGTTGAGGTTGAGTTTGGGACAATACCTTCACGATTGGTCACATTTAGTCTCGTTTTCAGCGTAGATCACACATTCACAACCAATCACATTTAGTTGGTCTTCATCATTTGGTGCTATGTGATCTTTTAGCATTCAAATCCATTTGTTTTCCTAGTTTTAGTGTTCAATTTTTTTAGTTGTGAAGTTCATAATCATTTTCTTAGTTTTGGTATTCAGAGTCGTTTGCTTAGTTTTGGCATTTAGAGCCCCTTTCATAGTTTAGGCATTTTGAGCCAGCTTTGTTAGTTTAGGCATTCAGAGCCGCAGTTTTAGGCATTTAGAGTCATGGTGTTAGGTGTTCAGGTAGTTTTGGTGTTCATAGCCACATTTTTCAATTTAGGTGTTCAAAGCCTTTATTTATTTATTTATTTATTTATTTAGTTTAGGCATTTAGAGCCATAGTTTTGCATTCAATTCATGGTTTAGGTGTTCAAAGTTGTGGTGTTAGTTTTCAGGGTCATAGTTTGGCATTTAGAGTCATTTTCTTAGTTTAGGCGTTTAAAGTCATAGTTTAAGCATTCAAAGTCATAGTTTTGGCATTCACAACCATATATATATATATATATATATATATATATATATATATTCAGTTTTACATTCATGACCATTTGTTCTTAGTTTTGGCTTTCACATCCATCTTATTTTCAATTTTGGAGTTTAAAGCCACTATTTTTCACATTCTTAGTGTTGAAAGATGATAATTTTCCACTCCTTGTTCTCATCATTTCATTGTATTCATTATTTTTTATATTTAATCGCATGAGTTTCCTGTATCCTCATAATCTAAAGTACTTGTTCCCTTTTGTTAGGTCTATCTTGGAGCATATTGTGTCATGTGCTAGGACAAAATTTCTAATCCTTCTTTGTTTTTCGATATAGTTTACTTCGTTTCATTCATTACTTGTGTTTCCACTCGTACTCTTTACACTCGTGATCTCTATTGAAGAGGAGCATACTTGTAGACCTTCCATTTTGTCATCTTGGAACATGCAATACTAGTTGCTTTCTGGTATTTTTCTTTTGCTTTATAGTCATCCCTTGGTGGCCCATTGTTACATCTATGGTTTACTTTTTCTAAGCCACTTTTGAGGATCATTTGTTGAGAGATTTATATAGACCCTCACCTTGAGCTCGAAATCCCCTCGAGTTTAGTTTAGGATTCTTCACTTAGGTGCATTTTAGGATGGTTCATTTAGGAGCATTAGAAGTTTAATGGATTTTAGGTTCACTTTTAGCTCATCCAAGTGTCTTTTAGCTTATCTCATTTCTAGGTGCATTTTGTAATTGCTCATTCAGGCACTTTCAGCTCACTTTAGCTTGCTTAGACACCTTTTAGGTAAGTTCACCTAGTTTCTTTTTAACTCACGTAGTTGCATTTTAGGTAACTTTCACTTTAGCTCACTTAGTTGCATTTTAGGTAATTTTTACTTAAGTTCACTTTAGCTAATTTAGTTGCATTTTAGGTAACTTTCACTTTAGTTCACTTTAGCTCACTTAGTTACATTTTAGGTAATTTTTTATTGTGCTCACTCAGTTGCATTTTAGGTAACTTTCACTTTAACTCACTTTAGCTCACTTTAGCTCACTTTGTTGCATTTTAGATAATTTTCACTTAAGTTCACTTTAGCTCACTTTAGCTTACTTTAACTCACTTAGTTGCATTTTAGGTAACTTTCACTTTAGTTCACTTTAGCTCACTTAGTTGCATTTTAGGTAATTTTTCACTTAAGCTCACTTTATCTCACTTAGTTACATTTTAGGTAACTTTCACTTTAACTCACTTTAGCTCACTCACTCACTTAGTTTCATTTTAGGTAATTTTTACTTTAGTCCACTTAAGTCCACTTTAGCTTAGTTCATATAGTTTCTTTTTAAGATTTCTTTAGTTGCACTTTAAGGTAATATTTTGTGTCATATGCATGGGTTTTTTTTTGGTTCATGGTATATTACATGGCATGTGTATGAGATTATATGGTTCATTGCATATTGCATGATCACATGCATGGGGATGTTTAATTCATGCCACCTTGCATGGCATGTTGCATGACTTTATTTTGGAAAAATTGGAAGACTTATTGGACTCTTTTGATTTTTGTAAGACTCTTCCTATGGTGTACCTCTCCATCCTTAGAAAAAATTGCATTTGTTTTAAGAAGGAAGACCATTGACCTACCATCATGAACTAGGAAAGATGAGGTGGCTGCCTATGGACTTGCCAAAGAGAATAGGAAGCATACCTTAAAGGAGAAGATTTAAATGGCATCTTGAAGGAAGGTTAAGCTAGACACGACAAAGGGGAATTTTTTAAGAAAAATTTGGCTGCATTGGGAGCATGATGAGAAGTTGGCTATAAAGGGAAGGCTAGCATATCAAACCACTTTTGGGGAGGAGGAGAAGAGGTACAATCTATTGGAGAGTCCACCACAACATGCATTAAAGGGCTGCCCTTAATATATACTTACATGACACCATTGAAGAAAAAGGGAAAACACACATTTGAAAGAGATTATACTCCTTAAGGGGCTAATCATTGGAGTTTTTCATTCTTTCCAAGAAGAAAGGCAAGTTTTTTTTGCTTTGTTTTGATTTTTGATGATTGTGGATGTTATTTTTTGTTTTCTTATGGTTCATTTTTGTTTTTGATTCAAAAGAAATTTTAGACCCTTTTTTAATATGATAATGATTGAAGGATTTTAGGATGACTCTTGATAAATAGTAAATGCATGAATGATATCCTTTTGAAAGGAATGATTTTTCTTGTTTGGTACTTGATTGATGGTAATCGCATGTTTTTTATCTTCAAAGAAAGGGTTTTTGGTTGATTCTTGATGGGTAATAATTGCATGGTTGTGATTTTTTGAAAGAGAAATTTTATAGCTTTCTTGGTTTTCTTGATTATGGATGTTTGATCTCTTCTTTTTTCATGATTCAATATGAAATTTGATATGTTTTAATATTTTGATGAATGAAGGGTAATTGGTTAATTCTTGAAGAGTTGACAATTGCATATCTTTAATCATTTGGGATTTATTCAATATCACAATTCGTTTTTATTCATGATGTTGGTAAATCAAGCATTGATGTCACATGCTATGAATTTGAGTTTAGAATTTTTTTTATTCTAGGGTTCTTTTCACTTATCTTGAGTCATTGGATAAATAATGAAGATTGACCTTTACTCTCACCACTTTAGTTTAGTTGATTGCTAAAAAAATTTCACTTTGTGATTTTGTTTTCCTTTGTTTTTTTGTTTTTGTTTTTGTTTTTTTTTTTTTTTTTTTTTGTTTTCTTGTTGTTTTGATTTTTATATTTTTTATTTGAAAATACATCTTTTCCTTTTTGAAAAGAAAACCTTTTCTCAAAAGATCCCTTAAAAAATCTTTTTCAAAAACTCCTTCTAGAGTCCTTAGGGTCAAAATCTTTTTTTTTTTCTTAAAATGTATGCAATAGATTTAAATGGGTTTTTATTCTCTTCTTTGTTTTCAAAAATTCTGGTTTTGAATAACTCATGAATCCAGACTTGTGGTCCCAAATAAATCTAGCCTATGCTTTCCAAATCTCGCATGAGTATTGATAAATTCATCAAAGCCATTTGAATAACACATGAATCCAAACTTGTGGTCCCAAATAAATGGGATAATTCTTAGCTTTGATGAATTTATCAGTACTCATGTGAGATTGGGAATGCATAGGCTAGATTTGTGAATATCAATGGAGATTTGGTGAGACCCTTACATAATTTTATTTTTAAAAAAAAAAAAAAAACTTCTTGCAACCAGCTTGTTCAGTTTGCCACATCTCTGAAATATAAATTTGATTTAAACCATTTGGAGTGTTTCAAAAAAATTTCCTATGGTTGTATGGTATTGTAGACTTCTTGAACTTGATTTTAGAGTTTTGTTTGAACCAAAAAGCTTTTTTCAATTGGGAGATATGAAGTCATCTTTAGGTAGGTTCAATTTTCACCCAATTCTAGACAACTAGATTGTTCTTATGTTTTTAAATTATTAGATGACCTTGTAAAATTATTTTGATAGTTTTTCTGGATTCTACAATCTTGAAGTTTACTTTAGATATATAAAATATGAGAATATGTTTTCACAATTGAGATAAATATTTTTCCTTTGCTGCATCTACTACACTAATCAAATTTTGAATAGAGGGGTTGTTTGCTTGTTAAAATTGATTTATGTGTCTTTTGATCTTACCATTATTTTTTCTTGTAAATTAGACATTCTAAAACATAATGTGTAAGTTTTTGGGTGATTTTATCACACTTTTGGCTTAGTTGAAAAAATACGTTTATATATGCTTGGAATTCTATCACGTCTTAGACCTTTTTGGATGTTTTTGTAAACTATGATTAAATGAGGTTTCAATAAATTGTTTGACCACTTGAGTGATGATCTAGACATATAGGAGAGGTTCACAGATTTTTTTTTTTTTTTTTTTTAATTAAGTTGCCTTTCTAGATATTTTTCGAGGATTATTTATTTATTTATTTTGGTGAAAGCTTCTATTTTGATTATTTGTTGGAAATTTTGCACCGTATTTACTTTGTTATTTAATTTTAAGTTATTTGACATATTTTGGCTTGACTTTGACTTTTGTATTGTGATATAGACATAATGAGAATGTTGTATAATTTTTTTTCATTATAAAATAATACTTTCAAATATTTACTTAGGAATTTATTTTTATTTATTTATTTATTTTGTGGATGCTAATGTTATGCCCCTTTGTTCCTTGCTTAGATTATGTCACTAATTTTGACTATCTTTTACATAGTTTATCCTTAACAATGAGTTGTCTGCATGTCTTATGTGATAGTAGATATTTCTTTAGATTTTTGTCATTTCATTTATAGTTGTACATATACAATATGTATTAGGGTTTGATATCATAGTTATTTGTTATCACAATTGTCTTAACCCCTCTCTAGTCTTATGCAAGCCCATTGTAAGTTATATATGCTATCCATGTACGATGTCCTTTACACTTTTTATCTCTTTAATTATATAAATTGGCAAAACTTTGTGTGTGAAATACCCTCATATATGATACTGCTTTGTATGGATTGATTAGTGTTTGTTTTCCTTGAATGAGATAAAATGCATGTCATATGCTATATTTGTTAAACTAACCTTGATGTGTTCATGAAAGCGCTTTGGGTTGCAATTAAGGTAAGCTTATCTTCCCTTCTCATGTAATTGATTTCTTTGTTATCTCTGGTATCCTTAATTCATTGATTAATTGTCATGCTTACCTCAACTTAGTTAGTAGAAACTTGTTTTCTGGACTTAGAGGGGTTCTACCTTTATGGTACTTTCTTGATAAGTAATCTAACCTCCGAACTTAGATTCGGGTTTTCAAAAATATGTTTTTTCCAAAAAATGAGTCATTTTTTTTAAGGTTTTATTTCTTATTTTATTTTCCCTTTTAAAATTAAATAAAAATAAGTGGCAACTCCAATTTTATAAAAATTAGTTTTTCACTAAGAAAATGAGTCTTGCCATAAATTTAATATATAAGAATAATTATAATTATTGTGATATATTATTTATCAATAAAAATAATATTTATAAAAGTATAAATTATGTTTAGCATCTTATATTAAAAAAAATACTATTTTATATTAAGTTAGATATTGATTCAAAAAATATTTTGGTCTTTATCTATAATTTTATCTTTAAATTAATTTAATTAATTATAATTATAAATAGAAACTAATTTAATTTTATATTATTTTTTATTTATAAGATAATTAATAAATTTTTAATTTTTAAACACTTAGGTTACTACAATTGAAATTCTTGGATCCCAATGGAGACAATACCTAATAATCCTAGCTTACTACAATTGAAATTCTTATGTTTGGGATCTGCTAGATCTATATGTAAGGAGCATTAACAACCAAAGAATTCTTAATGTCAACCCAAAATGTATAGAGATAAAAGTTGTATATTTTTATTGCTCTTTTTAGATCCACAAAAAAAAAGCTTTAGTCTGTTATAACCTTCCACTTCAATCCTATCGGTTTAGTGCACCTTGATTTTGTGGGCTATCAAACCTTGAACATGGTTTGCAGTTGGAGCTTCCTCAATTATCTTCTAGTGTTATGTTGATGGTTTGGATAAGAGAATCCGAATCTGAGTTACATTCAACTTGATGCTGCCTATTGGATCAATCTGCCAAGGATAGAGAGAGGTTGATTCCGGGCTTATCTGACTCATCCTTTGAGGGACCCTGCTTATGGGATTGATCTTCAAGGGATAATGAGAGATCAATTATGGCCTGAGGTGGTTTGATACTTTCATGAGCTTCGGTCAGCTTGCAGAGATTCTTTAATTGGGGCTCTTGTTAAAATTTGCAAATTCTCCATTACCCATAATCTGTTGGAACCAAGTTCAAGATTATGCAAGTCATGAAGGTGGCCAATCTCCTTGTGTTGATTAACTTGCATGGAGAAAGACCTGTATAGTGGTAGAATTCGCATCACTACTGTCATCTCTAATGCTTCCATTTCCTCTGAATCAAACAGGCATTATGAAGCCTCAATAACAATAACAAGCTTACGGATGATGCTTTCTGCCATCTCTTCGATTTTGGGTCTGCCTATTTTTCAAACAAATTTCCAAGATTGAAACTCCAAGACCCCAAAAGTAAGCTCAAAAGAATTCATGAAGTCTTTCTTTCCTTTCCATGACAAGATTATCCTCTAAATTACTGAAAGCAATATCTATATCATGGACACTAAACCATTTCACCCAAGCTGGGATACCTGCATGTCCTATCCATGGGGTTGGTATGCCACCCTGTTATGTGTGCCTCGACCATATTCACTCTCTGTCCATAACTCGCTGCAACTACCTCTGTATAAGATCCATCCAGAAAACAATCTCTTCTTGTCCCTGAGTATTTTTTATTCTACATGTTACTACTCTAGGATCGGAATAAACAAGAAATTCTCTCTATAAACCAATACCCTAAACAGAATGAAGATCTCGACATATAAAAATGAAGTCAATCGACATATTCATCAACTAGCAAGAGTTCCTCCCATTAATGTTAAAGGTTTTCCCATCTACCATGAATCGAGCACCAGAAACAGTGGAACACAGAAAAAAGCAAAACCCAAAAAAGAAAAAAAGAAACATAGCATGCACAAACGAAAATGCATGAATCAAAACATAGAAACAATGACCAAAATGGATTTTTAAAAAGACAATGTACTGAGGGTGGTGATGCTTCCCTTCTCTCAATGTAATCATGTTCTATATTTTTTAGATATAAGCAATACTCACAAAAAGTGTGACTGAAGGATGTATAAATATCTCTTTTCTGAGACAATGTACTGAGGATGGTGACGTGTCCCTTCTCTCAATGTAATCATGTTTTATATTTTTTAGATATAAGCAACACTCACAAAAAGTGTGACTGGGGATGTATAAATATCCCTGTTCTGAGTAGTAAAAACCTAGAAAACAGAATAGAAAACCATTTTTCTCTTTACAACCCTTTTTCTCATCATGGTATTAGAGTCATTTCATCTTCAATGACAAACCCCTTCTTCCATTGATTCCACCCCAATGTCATCGTCTAGTAAAATAACTGTATCAAGACCCTCTGGTTCATCATCTTCCATGATACAAGTTGTGAATCCAGCCACACAACCAATTGCAATGAAGCTTGATGAGGATAACTTCCTCCTATAGAAGCAACAGATCTATGCTACAATTCATGGACTAGGGCTTGATGGTTATACTTTAGGCACTTTTCTTTTCCACCTCAATTTTGTTTGAATTTAAATCCTATTGAAGGTTTATCTCAGGTCCTCCTCAACCCAGATTATGAATAACGGCAACGTCAAGATATGTTGATCGTTTCCTGGCTTTTTGGCTCAATCTCTGTAAGTATTCTTCCCTAATTGGTTGGATCCATTACTTCTCATGAGATTTGGACTGCCTTGACTCAATATTTTGCTGCTCAAAATGGAACACATTTAATGCAATTTAGATCTGAATTGCAAAATTTACAGAAGGGTGGTTTAGCTATGAGGGATTATTTGAATAAAATGAAGACTATTATGGATTCATTTGCCTTAATCGATGATATTCTATCCATAAGGGATCAGATTCTTGCTATTACTGCTGGGTTAGGACATGATTATGAATCCATCACTGTGCAAATTACATCTAATTTGAATGCCTACAAACTAACTGATGTAATTGGCCTGTTGTTTGCACATGAGAAACAACTTGAGCAATATAATATCCATGCCTCCAGTGTCATACCAACAGCTAATGTCACCTATCAAAATCCACAAAAGAAATTCTCTTATCCTACTCAAGGAAATTCATCTTAAAACTTGGGGTCATTTCATGGCCATTCGGGCACCAAATTTCATGGCAGTAAAGGAGCCAAAGGTCAAGGATATGGTGGCAGAAGCAGTGCCAAGCCTCAGTGTCAACTTTGTGGGAAGATGGGTCACATTTTTCTCAAATGTTACCATTGTTTTGACCCATTCTTCATTGGTTTCTCTGATTACCATTCACACTCACATACTGGGGCTACTACATCAGGATCTTCTAGCAATGCAGGCAAAATGCAAGCTATTTTTGTATCACCAAATACTCAAGATGATGGGGCTTGGTTTCTAGATTCTGGTGTACAAATCATGTCACCAATGAATTCAGCAATCTGAACATTGACACTGATTATCCGAGCTCTAATAAGCTACATGTGGGTGATGGTACAGGTTTGGTTATTTCACATGTTGGACATTCATCTTTTTCAAGTCCTTACTCTTCTAAATCCTTCATTCTTAGAAATCTTTTACATGTTCCAAATATCACCAAAAATCTCATCAATGTTTCACAATTTGCCAAGGATAATGATGTTTATTTTGAGTTTCATTCTTCTCTTTGTTTTGTAAAGGATGTGGTCACATGAGCCGTTGTACTCAAGGGATTCTTAAGGATGGGCTTCATCAATTTCATCTTCCCAAGCTCTCATTTCCTTTAAACCAGTTTTTCACTAGTCTACCCGGTTATCATCACATTCCAGCTTCATCTTCACCAACTCAGTTTTCAAGTCCTTCTGTCTCTAGAGTTTACACAGCTAGCTTATGCTCCAGTTCCAATTCAAATTTAGTTCATTGTAATCAAATCTGCATGTCTAGTATTGGTCTTTGGCATCCAAGACTTGGCCATCCAGTTGATAAGATTGTCAAAATTGTTTTGGATTAATGTAAAAGAAAATTTTCAAGAAATAAGAATTTTCATTTTGCACAGCTTGTCAATTGGGAAAAAGCCATAAGTTACCTTGTCTAATTTCCTATTTTACATATCACACTCCATTAATGCTTATTAACTCAGATGTACGTCTGGGGCCTGCCCCCACCCTCTCATCCAATGGTTTTCGTTATTATGTGAGTTTTATAGATGCATATATTCCAGATTCACATGACTTTACTTCCCTAAAGCTAAATCTAAAGTGTATTCAGCTTTTCATAATTTCAAAACACAAACTGTACTTCATTTTAATTGCAAATTGAAAAGTCTTAGAATAGATTGGGGTGGAGAATTTCGTTCTCTTCACCATTTCCAATTTTTGGAGTCATTCATCAACTCTCATGTCCTCACACCCTTGAACAAAATGGGGTTGTAGAGAGAAATCATAGAGATACTATTCAGAAAGGTCTCACTCTCCTTGCTCAAGCCAACCTTCCCATTCAATATTAGGATGAAGCTTTTACCACTGCCAGTCATATCAGAATAATGTGAAAATGGAAGAACATGAATCTGTTACAATATGGTACAACAACCCAAAGAAAATTGATTGCAACACATGTGTGGTTTAGCAAACATACCTAGAAGTGCTTTTCTCCAAAAAAAAAAAAACAAGTAAGAAAATTCCCTAGGCTCCTATTTGCCTCTCCTAAAAAAAATGCCCAAAGTCCTCTCTGTCGGTGGTAAACTCTGCTCCCTTCTGAGGATGGAGATGGTGCTCTCCTTCCAATGCCTAAAACTCCTCTCTCTGTTTATTTCTTTTCTCGCCAAAGGATTCACCAAAAGATGAAAACTGAAACTTCTCCCCAAAATCCCTTCCTCCCTGATTCAAATACTATATAATAGGTGCATCATTAAAGATAGATATTGAATTTTTACTACTTGTATTCCTAAACCAAAAGTAACTTTGATTTATGAATGAATGAAGTCTGCACATTGTATCATTGTCTAGTGTAATAGTGTAGTCTAATATATAAATCATAGTCCATCAATCATCATAATAGTTCAATTTTAAATTTACAATAATTTTTTTTTAAAAAAAAAAGAACAAACCATAGTCATAGGAGGAAATAGAGCAAAGCAAAATGCAACTATGGACGAGCCAAAAGAAATCCATTATTATATGACCAAATGTCTACATGTTGAGCCACTTTTGGTCGTGGCCAAGAGAATCCTATAGCTGCATGAGCGCAACCTTTTAAGTTGTGGAACTTAGTTCTCCCTAGCCATAGACCTGTGGTCATGGGATTGCTTTTGTTCATGATCATAGGCTTTATCAGCACCATCTATGATCACGCTTAGTCAGAGTCTTTTTTTTCTGCAACAATAACCTATGGTCACACTCTTTTAGCCTTTAGCCATAGTCGGTTGATTATGAGCATATATAGACCTATCCTCTTGTGCTTCTTTGATGAGTTCCTCTATTCCTTTTAATTTCTTTTCGGTTCAGTTTAGTTTGTGCAATTTTTTATCACAGTGTTTTATAGTCGTTGTTTCATGATCAATACATTATATACTATAGAAAAGGTCTCAACATGTTCACTATTTTTGGTCATCATGACCCAACAAATGAAAAAATAATGGTCTCAGGAATCTATTAGGCCTGGTACGTAATTTTGTTTGCCTCAGATTCTTCTAAAAAAGGAGATTGTTTCAAAATGGATTTTGGGGAAATTTGTGAAGAGAGTGGAGTTCAATTACCTATTGAAGAACACAAGGAGATTGCGCTTACCTCCTAGTCCAATTAATCTCTCTTTTCTTCATCCCTATCAGTACTCATTAATTCCTCAATTAAAATTAAGCAACTGTCAACTTTTTATGCATTGTAGATAGCTAAGGATTTGCATTTCATATCCTACATGAGATCAATATAGCCTTCAGACTTTGCCTCTTGGTTACCACTTACAAGAGCTTCCATGCTCTACCTCCATCCATATTAAACTTCTTTAGTCTTCCAAAAAACATGACAAAAATGAGAATTATTTTCCCCTCATCACTCCATTTTCCCGAGAATCCAAACCATTTACTTTGGCAGCTACTATCAGGTTTCAACAACCGTTCACAACTGTAGCCTGCTGTAAACCCAACATTTCCATAGGCACTGCAAATCATTTGCAACATGTAAGTATATATAGATTCAAATGCAAATGCAGGGCAAACAAGGAGAAATTTCTTTGTCTTTTAGGTGGTGGATAACTGGAAGATTTACATATTTGAGTCATAATCATAAATAAGGCTTTCGTAGTGAATAAAACCCAAAAACCTTAAACACCAGGAATTGGATTCTCTTCAAAGAGGACAAGTACTGGTCTTGCAAGCTCCCTTGGTGGGGTTCCCAACATTGTTTGTCCTGATATATGTTCGAGATCAATGCATGTGTTCTCTCTCAGCTAGGTGAAAATTGAAATCATATCCAAAAGTTGGACATTGAGAGATGGATTTCCATAGATTATGCACCCTTAAGCAATGATTGATGTTGTTGGAATTGATATAATGAAGATGATGATACATGAACCACAAATTAGTGGAGTGGAGAGATATAGGCCACTCTCTCATGATAACCTCAGGCTTATGAAGAAACACCTTGGCTATATATTTGGCTTTTTAATAAGTTCTAATACTCACACATCATTTTTCACTACTTTTGTGAAATATTAATAAATATAATCATGTGATTTCATGTACCATGTAAACAATATTAGATGCATTACATGCATAAATGTTCAAGAAATGAAAAATTACATACTCTACCCAACTAGTAATCTCGGAAAAAGAAAAAAGGAAAGGAATAATAAAGCCTTACCTGATTACTTCTATCACAATATTTAACACTGTGAAGTTGAGAGGATCATCTTTCATCTTTCTCCTCTCCGTTATGCAGATAAGGATGATGAAGATGGCCAGGTACGATAGTTGTGAGAATATTATATTCTCCACAATCTTTCCCCTTCTTCTCTTCCTCCCTCCATTGCATATTTCTGAAGACTGTTCATCACCTTTTATGGGTAGGAAAGAAGTATAAGGAGGAAGGTACCTGTGGATTAAAACATTAATTAATTCCAGTGCAAATTAAATCTTATCCAAATTCATAATAAATCAAATATATATTACAAAGGTCAACAAATTGCTATTATGAATAAGGTAATTTGGGGATGTCAAAGTTACAAGTTAATGTCATATTGCCAAATGTACCCTATAGATTTTTTTTTAAAATGTTATTTTAGAATAACTAAGGGTTAATTTGATAATTATTTTCAAAAAATGTTTTATGATGTTCTGTAAAATAAAAGTTTGTTTAAAAACCTAAAATATTTTTAACTTATTTTTAATATTTTAAAATATGTTTTAATAATAATTTTTATGTCTAATATTTTATTTTTAATCATTGTACATATTTGTATAATTATTTTTTAAAATAAAAAAAAAAGTCAAAACAATAAAAATAACTAAAAGATATTATTTGAAAAGACCATATTATTTGTTCTTAAGAATAAAAAATAGAAAATAATTTTTGGTTGTCAAACTTGTTTTCATAATTTTTTGTTTTGAAGAACATAAATTATTGTCAAAATCAATTGTCAAACATGCCTCTTAAGGTTTCTATATATGGAATTTTGCATACATATAAAAAAAAATTTAAATATTTGACTCAAAGGTTTGATTATTTAAATGCATATAATAAAGTTTCATGAAGCAAAAAACATATATTAATGCAATAAATACTTCTCACGATGCAATTTATTATTTTTTTTTAAGCCCTAAAAACGTCCATTAGTAAAATATTAAAACATATGAAACATAGGAACTATAAAACCTTGTTGGCCTTTTTGTTTTTTCTTTTCCCACCTTAGTTTTTGACTCCATTTGACTTGACCTGGTTATATGCATGAATGATTGGTCTTCCTTTCTTTTAGAAAAATTTAAGTCTGTCCACCATTAACATCTAGAGCTATTCTTAATTTGGCACAAGGAATCATAATAATTCATAGTACTTATAGTTACAATTGATTCCACGATAAGGCACATGTTGGGCATGGCTTAATTTTTCTCTCTTTTTATTTGAACAAACTAAAGGGCTGTAGCAAAAATTTTCAATTGATCAAGCTCGTGTTAGAATAGTCGAAACCTTATACACTTAAAAGTATTCTGAAGCAGAAGAAACACAAAACATATCTATAAACTATGGAGTTGTTGAAATAAAATATATTCGTACATAATAAATATCAATCACATTTCTGGAGAGTTTCTAAAATAATTCTCCCTTGAAAGTAGAGACCCCAATTGACCTCTAAGTGGGTCTTATTCCAAATATTCTACTGTTTTATGCATAGAAATGTGATGGGTAGCCAAATGTATTAAAAATGGTCAATGATCTAGAATGTAAGATTGAATTAAATATCATGTGATGAGGACAGGAAGAAAACCCCAGAAATCGCTAGGTTTCTCTATAATATTTCCTACCATCATCAACTTTAATCCACATGAAGATGGTCAATTTTGATGAATATTTGCGTTTTACTTGGTTTCTATGTGCAAATTTGAACAATATTTCCTAGCACCTTACCTTTAATTCACATGGGGGTGGCCACTTATGGTGTTTGATTTCAGGCTATGCTTCTGAGATCATGGATAAAGAAAGATAAAAAGAAAAAAGAGTTGAAAGAGACTCACATCATTACGACGAATAACACCAAGATGGCAGGTGAGAGAATTGAGATATCCACAATTGTTTCGCCGGTATGCCTTGAATTCACGCTCTCGAAGAGGGCACCGATGATTTTCTGATAAGAATTCAGGCCATTCAACCCTTCTGAATTCCACTCCATGGAGCAAAACAACGTGAACTGTATCAGAATGAAGCCCAGAACAGTAGGAACCAAAAGAGTAGAATGGAGACTAGGAAGCAAGTGCAGAAATCCAATCTCCCTTGTGTTGGTCAACAGGTAATTGGACTCCACTTTCTTAAACTTCCCCAGAGTCCTTATGGAAAAACGCAGGCAGGAGGGAAACAAGGTGTTCCCGAGAAGGACCTGAGGAATGATGATAAGAAGCAGGCCTGAGTTCTTGCTGAAAACTATCATGTTTTCATTTGTTGGGACAAAACCGCAACTTGCAAGAGTTGATACTGTGGTGAAGAGTGAAAAGGTGAAGAGCTTGAGGCCCTTTTGCTTTAGTACATCTCTCGCACTTGACACAAGGGCTATGTAACCAGACACTAGTGCGACTCCAAGGACATGAACTACTACAAGGTACCCCATCACCACAAAGCCTAAAAATTTGATGGAATGGTATTTGAGAGACTCACTAGACAATGACTTAGTTCGGCCCTCAATTTGGCTCTGAACCTCATCAGTTTCTAGTGTTGAATTACTCATACTAGGAACCGTTACCACGCGCAACTCAAATTGACCAAAAGGATTTCTAGGATCCGGAGGAGCACTGCTATTGTTACTAACCGAATTGACTTGGTTTTCTGCTATCAATGGTTTCTTAAGTTTAGACCTCCACAACTGGAGTTCTACCATCGAAGTGAAAATCTCTCCACCTACAAACATTAGAAGAGTCAAAATCAGAAGCTGGTTGTTGGAAAAAACCTCCATTTCTACCGTGGACATGCTAGAAACAGTAGCTGCCGACACAGAGGTGAAGAACAAATCCAAGTTTCTAGGCCTCAAAGGAGTCCTCGGCTTCAAAGCCTTGAGGAGCCAGAATCCCTGAAATGAAAGACACAGGAAATAACAAAGCTGAACCCAGAAAGTGTTGAACCGGAGAATTACGAAACCGTAAAAGGATGAGACTAGAAAGCAGATTGATCGGCCTAGACATTCCAGTTTGAAAGATGAACAAGTGCAAAGACGATGATGTTTGTTGCCGGTGAAACTAGCAGAGTTCATCATCTTTATTTAGCCGGGAAAGCTCTTAATTCCCTTGCGATGAAGTTGGCCTAACCCTGGGGCCTATACACACACACACACACCACGAACATACTTTGATGTGTGTGATCTCGTAGGACAAATGCGTAGATGAGATAAAGTAGCGTGGTAATGATAAAGACGAGTTTCTAAGAAATTTCACTCATTGAGAAGGTTGGCTGAGCTAAATTGACACATAATTTTTTATTCTGGAAACTTGCATGTGGAAATCAAGAACACATGTGACCCCAGATTGCAAACCCTTTCCTTCTTGCAGACCATGTGGAATTTAGAAACAGCCCATATGCTAGCTTCTAACTTGAGGTCTTTGTTTATTGACTGATTGAGTGATTGATTGAAGGAATAATCAGGGGGTTTGAAACCCACAGGTACCTTCGTAAGAAATTAATTGGCCATTTCCCATAATGTTTTTCAAAGTTGATGTGCGGGGAAAAATGACTATATTTCATGAAGTCTCTGATTCACACTTCTTTTATGAAGTTCAAAATTTTGACATTTGACAAGTCTCTTTGAAGAGTCCATACGATAAATAGGCAATGTGAAACAAATTAGGCGTGTTTGGAATATGATATAATGGGGGAAAAGTCTCTTTGAAGGTACATGCAACACAAGGTTTTCAACTACCAAAGTGTTGTCTACAATGACAAACGCGTTTCTACAGGTCACAACAAACAAGAATAAACAAAGAGTGCAATTATTAATCTAGGAGAATATGGAATGAATATGCTGCTATTTTCTCGACCTTAACTTTTTCTATCATTTGCATAAAACAATCCATAATAATACACAAGGATTTATCGCCTGGGGCCTCAAGTCTTGTAAGAATGCACTAGGCAGTAGAATTTGGGTCACTTTGTGGGGATCAGGCTAGTCCACTGTTTTGTCCAAGCATGTCACCAAAATGCAAAACCCAATTCAAATAACTTAAGTTAGTGAACTAATTCATGCCCTAAACTTTCATCTACAATATTTTCTTTTTAGATTAAATTTCGACCCCATCTAAAATAGCTCTTGATGGTGTGGCTTCAAGATTACACTACCTATTAACACTTCAAATATAAAAAATTAACTAAAAATGGAAATAATAATAATAATATGAATGATACAAAAATAGTTTTAAATATTGAATAGAAATCTTATAGTTGTTACTGTTATCATTTTAAAGGAAATAGTTAATGGTCCATAATAATGAAGTGGTAGACTTGAAATTCACATGGTAGATATCATTACTTTTCTTTTACTAATTAATATTGGAAGACTGCTCTTCATGGGAAGCTTCTTCCTTCACTAATTAAATAGATGAATGAAAGCAGATTGAGCAAAGAATCTCAAATCTAGCTATGGGGAGGTCATGTGTTGGAGAGTGATAGATCAGCCATGTTCCATGTAAAACATAATTAGTATGCAATCATGCATTTTCCGGTCAAATCTTTGGACGGGAAAGTCTCATTCATCTACAATTTTGTATTTGTCTGATTCTCAATCCAACCATAATTAATTAATGCTTTAAATTCTTCAATCATATTTAATCTAAGTGAGACCCATCATTTATGGGCCCTAATTTTTAATATTGTCTATAATAAAACAAAAATATTCCAATAAATGTTGTATATTGACAGGAGCAAATTTTAAAATGCAACCCACCCGGATGAGGTTGGTTAGACGCGGAGAATTTTGGCGTCTGCCAAAATAAAAGATTTGTGTATTATAATAAATATGGATAAATTTTATATTTTGTAAATGGTAGCATCAGTATTATTTAATAAAATAAGTAATTATTTATATTAGTTATATAAGAAAAAATATATTTTATAATATGATAAATTAAATAACAAAAATATTAAAAACATTGATAAGAGTGTTTTAAATTTTATTAAAAATTTATCAAAAAAATTCAAATAATATTTACCAAATTTTTTTTAAAGATATTAAAAATTTTTAATAAAATATTTTAATAATTTTTAGAAATATTTTTCAAGAGAAATTTTATAAAAATTTAATAATCTCACTTTTTTTTTTTTTTTTGGATTTTGTTTAAATAATTAAATATAAATCACTTCATAGTAAAAATAAAATTATTTAAAAGTTATTCATTATCATTATTAAAACTTAGGTGTTCAACTCTAAATTAATAAATATTTTATTAAACCTTAAAAAATTTAATCATTTATACAAATCTTTAAGGTAAACTAAAAATAACCTATCAATAAAAAGATATTTAATAAAATATCAAATATTTAAATAAAATTAAATTTTATCATCAATTAAATAGCATATATTTGAATAATTGTGTATGTATTCATGAATTAACAATTCCATTATTAAACCTAAAAGTCTAAACATTTAAAAAGTCTCAAAATTAAACAAAACATAGTCCATAATAAAAAAATAAAAATATTTAATAAAATATCAAATACAAAATTATAAATAAAAAAAATTATTTTGTTAGATTTATTTTATGTATATTAGGATTTAAATAAATGGAATTTTGTTAACATTAAATAAAATAAAAAATACAAACAAACAATCAAATATTTGATAAAATCTATCCGATATTCATGTTTATTTAATTTTTTATTTTTTATTTTATTTTTCACTCACAAAAATATTTTTTTAGAGGAGGCAAACTTGTATTTTTATTTTTTTGACTTTCCAAAATTCCCAAATAAACAAAAGAAATTTTTTAATTTTAAAATCTGAGGGTGCCATGCCTGAGCCTATGGTGGCTCCACCCCTGAATTGTCACTGCAAACAATACATGAAATCCAAATAATTTGTTTGGTACCACGGAACCAAAACCTGCTCATCTGTCAAGTGCTGATGATGTTTTCTATGAAAAAAAAAAAATGCAAGTCAATCACAACTAAGTTATTAAAGAAAGCGTCTAATTTAAATACATCAAATTATTTCCAATAGAATAGAGATAACAGTATCTATAATGGTCAGCATAATTTGGTTTCACACTTACCTTTATTACCTGAATTTTTGAGATATCCGATATCAAAAACTTAACTTTTATACATTAAATGGTTTCACATTATAAGCATAGAGCTTTAAGTTAAATATATATTAAAATAATAATTATTTGAAAATGTTTATATTATTTTAATGAGTGTTTGAAAATTTTATATTAAAATAATAAGTATTTGGAAATGTTTATATTATTTTAATGTTAGCCATAAATGTATTCACACTTTAAATCAATATAAAACTTTCATTAAACTTTCATTGTTAACGGAGATTTCAAAACCCGTGCCATTACTTTGATTAACAAACTGTTGTTGAAACTGTTGATGGAAAAAGTTGGTATCAGAGCTTCTCTGTGTATTGCAGTATATTAATTAGGAAAGGAGACTGTAGATTCAAATTAATTTTCAGAGTACCAAACTTTATCTTACCCTATTTAAAGTCTAATTAATTTTGCTTGATTTATTCTGAATCTTTATTTACTCTACTTATTTGATATGAATTAATGTCTTTTATTCCTTATCCTCCTAGTATATATAATATTCATTATGATTGTGTAAAATAACTTAATAATAGGTTGTATACTCAACGTAAAGAATTTAGAGAAACCTATGATAAATTACATAATTTAAGAACTACTAAAAGATTTAACCATAGATATTAAAAACCTAACTTCTCTTAAATATTTGAATGAATACAAAGTAGCTATACAAGAAGCTTTTGACGAACTTTTTGCTACAGAAACCTTAATTAGAAGAGAAATTATAAAATATTATATTGATAATTTATATGCTAGCTCATCTAATTAAAACATATTAAAGATAATGAACCCTCATCTACAAACCCAAGAGGTAAAGCAGTTAAAATTTTTAGTAGAGACACAATTAAAAATAACAAACGAAGTATTACAAGAACAAATTCAGAAAGAAAACCAAAATAATATAGATATTTTAAAAGAAATCCAGAAAAGACAAATAAAATCAGTAGAAAAACTAAACACAGTCTTAGGAATTGGAAAAAGAAGTTGGGAGACTTTAAGAACTATAACTTGCTAAGAAATATAGTATTATTAGAGGAACAAAAATTAAATAACCTTATAAAACAATTTGAAAACTTTAATTTAGGAGAAAAACCAATAATTAAAATAGAAAGAAAAATAAATCCTTTTGAACCAAAAAATCTAGCAATAAAACCATGGAAATAGTAGAAACAATAAACCCTAAAGATAATGTAAAAGAATTTATTGAAGAAAAATTAAAATATGCAGTAAAGGAAGTAACACCTTACAAAAAACAATTAGTTCAAAATTCTAAAATAACTAGATTTTTAAATCAACATACTATAAGTTCAATAGGAAATATTGTATATTTTGACTTAGTATCTCCATAAACAAAACACAAATTATTAAAAAATAAAACCGATAAATATATGCACTTAGAAATAATTTTAATAGGAATAATAGGACTTCATCGTAAAGAAATTGGAGCACTTATAAATATTAACCTTTTAAATACTAGAAATAATACAGTAGGACGAGCCCTTTTAGCTAGTGCAGAAGTTAATATGAACCAAAATTACGCAGTCATTGGCTGTATACCTCAATTTTGTATAGATCTTAAGGAATTCACAGAAAAAATAAAAATAATTGTAAATACTAAAGGTTATGATATGGAATTAGGAAGTAAGAACCTTAGCATAGCTATAGGATTTATAGGAAAAACTACTAATGCTTTAAGTTTAAAATGTATGATGGAATCTGATGATATAGTAAAAACTTTTGGAAGTAAGACTGTAAATATGATAGAAACAAAACCCGTAAATATAGACTATTTAATAGGACGAGAGTGGGAATTACCTCAAATAAATAAACCAGTAATAAAATATCCAACATCCAGTAGCTTATATGAAAACCAAGATGGAAGTGCAAGTATAATCTTTGGAAATTATAAAACTGTAAATGTAAAGGTAGAGTCAGATAGTGAGATAGAAACTGTAAATGTTATACAAGAAGATATTTTACTAAACATTGAGACAGTAGAAAACCTATACAAAAACTTAGAGTTAGTAAATATAATGTTAGAGGAATTTAGCAATCCAACATTACTAGACGAACAAGTAGATCAAGAAAACTTTGTTAATATAATATGTAAAAACTATGCAGATGACCAAATAATAGAACAACTTTATAAAACCAATTTAATAAAAAAACTTATAGATATAGAAATAATAAATCAATTTACTATTCAACCAAAAGTTAAAGAAAACATAGAAATAATCTCAAACGAGTCAATAAATACAATAAATGAAGAAAAGGAATTTGTAAATGTAAAAAGTGAAATAATAAAATATAATAAGCCGTACAGCAAGCCAAAAGGACTTCAATGGAAAACTAAAACAGAACCTTCTAGTTATTTGCAACCAATATATGAATATGGAACAATATTAGATATAGATAGTGCTCAAGATCTTAGGAAAACCATAGAAAATTGGGAGCAATCTTTAAATTCAACAGGTGTGGTAGTATCCTTTGAAAACCAAGAAGAAATTTATGAATTTTGTAAAAGCACCCTTAGAGGAACTGTGCTACAATTTTTTAGAAACATGGAACAAAAAAAAAACAATTATTTTCAAGAAGTTAGAAATAATTTTAGCATATCTGTATTTATAAATCTAATAAAACTTTATTTTTTGGGAACAACTCAAGAAGATGTAAAAGAACCTACAATTAATATACCTTCATAAGTTAGAACAATTGAAATTATGTAACCTTTCAT
This sequence comes from Vitis riparia, assembly GCF_004353265.1. Taxonomy (NCBI): domain Eukaryota; kingdom Viridiplantae; phylum Streptophyta; class Magnoliopsida; order Vitales; family Vitaceae; genus Vitis; species Vitis riparia. The sequence goes on along the minus strand of NW_023269676.1, from coordinate 216,400 downwards.
ATATTAGGGAATATGAACAAAAATTTAGGAAATATGCAATCCTTGCTAGAGTAGATAGGACCCCTGAATATTTAAATAAATATATATTAAAAATACAAGGACCCGTAGGACTTAGACTATGGAATGAATTTACAACCTCCGAATATAAAAACTCTCCTTATATAGGTGCTAGAATAGAATTTGTAAAAAATTGGTTAGAAAGAGAATGTGTAAGCATAGGAGAAAGAAGTCAAATAAAGAAAAAAGACATAAATCAACAACTTTGTAGAAAATTACATATAGGCAAAAACCTAGATATAGGATGCAGAGAATATAAGTTTAGAAAACCTAAGAGCTATAATAAATTTTTAAGAAGAAAGTTAAGAACCTTTTATAAAAAACGACCATGTCAGACAACATATAAAAAAACTGGAAAATTTTGGATAAAAAGAAAAAGAACCTCAGAGAGAAAAAGACAGTGTAAATGTTATTTGTGTGGTTAGGAATGCCATATAAGACCTGAATGTCCTGAACTTAAAAAACCATTAAATGAACGAAATAAAAAAACCCAAGTAAAAATAAACCTAATAAATGAGTATCGGCTAGATAGTGAAGAAGAGGAACTTATCAGTGAATCAGATTTTGAAAGTGAAAATTCAAGTGTATATAGTATAGAAGATAGTGAAACTGAAAAAGAAGAAATTTGTATGATTATTGAAAAAGAGAAAAATCAAGCTAAGAAAACCCCTTTAAATTTAGAAAACCTTGTATAACCTTTAGAGAGTAAAATAAAACCTTATAATATATGGAAAGATTTACAAATAATAATCAAGGGAAAAAATTCAAAAGAAGAATAAGGTAGTTGTTCAAAACCTAAGGAAACAGAAGAACCAAAAAGTCCTGTAAAAGAATCAATAAATCCTGAAAAAATAACCATACAAACAATAGAACAAGTAAATATGGCAAATAAAGTTAAATATATTATTTTTCCAACAACAATTAAATTAAAAACCATAGAATTAAAGGTAGAAGCAATGTTAGATACTGGAGCCAATAAAAACCTTTTACTTGAAACCTTAGTACCTCAGGAAGATCAGCAAACATTAGTTCAACCAGTAGAGTTAATCCAATATAATCAACAAAAACTAATACTAACCAAGTATATTTCAAACGTACCAATTATAATTAATAACATAACCTTAGTGTTGCCCCAAACTTATCTTGTACCTACTATAAGTTTATATCCTTTTATTTTAAGTTTAAATTTTGCACATTCTTTACAAGAAGGGATAACAATACAAAATAACCAAGTTAGTTTTCATCCTAAAACCACAATTGTTTATACAAACATGGAAAATGTATTAAATAAAAATCATAATGTAACATCTCATCAAATTAACAAAGTAGAGGCACAAAAGAATAGCATAATTAATGACCACTCAGAACAATTAAGAAATGCAAATAGATTAAAAAAACCTTATATTAGAATATAAAAAAAAAATAGGAATTATAGGAGAAGACCCACAAAAACATTGGAATAAAAATAAAACAACCTATAAAATACCAATTAAAAACCTAGATTTAACAATAAAAATGGCAGATATAGCATGTAATCTTATAGATACGAAGGAATAAAAAATTCAAATAGAAGAACTGTTATAGAATAACCTCATAAAACCAAGTTTTAGTCCCCATAGATCCTCAACTTTTTTAGTTAGAAACCATAATGAAGAAAAAAGAGGAAAAACTAGGATGGTTTTTAATTATAAAAGATTGAATGATAATACATATGATGATGCCTATGAAATTCCAAACAAAGATTCTTTAATTAATTCTATTCAAGGATGTAAATATTTTTCTCAATTAGACTGTAAAAGTGGATTTTGGCAAATTAGATTAGAAGAGGATAGTAAACCATGGGCAGCATTTTCATGTCCTTGTGGATTATATGAATGGAATGTAATGCCATTTGGACTAAAAAATGTTCTTCAGATATTCCAACGAATGATGGATAATATTTTTGGTAAATATTCTTTTGTTCTTGTATATATTGATGATATTCTTGTCTTTTCATATACTCTTTAGGAACACATAAAGCATTTAGAATTGATTTTTGAAAAACTAATTAGTCATGGATTAATAGTAAGTAAAAAGAAATTGAAATTATTTAAGACTCAAATAGAATTTTTAGGATTAGAATTAGAGGATGGACAAATAAAATTGCAAGAACATATAGTACAAAAAATAAATAATTTTCCAAATAAACTCGAAGACTTAAAAACCCTTCAAAGTTTTTTAGGATTATTAAATTATGCTAGGCCATATATTAAAAACCTTAGTAGATTAGCTGGACCCCTTTATAGTAAAACAAAAAACACAGGGCAGAGATATTTTAACCAAGAAGATATTAAACTTATATAGAAAATAAAAGAACTTGTGAAACATCTCCCAACCTTACATTTACCCTTATAAAATGAATATAAAATAGTTCAAACTGATGCTAGTCAAACAGGATGGGAAGGTATACTTTTAGCAGTAACTAATATAGGAGAAGAAAAACTCTGTAGATATTATAGTGGAACTTTTAATGATTATCAAAAGAACCTTAGTTCTATAGACTTAGAAATTGAAGCAATAATATTAATCTTAGAAAATTTTCAATTATATTTTAACCAAGAGCAATTTACTTTAAGAACCGATTGTGAGAATATTAAAAAATTCTTTGAAAACAAAAATTCTTCAAAATTGTCCACCAAAAGATGGATAAAGTTTCAAAACTCTTTAATTGGTTTCAAACCTAAATTTGAACATATTAAAGGAAAAGATAATATATTAGCAGATTGGTTAAGTAGACAAATAATTAATAACGTTGATAATATTAATGATTGATTTCATGATTACAGCAACATGGCTAAAAGAAAACCTACTAAAGCTAGAACCTTTCAATATGGAACCATATGTCTAAACGAAGTGTTGAATCCAAATCTGAGGTTTAACTCTTTATTTTCTCAAAACCGTTTTGAAGAACATAAGGTTATTGTAGATAATTTTTTGTCTCTAAAACCACAGAGTTTTCCAAACCAAAATTTAGAATACGCTTATGAAAAAACAGTGTCAGCTTTAGCCCGACATTTACAAAACCTTCAAAACCAACTGATTGCTTTAGAAACCCAAAAATTCCAAAACCTCAAAATCCAAGAAAATCAGGAAAAACTGATAGAAGATTTGAAAACCAATACAGTGTCAACCAATCAAACTAGTTGTTCGAACAATCAACCTGAAGTAATTAGTTTAATTAAGAAATCAGCTCTTCTGACTAAACAATATGAAAAGCTTGTTGTTAAAAACCTAATTGGATTTGATAACTACTCTTTAGTCAAACCTTTTTCCTACAAACTCAATATAACAAAGTGTTTAAAAATCAAGAACTTTTGTATAAACATTTTAGAACCAAAAATGTTGGGATAAAAACAAGGTATATGGCATATCATGACCCTGAATTTTTCTTTGTTATAGATTTACCTTATGTAAATATGTCTGTTATAAATAGAGAAATTTTTTATTTAGTACCGCAGCTCATGGATCAGGGAATTTTAAAAAATGTTTTTATGAACCATATATCTCAAATCCCTGAAAATTTCCCATAAAAATTGACAGATATTTTAACTTATCTTTTTAAAACCAAAAAACATATAGTTATTTCTTTTGAAACCATTCCACATTTATTTCAAACCAATGGATCCGTAGTACCAGTCTATCATCATGTATATATAAAACATAATAAAGAACCACTCATCCTTCAACAAGAACCAGAATGAGAAATGACCCGTTCAAATGAATTTCCAGAATTTTTTACTCACTTTAGAGCTTTTCAAATCTATGATCTTAGACCAACCCGGAATAAATTATTTCAACTTATTGGTGAAACAAAAACCATGTCTATATGGAGAGTAAGAACACATTATTGTTCCAAAACCTTTTATATATATATATATATATATATATATATATATATATATATATATATATTATTTATGTGGGCCAATAAATAAAATAAAATAGAGTATAGATATAAACAGTGTTATGATCCCTAGTTTAAAAGGAACGTATTTGCTATTTTACTCATATCACATCACTGGTAAGGTTTAAGCTCTTTGTAACACATTGTTTCAAACATAGAAGACTATAAACCCCATTGTTGCATTCCAATTGATATAGGTATGTCTTTCTATTACTTTTCTTGATGATTTAGCATGAGATTCTAGCATGGTGAATAAAGTTTTTATTATCTATTAATTTTCTAACTAGTGGTATCAGAGCCACTCATGTTGAATCATTCATGAATCATTTAATAATTTATTTAGTTATTTATTAAATTTGATTCTTGATGGGTGGAGGCCATGAGCATGATTTCTAGTCTTCCACACTTTTAAGTGATGTTTTTTTTTATGTTGTAATTAAGTTTTTTTTCCATAATTTTTCCTGGAAAATCAAAGTATTTTGTGCAATAAGGATTTTTTTTTTCCAAGAAATTTAAATGTTTTCTGTTGTAAGGAATTTTTTCCATAATTTTTTTCTCAAAAAATCTAAGTGTTTTGTGTAGTAAGGATTTTTTTCTTAAATTTTTCTATGAAAATTTGGGTGTTTTTTGAGAATTGTTGGGGAACGAAAGAGATGGTTGCATGATCATGGCCTATAATCTCACCATTATTCGTTTTACATTATTATCTGATAAGTTATGGAAACAAAATTAGTTATTATCTTTTAGTTGTGAACAACTGGGCCTAAGCCTATTTATTGTGGAGTTATTTCTTTTAAGCTTTTGGGTCAAGTGATGGATTTGGGTATGGTTATTGGGTTGAGTCAAGTGATGGATTTGGGTTTAGGTTATTAGGTCAAGTGAGGGTTTGGGTTTTTGGTAATTGGGTAGGGTTGTGGTTTGATCGACCCGATTTCACTTTGATTAACCCACTTTGACTAACCCAATTTGACTTTAACCAACCCGGTTTAACTAGCTCGATTTGATTTTTTTTTAAAAAAATTCTTTCTTTGCATGATTAAAATCCAATGTTTCAATTATATGTTGTCAAAGCGACCTCTATTATGTAGATTTATTTATCTTGAAATATGTGGATTTTGTTAAGGAATTGCATAAAATATATCTAAATTTATGCGAAAAATAATCGGTCTAAAGGAATGTTATTTTTTTTTGCTAGATCATGGACACATGTAGTAGTAAATATGTGATGATTTTGGTATTTTTCATGCATGCCATAAGTCGATCCAAAGAAAGACATATTATTGGCAAGATTTATTGTTAATATTTATTAACTAAATTTTTTTTAAGAGTACTATTTGCAAATTGTTATTTCTATCTAAAGACTAAATATCAATGTTGTAGTAGGTATATTATAAGGGCCCACCTTATTGCATTTTATGTCTTGTATATACATGTAGTTAGTGTTTATTTACATCATATGTGTATAAGTAAATGACATTGTTGTTAATTGTGAGTTTTTTTTTTTTTTCTAGATATAGTCAATGCTTCTTCTATATCTATAAATTTGAACAACATTCCAGTATTCAATGGCACTAATTTCAAGAAATGGAAAGAGCACATCACCATTATACTTGGGTGTATGGATCTAGACTATGCGATCTAGACTAAACAACCTCCCGCTCTTACTAATGACAATACTGCATAACAAAGGGCTAACTTCGAAAAGTGGGAATGTTCTAACCACATGAGTCTTATGATTATGAAGCATTTTATTCCAAATACCATTTAGGGCGCAATGCCTGAGGAGGAAAGTGCTAAGAGTTTCCTGAGCCAAATAGCAGACCTATTCACTAGAACTAAAAAGGTTGAAATGAGCATTATTCTTGGTAAATTCATTTCAATGTGATAAAAAAGCAAAAGGAACAGAAAGGAGTACATTCTGGAAATGTTTAATCTTGTTACTCAACTAAGGGCACTAAAGTTAGAGTTGTTTAATAACATTCTTGTGCACCTGGTCTTGATCCCTCTCCCTACACAATTTAGCCCTTTTAAGATAAGTTACAATATTCAAAAGGAAAAATTGACTCTTAATGAGCTCATTGCTTAGTATGTGTAAAAGGAAGAAAGATTAAAATAAGAGAAGATAAAAAGTGCTCACTTAACTACTTCCTCTCATGACAATATAGCCAACAAGAAAAGGAAAAAGAATAGCAACAATAAAGGAAAATGAGTTGCAAACAATGGGTCTTCATAGCATAAGGAGCAATAGAAACATGATAAGGTCATCACTTGTTTCTTTTGTAAGAAAGATGGATATATGAAGAGGGATTGCCCTAAGTATGTAACATGGCTCGTAAAAAAGGGTAAACTTCTCAACTTTGTTTGTTTTGAAGTTAATTTGGCTTACCAAATCACACTTGGTGGATAGATACAGGTGTAACAACTCATATAAGTGTGACAATGTAGCGTTATCTAAGGAGTCGAGTTCCAACTGATGCTGAAAGATTTGCCTATAAGGGAAATGACAATAAAGCTCTTGTTAAGGTGTTTGGTTTATTTAGATTGCAATTATTATCTAGTTGTTATTTGGATTTAGATGAGACTTTTTACATACCATCAATTAGATGGAATTTGATATCTGTTTCTCATTTGAACAAATCTGGTTAATCTTGTTCATTTGGAAATGGAAAGTTTAGTCATTTTCAATATTCAAATAAGATTTGTATTAGTTCTTTAGTTGATAATCTATATAAATTGGATATTCATGTCTCACATATTAATGAATCATTGCATGCAAGTAATTGTGGTAAAAGCACAAATTCAGTTTGGTTCAATGCCTAAGGAATGAAATTGAGAAGAAAGAGATGGAGAACACTCATTATGCGTCAACAATGGGAAGTCTCATGTATGCTCAAGTTCATACATGTCCGGATATTGCATATGTAGTTGGTATGTTTGGCAGATATTTAAGTAACCTAGAAATGGCTCATTAGAAAGGAGCAAAACGGGTTATGCGATATCTACAAAGAATAAAAGATTTTATGCTCACATATTGGAGATTTGATCATTTAAAGATCATGAGGTATTCTAACTCTGACTTTATCAATTGCCTTGATAGCAGAAAATCCACTTTTGGCTATGTTTTCATGTTGGTTGGCGTAACTATGTTATCGAAGAATGTTAAGCAATCACTCATAGCTACTTCCACCATGGAAGAAAAATTTATAGCTTGTTACGAGGCATCTAATATGGCTGTGGAATTTTTTCAATAAACTACGTATTGTTGATGTCATTGAGAGACTATTAAGGATAAATTGTGATAACAAAAATGCAAAATTGTATTCTAAAAACAACATAACCTCTTCAAAATTGAAGCATAGTGACATAAGGTTTCTTGTTGTTAAGGAAATAGTTCAAAGTCTTCAAGTGTCCATTGACCATATTAGTGATTACTACTCAAAAAGTGATATTTCATAGCTTGTAATTAACTCTTTTAAACACTTTTAAGTAGTATTTATCACCTTTTAACCCAATTAACATATTAAGGACCTATGCAATCAATTCTAATCAAATTGTGTTAAGTTTTGGTGTTTTGATAGCTTTTTGATCACCAAAGCAATCCGAGATTGAGGAGAGATTCTTTGGAATCCATGGCAAAGCAATGGAAATTAAGCTCAGAAACATGAAGAACCGAATCTTTGAAGTCCTTTGCCATAAGCAAATCCGGAATACAAGGAGTAAAAGATGTCCGGACAGGGCGTCCGGATAGGATGGCGACGGAACAATGATCCGGACAACATATCCGAATAGAATATGCTATCGTCCAGGTGTGATGTTCACGAGTGTCGTGTGCTTCTCTCTGAGGGAGTCCGGATAGGGGAGCGCGCCACATGTCCTCTTGGGGAATTCGGATGAAGTTTATCCGGATAGCCTTGTGCGCTCTATGTCATCCGGGAGAGGGGTCCCTACACCTTGCACACGCAGATGGTCCCCCTTGCGCGGCATAGCTCATTCCACCCGGGGAAGAATTCTATCCGGCCGACTTTCCACCTTCTCCGGATATTTCATATCCGGAATTCCGTGCGCCGACATTTCACATCAGGAATTCCGTGCGTCGACATTTCACATTCGGAATTCCGTGCACCGACATTTTACATCCGAATATCTCACAACCGGATGGGAGAGGCGGACGTTTCAACTTCTCCGGATAGACATATCCGGATCTTCTGATAGCGCTTACCCAGAGAGTTTTCTCTCAGTATACAGTACCGCGGTGTTCTCCTAAAGCTTCCTGATATTTCCGACCAACATCTTGAGATATTTGCCACCGACTAAGTTAGATTTTTTCTCTCAAGATATTTTGTGTAAATTTCTATTTTCTCCTTGTAATCAGTCTAAGATATTATTGGGATATTTCTTAGAAAATATCTTCTCTATATATATCTTTGAACCAATGTAAAGAAAGAAGATCCATCGGAGATCCATCAGAGACGGATCCTTTGTACAGTTTTGGAAGGAAGTAAAATACAGAGCACTTGCTCTGCTTTTCATATATATTTTTGTTTTCTCGTTCTTTTTATTTCTAGCCAATCAAACTCTGAGGATTTTTCCTCAAAGGATGAGGGGCTAGGCTCTTTGTCTCTTGGAGTAAAGAAAGTCGGGTAAGTTTTCTCATGCAGAAATTGGAAGTTTTGTTATTTTAGTTTTTAATGAAGAGAAAGTGTGACTCGTTAATGGTTTTTATCTTTTTAGTTAACTTAAAACGCCTTTAAATCACCTGGGCCAACACTTGGTAAGGCCAGTGGTCTCCGTCCATTGAGATACACTAGTTTATCTCTTGCGAGCCTTTGGGAGGTGGTTTAAAGGTAGGATTTTCTAGAATAGCCAACACTTGGTAAGCTTTTGGACTCCACGGAGACATCCATTAGTTATCTCTTGCGAGCTTTTGACGGGTAATCCAAGGTTAAAGATCACCTTGAATGGCAAATGCTAGGTGAGAGGCACGAGCCATTGCAAGGTGCATCAGTGAGAGGGATTCATTAAAGGGGAGCATCTGTACCGCACCGATTAGAGAATTAACCATTTGTTAATTCTCTAATGCAAGGAATAGAAACAAGTGACCGGAACTCTCCTTTTTGTATGAGGAACCTGAGCCTAGTAATCTAAACTGCAAGAGACACTTTTCTTTGTAAGTAAAATCAGTTACTATTTTTGGTTAGCTTAAAAACCAACCTTTTCAAACATCTTTATGTTTTATTTTAGTGCTAACCTTGAAATGAAAAGGCACCAATTCAGCTCTTGAATTAATATCAATTGTGAAGTGAAAACTCATCCTAGTGAACGACCCTAGAGCCACTATGATATGCTAGCTAAGTGTCACGGACTTAGTCGATCACTAAGCTCGTGCGGCACTTAGACAAGCCAAGACACTTGATCTTGCTAAGTCAGCCTTCCTCCCAATGCTTAGCTTGCTAGGCTAAGACACTCGTGACTCGAAAGCTTAAGAAGCTTGGTAGGCAACTCCTTAAAGAATGGAAGCTTTCTATTACTCAAAGAAGCCTTTACAAGTGTTTTGGATGCTCACTTGCTTGGTGCCTTGGCCAAATGAGGCCCTCATCTATTTATAGGCACCATTGGAACTCTCTGGAACCTTGGAGGGTTCCTTACAACTCAAGACTATTCTAGAATGTCCTACACCATTCTAGTTACAAGCCTATATACAAGTATATACAAGAGTCTTCTAGACTTCTCTAGAACCTTCCACACCCTTCCCACTCTAGGAGTCTCCAGAAGCTTCCTGGCTCTATATAAGGCCATGGGGAGGCTCATTTGGATAAGCTTGTGACACTCTCCCCCACCTATGCTGCCGACGTCCTCGTCGCGCCTTCTGCCCGGAACCGCTCGATCTGCTCCTGGAACTGCCATAGTGCTTCTGCTGGCTCCCAGCTAGCTTCGCTTTCTGGTAGTCCCTTCCATTTCACTAAGTATTCCGTAGCAGGAGGTACCCCTCGTCTCCTGACGATCCGGTCTGCGAGGACGTGTTCTACCTCCTTATCATAGGAGGTCACGACCGCTGTAGGTGCCCTCTTGGACAACCCTCGGCTTGGATCATCCTTGTCTCCGTGATAGGGCTTCAAGTAGCTTGCGTGGAAGACAGGATGAATCTTCATCCTCGGTGGCAGCTCGACTCTATAGGACACCTTGCCGACCTTCCCAAGTATGGGGAAGGGTCCTTCATATCTCCTCACAAGGCCCTTATGCACCGGCCTTAGGGACTTGAATTGTTGAGGAAGGAGCTTGACAAGCACCATGTCTCCGACCTTGTACTCCGTGTGTCGTCGCTTCTTGTCAGCCCACTTCTTCATTTTCTTAGCGGCCTTGTCCAAGTATGAGCGTGCTATGTCAGCTTGCTCATGCCACCCTTTTGCGAACTTGAAAGCCGCTGGACTTCTCCCCGTGTAGCCGATCGTTAGAGTGTGAGGAGTTAACGGTTGCTGCCCTGTGGCTAGCTCGAACGGACTCTTGTTAGTCGCCTCACTCCTTTGTAGGTTGTATGAGAACTGGGCTATATCTAGCAACTTAGCCCAATCCTTCTGGTTGGCACTCACGAAGTGCCTCAAGTATAGCTCCAATAACGCGTTCACCCTCTCGGTCTGCCCATCCGTCTGTGGGTGAAAGCTTGTGGAGAAGTGAAGCTCCGAACCCATAAGCTTGAAGAGCTCCGTCCAAAACTTCCCAGTAAAGCGCGGGTCGCGATCACTGATGATAAACTTAGGCAACCCCCAATACTTGACTACGTGCTTAAGGAATAGCCTCGCTGTTTCTTCCGCCGTGTAGTCAGTCGGGGCTGCTATGAAGGTTGCATACTTAGAGAACCTGTCCACCACTACTATGATTGACCCACTGTCCTCTGACTTGGGCAGCCCGATGATGAAGTCCATGGTGACGCTGTCCCATGGGCGCTCCGCTATGGGTAGTGGCTCCAACAGGCCTCTAGGCTGTCGTTGTTCCACCTTGTCTTGTTGGCACACAAGACAAGTCCTCACATAGGCCTCAACCTCGTCCCGTATCTGAGGCCAATAGTAAGCCGACTCAAGTAGTGCCCTTGTGCGTCGTTGCCCAGGGTGCCCAGCCCACTTGGTGTCATGGCACTCCTTGATCAGGTTTCGCCTTAGGTTCCCCCACTTAGGCACGTAGAGTCGTCTCCCCTTGGTGTAGAGTAAGTCGTCCTTCACCCAAAACCGCTTGGTCTTTCCTTCATGAGCCAGGGTGATGAGGCTCTTAGCCACTGGATCATGTTGCAACCCCTCCCTTAGAAGATCCATTATGTCTCCTTGGGGCTGACTCGTGATAGACGCTAGCTCGGCTTTGCGGCTTAGGGCATCGGCCACATGATTAGCACTTCCTGGCTTATACTCCAGCGTATAGTCGAACTCGGCCAGGAAGTCTTGCCACCTAGCTTGCTTGGGACTTAGCTTCTTTTGTGTTTGGAAGTAGCTAGTGGCAACATTGTCGGTCTTCACTATGAAGTGAGACCCCAGAAGGTAATGCCTCCAAGTGCGCAAGCAGTGGACGATGGCAGTCATCTCCTTCTCCTGCACCGTGTAACGCCTCTCCGTGTCATTTAGCTTGCGACTCTCAAATGCGATTGGGTGCCTCTCTTGTATAAGGACTCCCCCAATAGCAAAGTCTGAGGCATCTGTGTGTATCTCAAAGACCTTGGTGTGGTCGGGTAGTGCCAACACTGGCTCCTCAGTCACAGCCTTCTTCAGATCCTCAAAGGCTTGTTGGCACCTTTCATCCCACTCCCACACCTTATTCTTCTTAAGAAGATCAGTGAGAGGTGCGGCCCTTGCTGAATAACCCTTTATGAACCGCCGGTAGTAATTAACTAAACCAAGGAAAGATCGGAGTTGAGGTACCTTGGTTGGTGGATCCCATTCCTGGATGGCTTTTACCTTGCTGTTATCCATCATCAGCTTGCCATCCTTGATGCGATGCCCTAGGAAGCTCACCTCTTTCTTAGCAAATGAGCATTTCTCCTTCTTCACGTACAGCTCGTTCTGCCTCAAGATCTTAAAGACCTTCCTTAAGTGTTCTACGTGCTCCCTCATAGTGTTACTATAGATGACTATGTCATCCAAGTATACCACCACGAATTTGTCCAAGTATGGGTGGAAGATCTTGTTCATGAGGGTGCAGAACGTTGCTGGGGCATTGGTGAGTCCGAAAGGCATCACTAAGAACTCATATGAGCCATACCTGGTCACACATGTGGTCTTTGGCTCATCTCCCTCCGCAATCCTGACTTGGTAGTAGCCTGACCTTAAGTCCAGCTTTGTGAAGTACCTTGCCCTTCCAAGTTGATCGAACAAGTCAGCAATGAGCGGGATGGGATACTTGTTCTTCACCGTCACCTTGTTGAGTGCCCGGTAATCTATACACATTCGTAGGGACCCATCATGCTTCTTTTGAAATAAAACCGGTGCGCCATAGGGAGCCTTGGATGGTTGGATGAACCCCGCATCTAGTAACTCCTTGAGTTGTCTCCTTAGCTCTTCCAGCTCGGGTGGTGCCATCCTATATGGCCCCATAGCAGGGGGCTTGGCTCCCGGCTCCAACTCTATCTTGTGATCTTCCTCTCTCCTAGGAGGAAGTCTCTTAGGCAACTCGGGCGGCATCACGTCCTTGAACTCATCAAGGACTCCCTCTATTTCCTTAGGCATGGGTTCTCCCGACCCATCATCCTTTTCTTCTTTCAGGGTCGCGAGGTAGGTCACCTCTTCCCTCTTTAACCCCTTCTTTACTTGCATAGCGGATAGCATAGGGGTCTTGAGCGTACCTTCAGTGACCGTAGGGACCATGCATGGCTTCTCCTCCTCTAGGATAGCCATTGAGCGTAGGAAAGGCAGTGGCACGGCCTTCACCTTCTGTAGGAAGTCCATTCCTAGCACCATCTTGAAGTCATCCATGGGTGCCACTGTGAAGTCAACCCTTCCTTCCCACGAGCCGATATGCATAGTCACCCCGCGAGCTACTCCATGTGATGGCTTGGCAGCTGAATTGACTGCCTTGAGCCATCCTCCTTCTTTGGATGCTTGGAGCTCCAACCTTCTTGCCTCATCCTCTGAGACAAAGTTGTGGGTGGCACCTGTGTCCACCAGGGCCTTGGTGGTCTTCCCATTGACAAGGGCTTCCACATACATCAGCCCTTTGCTTTGAGGCGTCTTAGGCAGCGGCTTGGCCTTAAGGGCATTTAGGAGCTGCAACGATCCCATCTTAGCATCGCCTTCCTGCTCCTTTTCCTCAATCATAGCATTTAAAGCCTTTCTCTTGGGGCAGTCCCGTGCCCAGTGCGGACCATCGCACAAGAAGCAATTGGTCCTAGGCGTGAACTCCTTCCGCTTGTCCTTGCCTTTGCCATCCTTGCCACTAGGGCCCTTGCTTGACCCTTCCTTAGAAGTTTGGCCTTTCGACCCCTTGTCTCCCCCACCTTTGGCCTGGTTACCCTTTGATGGTGGCTTGGGCTTGGAGGAGTCTCCCCTTCTATAATCCACCAAGGACTCAGCTACTGCCATGGCCGTGGCTAGGTCTTGGACACCACGTCTCCTCAACTCATGCTCAGCCCAACTTTGTAAGTTATCCATGAAGTTGAACAGTAGCTCCTCCTCGGCCATGTTAGGTATCTCAAGCATAAGAGTAGAGAATTCTTTGACATACTCACGGATCGAGCCCGTGTGCTTGAGACGCTTTAGACTCTTCCTTGCTAGGTAAGCCACGTCTTCGGGATAGAATTGCCTCTTGATCTCCCTCTTAAAGGCGTCCCAGGTGTCTATGGTGCACGTCCCTCTCTCTATGTCGGCAAACCGTCGACGCCACCATAGAGTAGCATTATCAGTGAGGTAAAGGGTCGCGGTGCGTACCTTAGTGGCTTCATCCGTCAATGCAATTGCCTCAAAGTAACGCTCCATGTGCCACAGGAAGTTGTCTAGCTCCTTAGCATCCCTCTTGCCACTGAACGAGTGTGGCTTGGGCACCTCCACCCTTGGTGCCTCATGAGTGGCCATGACTCGCGCTGACACCGCCGTCTTGTATATGGCCAACTCTTGACGGATTTCTTGGTCTCGGGCATCCATGCGTGCAGCCAAGGCCTCCATCCTTGACTCCACACTAGCGAACATGGTCATGACCTTGTCTTGGAAGGACATGAACTCCTCGTGCGACACCGGCTGAACTTGTGAACCTAGCACGCCCTCGCGAAGGTCTTGGATCTGCTCCCTTAGATCCTCCAGGCCCTTCTCCATGCCTTGCTCAATCAAGTCCACCCCTTCCCGGGTGTCCGCCATGGCTAGCTCCACCTTGGCTAGCCTTGCCTCCATGTTGGCTAAGGCGTCACGAGACTTATCCTTCCTGCCTCGGCCCCGTGCGGTATGCTCCATCTCCCGTCCACGGGTTTGCTCGCTAGTCTCCTCCACGTTAGAGCCCGACATGCTTCCTTTGATTATGCCCACCTCTTAACCGTGCTCTGATACCACTTGTCACGGACTTAGTCGATCACTAAGCTCGTGCGGCACTTAGACAAGCCAAGACACTTGATCTTGCTAAGTCAGCCTTCCTCCCAATGCTTAGCTTGCTAGGCTAAGACACTCGTGACTCGAAAGCTTAAGAAGCTTGGTAGGCAACTCCTTAAAGAATGGAAGCTTTCTATTACTCAAAGAAGCCTTTACAAGTGTTTTGGATGCTCACTTGCTTGGTGCCTTGGCCAAATGAGGCCCTCATCTATTTATAGGCACCATTGGAACTCTCTGGAACCTTGGAGGGTTCCTTACAACTCAAGACTATTCTAGAATGTCCTACACCATTCTAGTTACAAGCCTATATACAAGTATATACAAGAGTCTTCTAGACTTCTCTAGAACCTTCCACACCCTTCCCACTCTAGGAGTCTCCAGAAGCTTCCTGGCTCTATATAAGGCCATGGGGAGGCTCATTTGGATAAGCTTGTGACATAAGGCTATCCTAATACATGGTGTAATAGGTTATAAATTTTGTTGATTACTCTCTTCTGAGGACCATAATCAAGGGACACCAGCTAGACACGAATCAAATGACACCACTGTCAGGGACCATTGAGAGGACATGAATCAGCTGAAACACCAATTGGAAACGAATCAAATGGCGTCGTTGTCGGGGATGGTGCCACTTTATAGTGATATGACCTTTTCAGAGTACTTGTGATCTTCATCACAAGTTTGGTGACTTTTCTTTTCTTTTTACTAACTCTTTTTATTTGTTTTTGTTTCTTTCTTTGTTTATATTTTAGTATACCTTTTATTTAGTTTTTAGTTTACCTTAATTTTTTCTTAGAATTGTTTTTCTTTTATTTTCTTTTGTTTTCTCTGTTTTTAATTCTCAAATTGCTAGTTGTGCATGCCATATTGAATACGAGATAGCAAAGGAAGCCATGAACTTCATAAGATATGCGGTTGAACTTTCAAGATGATGGAACCAACCGAATGCTCGAAATATGGGAAGAATGACGTCTCAACCTAATGCTAAGAGTGAGATGTATATTTTGAATAATGGCATAGACATGAAGGCAAAGATTGCAGCTATGGCAAGGAGATTGGAAGAGCTAGAAATAAAGAAGATGCAAGAAGTGCAAGCCATCTCTCAAACACCATTGCAACCTATGTCTTGTGCCATTTGTCTATATTATAAGCACTTGGTGGATGAGTGTCCTACCATTCCAACAATGAGAGAAATGTTTGGTGATTACAACACCTACAATTCCAATTGGAGGGACCATCCAAATTTCTCTTGGAAACCACAACCACCTCAGTACCAGCAACATGCTCAAGCACCTCAGCAAGCCTCAAACCTTCATCAAGCAATAATGAATCTCAGCAAGGTTGTGGGAGATTTCATTGGAGAACAAAAATCCATCAACTCTCAACTCAGTCAAAAAATTGACAGTGTAGAGAATAGGATGGATGGGATGAAAAATGACTTATCTCAGAAGATAGATAATCTCCAATACTCAATCTTAAGGCTCACTAATTTGAACACAGTGCAGGAGAAGGGTAGATTTCCTTCTCAACCTCACCAAAACCTTAAGGGTATCCATCAAGTGGAAGCTCAAAAGGAAGAATCTTCAATTGTGAAGGAAGTTAAAATGGTTATCACTTTGAGGAGTGGTAAAGAGGTTGATCTACCCACATCCAAGCTAGAGCATGAGGTAGACAGTGAAACAGAGAAAGAAAAGAGGGAGGAAATCAAAGGAAAGAGAAAGGGGAAAAGGATAAAGAAAGATGACTATATAGATGAAAAACCACAGAGGATAGTCATCAAGGAAGAAATGATGAAGAAACACATGCATCCGCCTTTCCCCCAAGCTTTGTATGGAAAAATCATACTGAGCAATTCTCAAGTGAGGGATGCAAACTTCATATGGGATCCAGGCAAGCTAAATCAGGATCAAATTTTTTTATGGACTTAGTCTTTCTAAATACTAGCTAGTCCATACCTTTTTGTTTTATTTATTACTTGTTTTAATTTTGATTTCAAATGCTTTAATTTTGATTTCAATGCTTTAATTCTAATTTGTTTTGATGTAACATAGGCTTTTATATTATCAAAATCAAGAAGAAGTTATGGTCGTTTGAAGACTATGCAAATAATGAGTTGAAATGTCGCATCCGCACCCCATTTCGCCATTGTAGGACACAATTTTTGAAGCACTTCCTGGGGCTCAAATTATGCATACCATATGTCATTTCAAAGCTTGGGAAGTCAGGAGTCCAATGCTTCAAATGGTGCGCAATTTGGAGTTGAAACGAAAAAGTTATGGCCATTTGAAGACGAACCATGCAACCATGCATCTAAAGAGGAGAGCCCCGCGCACCCTGAGATCACGCACGGAACCTCTTACTCCATTTCTTACCTCCTAAAACCATCAAAGCCCATAGCTCCAGCTGAGGAGACTATGACATCTAAGGAGACTACCAGAATAGAGGTTAAAGTCCTAATCCAACCCACTCAAGAGGCCACCACAAATGTATCAGCTCCACAGGACCCTACCATTACTTGATCATCTCTTTACTTTTTTGTATTTACTTATTATATTAGTATAAATAATTCCATGTTTTGATGTCTTATATTCTGGGATTGGATGTATTACTGATGATACATCATATATAAACATCATTTTTGTTTAAACTTGGCATTTTTTTATTTCCTCTACTCACTAACTCTTTTGTTTTTTTTTTAAACATGTGGTTTCTCCTATACGACTTAGACTCCATGTCACTAAGGAAGTACCACTTCCTCCCTATTTTTCAATCGCTTGTGTCACATTGAGGACAATGTTCAGCTTGGTTGGGGAGAGAGTTGAGGAAGGAAGTATTGTTAATAATGCTACGTTATTTTGGCAATTTAGTTGCTTTTTGCTTAATTTTAAAATTTTTTAAGTTTTTATTTTACTCTCAATGGTTATTAAGGAAAAATTTTCAAAATGAAATGAGAGAAATTGAATTTTTGTTTTTCACTTGACTTAGAGTTTGTATTATGCTTACTAAAGTTGATGAATTGTTGAAACTTTTATTGAATTCAACCTTAGTTCTTCCACTTTAAGCTATTCACACACTGTGCACAATAGGTTCCGATTATAAGATGAAAAACTATTTCCCTCTTGACTTAGGAAAATTTTAGACTTGGTACCTTTGACCTCATTTAATAGTGTTGGGACACCTTATAAAAGGCCAATGAGCCTTTGAAAAAAGAAAAAAAGAAAAAAATGGTTTACTTGCCTTGAAATCCGAGCAAGGTCCGAGGGGTATATGGTGAAAATCTTTAAAACCTGGTGCCCTAAGCCTTCATTGGTTGGGAGTCACCGACCTCAATGCTCGTTACAAGGGTGAATAGGTGGAGTTTAACATACTGTAGGTGCTTGGGTATTAAAATTCATTCTCAAAAGCCCGGGATAAAATCCGAGAAGTTAGTGGTTGAAAGATCCTTAAAGCTTGATGCTCTAAACCTTAATTGGTTGGGAGTCATCGATGGACCCCCGTTACATGGACAATTTAGAAAAGAATACCTTTAGCCTTGTACTCCTACAATGAAAAAAAATTGTGAAAAAAGAGGTGCGTTCTTAGCCTATTGGAGGTTGATCAGTTTACTAAGCTTTGAAAAAGAACTAGGTTGGGGGGAGAGATTAGTTCAACATACTATATTCGGAAACTAATAAATAACACTTAGATTTTTGTGGAAGAGTAAGGTTTGACCCTTTGGGAGTGGAAACTCTTTTAAAGCTTAAATTTGCATAATGTCTTCTCTTTATGAATTATGATTAGACAAGTTATTTGATAACTCTTGTTGAAGTTTGAGTTTTATTTCTTTAATGTTCCATGTGAGAGTTAGATCATCATGCCACTTGAAAATTGTTTTTTGATCAGCATGATGTTGTAAATTATAATACTGTTTATTTTTATTTTTCTCTCCTTCATTGCTAAGGAACTAGCAATATGTCGGTTGGGGGGAGTGATTACTACTCAAAAAGTGTTATTTCATAGCTTGTAATTAACTCTTTTAAACACTTTTGAGTAGTAGTTATCACCTTTTAACCCAATTAACATATTAAGGACCCTTGCAATCAATTCTAATCAAATTGTGTTAAGTTTTGGTGTTTTGATAGCTTTTTGATCACCAAAGCAATTCGAGATTGAGGAGAGATTCTTTGGAATCCATGGCAAAGCAATGGAAAGCTCAGAAACATGAAAAACCGAAGCTTTGAAGTCCTTTGCCATAAGCAAATCCGGAATACAAGGAGTAAAAGATGTCCGGACAGGGCGTCCGGACAGGATGGCAGCGGAACAATGATCCGGACAACATATCCGGATAGGATATGCTATCGTCCGGGTGTGATGTTCACGAGTGTCGTGTGCTTCTCTCTGAGGGAGTCCGGATAGAGGAGCGCGCCACATGTCCTCTTGGGGAATCCGGATGGAGTTGATCCGGATAGCCTTGTGCGCTTCGTGTCATCTGGGAGAGGGGTCCCTACACCTTGCACACGCAGACGGTCCCCCTTATGCAGCATAGCTCATTCCACCCGGGGAGGAATTCTATCCGGCCGACTTTCCACCTTCTCCGGATATTTCATATCCGGAATTCCGTGCGCCGACATTTTACATTCGGATATCTCACAGTAGGATGGGAGAGGCGGACGTTTCAACTTCTCCGGATAGACATATCCGGATCTTCTGATAGCGCTTACCCGGAGAGTTTTCTCTCAGTATACAGTACCGCAGTGTTCTCCTGAAGCTTCCTGATATTTCCGACCGACATCTTGAGATATTTGCCATCGACTAAGTTAGATTTTTTCTCTCAAGATATTTTGTGTAAATTTCTATTTTCTCCTTGTAATCAGTCTAAGATATTATTGGGATATTTCTTAGAAAACATTTTCTCTATATATATCTTTAAACCAATGTAAAGAAGGAAGATCCATCGGAGATCCATCAGAGACGGATCCTTTGTACAGTTTTGGAAGGAAGTAAAATACAGAGCACTTGCTCTGCTTTTCATATATATTTTTGTTTTCTCGTTCTTTTTATTTCTAGCCAATCAAACTCTGAGGATTTTTCCTCAAAGGATGAGAGGCTAGGCTCTTTGTCTCTTGGAGTAAAGAAAGTCGAGTAAGTTTCCTCATGCAGAAATTAGAAGTTTTGTTGTTTTAGTTTTTAATGAAGAGAAAGTGTGACCCGTTAATGGTTTTTATCTTTTTAGTTAACTTAAAGCGCCTTTAAATCACCTAGGCCAACACTTGGTAAGGCCAGTGGTCTCCGTCCATTGAGATACACTAGTTTATCTCTTGCAAGCCTTTGGGAGGTGGTTTAAAGGTAGGATTTTCTAGAATAGCCAATATTTGGTATGCTTTTGGACTCCACGGAGACATCCATTAGTTATCTCTTATGAGCTTTTGACGGGTAATCCAAGGTTAAAGATCACCTTGAAGGGCAAATGCTAGGTGAAAGGCACGAGCCATTGTAAGGTGCATCAGTGAGAGGGATTTAGTGTTTGAACCCATTAAAGGGGAGCATCTGTACCGCACCGGTTAGAGAATTAACTATATGTTAATTCTCTAATGCGAGGAAAAGAAACAAGTGATCGGAACTCTCCTTTTTGTATGAGGAACCTGAGCCTAGTAATCTAAACTCCAAGAGACACTTTTCTTTGTAAGTAAAATCAGTTACTATTTTTGGTTAGCTTAAAAACCAACCTTTTCAAACATCTTTATGTTTTCTTTTAGTGCTAACCTTGAAATGAAAAGGCACCAATTCAACTCTTGAATTAATATCAATTGTGAAGTGAAAACCCATCCCAGTGAACGACCCTAGAGCCACTATGCTATGCTAGCTAAGACTATCCTAGTACATGGTGTAATAGGTTATAAATTTTGTTGATTACTCCCTTCTGAGGACCACAATCAAGGGACACCATCTGGACACAAATCAAATGGCACCACTGTCAAGGACTATTGAGAGGACATGAATCAACTGAGACACCAATTGGGCATGAATCAATTAGTACAAACTTTTTTATTACGGAAGGATTTACCACCTAAAGTGTTGCATGAGCATGTGGCTTATATTGGTATGATTCATCTTGGTGATATGCTTGTCTAGTAGGAGTTTATTAGTTGATATTCATTTGTTATTAACATGTTTTTTATTTATTTATCAAACTTAAGTATTATTCTTGTTTTGTTTATTGAAAACTCAAAAAAAAAAAATTATATTCTTTTAATTGCAATTGTGCATAAAGTTTGAAAGTGTGTTGTTTAACTCTTATGAGTTATAAGTACGACCAGTTGGAAATAGTCATGATATGGGATCATATTACATAAAATTTCCATGCTACACATCTATATTTGATCCATGTCATTAATTGTATTGATATACTGGTCATTGATAGGTCTAGTTATGAAAATTATGACAAAGATCGCTTTGATCCTATATTGATATTATTGATGGACCATATTGTTTATAGGTGTTTACAATTAAGATACCAAATATTGAGCTCATTAAATTTTTTGTAATGTATAACTGTTTGATGACATATGTGGCCCAAGTGGGAGATTATTGGAAAATTTTTCCAATTATGAGCCTACATATTAACATTAATTGTACATGTGTGTTATCTATTATTAACCTATTAAAAGTGATTAAGTAAATTAATCCATTTATTAGGCTTATAACACTACTACAAAAAACAAAAATAATAATGATGCTTTCTTCTTTGTCGCTTTAAAAAAATCGTCATTATTTATTATTATGCCCAAACATTGGCACTTGTTTACTATGATGCGTCTACAAGCATCCTTGATATGTATAAATTAAAGAATGTTGGCGTTTATTTTAAGTTTCATTGGATATATAATATTTTTGCATTCTTGGCACTTCTAAAAAGCGTCATTATCCTACCTAGTATATATATTTACCTAAAACATACCTAAAATTTCCACTCCCTCCACACGTTTTCGCCACCCACCAAAACACAATTTCCCTTTGCAAACCCTGGAATTTTGCATTCAGAGCATCAAAAACCCTAAGTCTTTCACTTGCCTAGGATGTATTAGTGGTCAATTATCGAAGTTGTGTTTAGACTTTTCCTCTGTGAAGTAACTAGAAGCAAGATGAGATTTAAATGTTTTCATTTCAACAATAGAAGTAGTTGGTCAATGTAGTTGGGATTGTAAGACAAATTGAAGTGAAGAGTCCACGATTGGAAGAGTAAGTTTTGCACATGCACGGTTTCTGGTGGGTTTTTCTTCTTCCAATCTAAACCCTAGTTTTTTTCTTTCATTTTCCATTTAGCCAAACCCTATTTTCTCTGAAGTAGTGAGAAAAATAACTCCAATTGTTTAGAAGGGAAACAACTTGGGACCAAAAGACATTTCATCGTCTCCATCCACTTAGAGATTCAAGGTAAAGTCCCAATTTTTTC
Organism: Vitis riparia; assembly: GCF_004353265.1. Classification (NCBI taxonomy): domain Eukaryota; kingdom Viridiplantae; phylum Streptophyta; class Magnoliopsida; order Vitales; family Vitaceae; genus Vitis; species Vitis riparia. Next base: position 194,418 of record NW_023269676.1, on the reverse strand, counting down.
TTGGTTTTTATTAATTTTATTAAAAATTATGTTAATTTTTTATCACCTTTGATATTTTTATGGTTTATTAAATAAAAATGTGTTACGAACCAAAAAGAATCCTATGAATCTGGTTTATGTCTCTTAACAAAGTAAAACTTAGTATCTTTTGACCAAAAATTTTGGGTATGAGTTAGGGTAGATCATGCCTAAAGGTTCTACATATGGGGCTCTTGGCAAGATGGGCCAATCTTCAGAGTGGTTCCCATATTAAAAGTGCTATGGAATTATCCAAGTCGAATTCTTATATTTATATAAGGTATTTGAGACCAAGACATGAGGTATTTTTTAGGGTGGTTAGGTGATGGGGATAGGGTGTTATTTACTATTGAATAGCTCTAACAATGAAGAAGTCAATGTCACTAACAATTTTATTGGTTTTGTGGCTTTAAAGTTAATTGAAACAGAGGACTTCATAATCAAATATGTGGGTTCTTAAAACCTTTTAATTTTTATCATTGGAGCCTTGGAAGTGAATCAAGGTGTGATAACTAAGGGAATTATGATACGAGAATTGCTCTATTAATACAATCAACCATGGAGTAACATGGCCATAGATGTTCATGTTACTATCATCAAAACATCATGCAAAAAAAGTTTTAGTAATTTTCCTTGAATACCTAAGTACCCAAAGATAGCACTTTTTTCTTAATCAAAGTTTTAAGATAATATGTTGATCTATTTAATGTCTTCTTCTTAAGTATCTTACATTTCCAGCATTACTAAGAGGCATATTGGAGATGTTCCTACTAAAATGTAGGGACCCATCCCTGATGACACGTGGCACAAATCCATTGATGACACATGGCACGCGATCCTATCCGAAGTATCCTCATCCGGATTTCCTCAAGAGTACACATGACGCACTTCTCCTATCCGGACTCCCTGAAAATAGAAGCACACAGGACTCGCAAAGCATCACATCCGGACCGCCGCCATTTCTCATCCGGCGACCTTTCATATTCTATCCGGATATGTTTGTCCGGATCATCGACCAAACTAAGCATGCCTTACTACGTCATTCTGACATCCTGTCACAATTCACATTCTGACGCCTGCAGAGTGAAAAGATAGAAGTGACGGCAAGTCACTTCCCACGATCTCTGACAGTCACGGCGCCTCCCACGATCTCTGACAGCCGCCCGTAGGGTGAGGATGTCCTTGCCACCACCTAGTGGCATCATGGTAAACCAAAAAGCCTTCCATCATTTATGGAGGAGAGAGAACTTCTGATACTATATATATGAACCTTCGCACGAAGAGGGAGGTAAGCTTGCAATACCTAGTAAAAGGCCAACTGATTATTCTCTCTAACCATGGCTAACAAAACCATCGGAGGGTGTGTCCGGACACCCTGTCCGGACGCCTTTTGCAGGAACAGCTGAACCAGAAATCTATATTGATTAAGATCGTACGTCCATCCATTTGGCAACTACGTGGATCATCAAGGACGCGAGGCCTCAACATTGGCGCCGTCTGTGGGAACTTTTTCGCTGATTCAGTCACCAGCAAAAATGGTCACACCTTCCCAAAACCGTTCATCTGGTAGAGGAGAGGAAGATAATCCTGAATGGCGCCAAGCCATCGAAAGAAGGCAGTTAGCAAGCAAGCGACAACTACAAGCTCTCCTCCAAGAGACGACAAGGTTAAGAGAGGAAAATGCAATATTACGTATCCAGGCATCATCGATGGGGTCTCCCCGTCGTCAGCATTCAAGAGGCCAAGTAGCCAATTCAAGACCTCACCCAAAGTAGATATGCCCTAGAACAGTGGAACCAATCCCTGAAACATGCAACGCTGGGCCACACGAGCCACACACACCCATTCCTCGAGCTCCCCGTGAGGAAAGCTCAGACTCCACTCATTTCTCATCAAAGAGACAACATGACAGAAGATCCCAGTTGTCGGGCGCTATGCATGCAAGATTGGGCCCCCAGCAACCTGGCAGGCCAAGGCCGCCAATACCCTCCACACGGGGTGTGCACCATGATCCTACGGTCACCCCTATACCACAGAGCGTTCCCCCGCACCATGACCCCTTGGGCACCCTTATGGTGCAGAACGTTCCCCCGTACCAAGCAGTACGACAAACTGGGAGAAATCCCCCAAACGAGCCACCCATTGGCTCCATCAGCAAAAGGCTAGACGACATGCTCTCCACTCCTTTCTACTCTCATATCATTCATTACGAGCCCCCAAGGGGATTCCTCGTACCAAAATTCTCCACATACGACGGGTCCAGCGACCCCTTCGACCATATCATGCATTATCGACAGCTCATGACTCTCGATATAGGCAACGACCCACTACTGTGCAAAGTATTCCCCGCCAGCTTACAAGGGCAGGCCCTCTCATGGTTCCATCGCCTACCTCCCAACTCTGTCAATAATTTCAGAGACCTTTCAGAAGCCTTCGTGGGACAATACCTATGCTCCGCTCGGCATAAACAGAACATCAGCACCCTGCAAAACATAAAAATGAAGGATAATGAATCCTTGAGGGAATTCGTGAAGCGATTTGGCCAAGTTGTCCTACAAGTGGAGGCTTGCAGCATGGACGTTGTCCTGCAGATCTTCAAGCGAAGCATCTGTCCAGGCACCCCATTTCTTGAGTCACTCGCTAAAAAGCCTCCTACGACGATGGATGACTTGTTTCAACGTGCGAACAAATACTCAATGCTCGAAGATGATGTACGGGCAGCCACCCAGCAAGTCTTGGTTTCCGGACAACCGTCCAAGGGTAGTACAGAAAGAAGTGCCAAACTTCCGGATAGGCCAAGGCCATCAGATCGAAGGCAGGAAGGGCCAAGTCGCTTGGAGATGCCACCCCTTACACCCATTTCCATAACTTATGAAAAGTTTCTCCCTATGATCCAAGGCATGTCCGATTTCAGGTGGCCTAGACCCCTCGAATCGGACCCGTCCAGAAGGGATCATAACAAAAAGTGCGCCTACCACAAGGAGCATGGCCACACAACGGAGACATACAGAAGCCTCCAATATTTTGTGGAAAGGCTTATAAAGGCAGGACACTTGAGGCAATACCTCCGCTCAGACGCCGGAGGCAGAGGCGCTTCCTAAAATCATAACTCTGGAACCTCCACGGTTCCAACTGCTCCCAAAGCCGTCATAAACTACATCAATGGAGGCCCATCGGATGAGGAGCTCAATTCCAAACGAAAAAGGCAGAAATTGTTGTGAGAAGCAATGGTGCGTGAACGTGTCAACTCCATCCGGCCTGGGATAACTAGGGAGGGCCCCCGCCCCATAGACGGAACAATCACTTTCCCACCAGTAGACCCCACACGGATATTGCGGCCACACCGTGATGCCCTCATTCTATCCTTAGGAATGGACAAGTTCGACGTAAGACGCATCTTAATTGACTCAGGCAGCTCAGCCGATCTGGTGCAAGCATCGGTCATAAGCCACATGGGACACAATTTAGTTGGTCTCGAAAACCCTGGAAGGATTTTGTCCGGATTCAACGGGGCATCAACTATTTCCTTGGGAGACATCGTGCTGCCAGTCCAAGCTGGCCCAGTCACTCTCAACGTTCAATTTTCGGTGGTACAAGATTTATCACCCTTCAATGTTATCTTAGGGCGCACATGGCTGCACTGCATGAAAGTCATCCCCTCCACGTATCATCAGATGGTAAGCTTTCTTACTAAGGATGGGCAAATCAACCTGTACAGCAGCCAGCTAGCCGCCCGCCAATGCTACCAGATAGCAAGAAAAGCAGGGACCAGTCAGGAGAATGAACCCCTCCTTGAGTCCACTCGCGCACTTTACCAATAGCAGTCACTGTGTCCGGCGGACAGAGATCCCCCGATAGCAAATCCCTTGCAAACAATCCAAATTTCGAAAGAGGATGCTCACCTTAGTCATATCAGTTCCCTCTTAACACCTGAAGAAACCCAGAACATCCAAGACGCCCTCCGACAAAACCATGACGTTTTCGCGTGGGCGCACTCTGATATGAAAGGAATTCACCCCTCAATAGTTTCTCATAAACTTAACGTTTTACCAACAGCGAAACCCATCCGGCAGAGGGTTAGACGTTTTCACCCGGACAGACAAAAAATCATCCGGAATGAGATTGACAAGTTGCTGGAAGCCGGATTCATCAAAGAAGTGGAATATCCGGACTGGTTGGCAAATGTAGTAGTGGTACCCAAAAAAGAAGGCAAATGGCGGGTCTGCGTCGACTACACCAACCTCAATAAAGCATGTCCAAAAGAGAGTTTCCCTTTGCCACGAATAGATCAAATTGTGGATTCCGCTGCTGGGCAAGGAATGCTCTCCTTCCTGGACGCTTTCTCCGGATATCACCAAATCCCCATGGCCCCGGATGATCAAGAGAAGACAGCCTTCATAACGCCACATGGACTTTATTGTTACAAAGTCATGCCATTTGGCCTCAAAAATGCTGGCGCTACTTATCAGAGATTGATGACAAAGATATTCAAACCTCTAATCGGCCGCACAATAGAGGTATATATTGATGATATCATGGTTAAAAGCAAAACCCGAGAGGAGCATGTTCTCCACTTGCAAAAAGTTTTTCACCTCTTGAGGAAGTTTGACATGAAGTTGAATCCTTCTAAGTGCGCATTTGGCATAAGTGTTGGAAAATTCCTGGGATTTATGGTCAGTCAAAGGGGGATAGAGGTTAGCCCAGATCAAGTCAAGGCAGTCATGGAAACGCCGCCCCCCAGGAACAAGAAGGAATTACAGCGCCTCACAGGCAAGCTTGTCGCCCTAGGGCGTTTTATAGCCCGCTTCACCGATGAACTACAACCCTTCTTCTTGGCGATACGCAAAGCAGGAGCGAACGGATGGACGAACAGCTGTCAAAATGCTTTCGAAAAAATTAAGCGTTGCCTCATGCAACCACCCATTCTAAGCAGCCCCCTCCCCAGAGAAAAATTGTATATGTACCTGGTTGTGTCAAAGTGGGCAATTAGCGCTGTTTTATTCCGCTGCCCATCGCCCAAGGAGCAGAAACCCATCTACTACATCAGCAGAGCGTTAGCAGACGTAGAAACCAGATATTCAAATATGGAGTTAACGGCCTTAGCTCTTCAAAGTGCCGCCCAGAAACTCCGCCCCTACTTCTAAGCCCACCCGGTGGTCATGTTAATTGACCAACCCCTTCGCAATATCCTACACAAGCCGGACCTTCAATGGGCCATAGAATTGAGTGAATTTGGAATCGAGTTCCAATCCAGATTGTCCATGAAAGGCCAAGTGATGGCTGACTTCGTGCTGGAATACTCCCGAAGGCCCATCCAACACAAGGAACCAAGTGAAAAACAATGGTGGACTTTACGGGTTGATGGGGCCTCCCGATCGTCCGGATCCGGAGTAGGGCTCCTATTGCAATCCCCAACCGGAGAGCATCTGGAGCAAGCCATCCGGCTAGGATTCCCCGCCTCTAACAATGAAACAAAATATGAGGCCATCTTATTCGGATTGGACCTCGCTTTGGCTCTATCCGTCTCCAAGCTCTGGATTTATAGTGATTCCCAACTCGTGGTAAGACACGTCCAGAACGAATACGAGGCCAAGGATGAGCGCATGGCGCGATACTTAAACAAAGTAAGAGACACCTTGCAGCGATTCACCGAATGGACGATTGAAAAAATTAGGCGGACTGAAAATTCACGTGTCGACGCCCTAGCAGGCATAGTTGCTTCTCTTCCCATCAAAGAAGCTATACTATTGCCTATATATGTGCAAGCCAAACCTTCCGTCATGGAAGCCTCCACTTGCAGCACCATTAAGGCAAATGAAACAGACGACAAAGGCTGGATGAAAGCCATCATCAAATACCTCCGGACAGGCACCCTACCCGAGGAACCCAAGCAAGCACACAAGATCCGAGTGCAAGCCGCCCGCTTCACCCTGATTGGGGGGCACCTGTACAAGCGATCCTTTACAGGTCCCTACCTCAGATGTCTAAATCATTCAGAGGTGTTGTATGTATTAGCTGAATTGCACGAGAGAGTATGTGGAAATCATTCTGGAGGTCGGTCTCTGGCGCACAGGGCCCATTCGCAAGGTTATTACTGGCCTACGATGAAAAAGGATGAGGTGGCATATGTCAAAAAATGTGACAAATGTCAAAGGCATGCCCCCATTCCACATATGCCATCAGGAGAATTGAAACCAATCTCAGGACCCTGGCCCTTTGCACAGTGGGGTATGGACATAGTAGGACCTCTACCAGTTGCACCCGCCCAGAAAAAATTCCTGCTCGTAACCACGGATTACTTCACTAAATGGGTAGAAGTCGAAGCATATGCTAGCATCAAAGATAAAGATGTCACCAGATTCGTATGGAAAAACATCATCTGCCGCTTTGGAATCCCCCAAACCATCATAGCCGACAATGGTCCACAGTTTGATAGCATCGCATTCCGGAATTTTTGTTCGGAACTAAACATCCGGAATTCATACTCCACACCACGTTATCCTCAAAGTAATGGGCAAGCAGAGGCCACAAACAAGACTCTAGTCACTGCCTTGAAGAAAAGGCTCAAGCAAGCCAAAGAGAAATGGGTGGAAGAGCTACCCGGCGTCCTATGGGCTTATCGAACCACACCCGAACGTCCAACAGGAAATACTCCCTTCGCCCTCGCATATGGTATGGACGCAATCATTCCTACTGAAATAGGCCTACCCACTATCCGGACCGAGGCAGGAAGGGAGAATGATGCAAATGCAGAGTTAGGAAGAAACTTGGACTGGACAGACGAAATAAGAGAAACTGCAGTCATCCGGATGGCAAACTATCAACAAAGGGCATCAGCTCACTATAATCGCAAAGTAAGGCCCAGAAGCTTCAAAAATGGTACGCTGGTCCTTAGAAAAGTTTTTGAAAATACTGCTGACGTAGGAGCAGGAAAGTTCCAAGCCAACTGGGAAGGCCCCTACATAGTGTCTAAAGCAAGTGAAAGTGGAGTCTATCATCTACAAAGGCTAGATGGAACCCCATTGCAGCAACCATGGAATGTATCTAATCTAAAGCAGTATTACCAATGAAAGATGAGACAAAAGATAGAAACGCAATTTGAACAAGTATATTTTTATTGATACTTGTGAACAATTACATACAAAAAGGTCTCCGGACTACAAAAATATAAAGAGAAGATAGCAGTAAAAAATTACAAAAAGAAAAGCTCTCATTGAGCAGGCTTGTCGCGCAGCTTCTCCTCTTCACCCGGAGGAATTGAAGGAACGTCCCACTTTATGCCATGTTTCTTCATACAACAGCGATAGCCGAAGAAGTACATTTCATCAACTTGCTTCTGGTAATCCGCTTCAAGTTCCTCCCTTTCCGCAGCAAACTCACCCTCCAACTCTTCTTTTTGCGCTGATAAGCACAACTGCAACTCTTCTCTCTGCCTCTTCTCAATGGACACCTCTGTCCGGAGGTGCCTCACCTCCCTCCTCAAAAGAGCCATCTCGTCCTCCGCCTCAAACAGGCGGACTTCCATAAATTCCTCCCGGCTCTTTGCCACAGCAAGCTCTTCTCAAAGAGCCTCGTTGTCCTCTCGAGCAGTGGATAAACTGGCTTCGGCCTACTCCAGTCTCAAACGCAACTTCTCTTCATCATTTTTGCACTGAGAGACGAAGGACTTTGTATAATCAACAGTCTCCAACAGGTCAGAAAGAAGATCACGTTGATGAGCCATGCCGCGAAGGCCACTCACCAGCTGCAGAAAAATACTCAAACAAAGAAAAGGAAAGTTACAAACCATGTGACAAACACATCAGTATGACAAAGAAATCAAGAGGCGAATCATACCATCTCCACTGTCTCGAACATCTTCGCTGAGGGCACAGCAACGTCTGAGCCAGATGGAATCTATTTCAGCTTTTCTTCCAACTCCGCGTAGTTGAAGAGGCTAGTGGAGATGCAAGCTGCATCATCAACAGGACTTCCCCCAACAAGGCAGTAGAGCTTCCTCCTCAGAGACAGCGACCCCATCATTCTCGACCGGCTGGGTCTCGCCGGGTGAAACCCCATCCGGGACCAGCACTGGGGTGGTTGGGTTCTCTTCTGCCATCTCCGCCTCACTGCCCTCCAGGTGACCCTCCTGGATGGACGAGCAGCTCACTTCGATGCTTTCCAAGAACCGATCCTGAAGCCGCCCAATGAGGCCAAACTTCAAGTCGCGTGTCGGACGCGACCTCCTTCTAGCTGGCCCCTTCACCGGTACAAAGGCACGACGGCTCGGTCCATAAAAAGGTAACCCCTGGCTGTCTGCCCCCATTTCTTCTGTTGGGGGTGCCGAGGAAGGCAAGGTTGCAACATAAGAGGCCCTGGTTGCATCCGCATCCGGATGAGGAGATTCGGGTTGATTTATGGAAGTCGCTTCCTCAACCAGAAGGGCCAGGCATCCGGCTACTGATGGCCCTGAGTGATTCAGACCCGCGAGCCGTCTGGAGCCGCTTGAGATAGAAGGCGGGAGGGGGTTTTCTGGCTCTCTTATTGTTACTTCCTTTTCATAACCTATAGGGGGTGGTACAAACTCCTTCAGAGGAGTTGGGACTTTTACTGCTTTTCCCTTATTCTTGACCAGCTTCCTCTTCTTTTTCGCTGGAGCACCAGCAGGTGGAGAGGACGCGGACCGTTTCCCACCCGGAGCCTTCCGTAGGAGCCCTTCTTGTCTTTTCTTCTCCCGCTTGTTGAGACGGGCCTTGCATGTCTGGGCGTCTGCCTTCCGCGCCCCCTCGTAGAAGGGAAGGTCTTCAAGAGTGAAATGCTCCCCAACCACCACTTCTTCAGGCAACCGCCTTGGGAGTATGTTCAGCACATATGACTGAGGCTCCTGGACGACCAAACGAAGGTTCTGCGCAGAAAGAAGCAACTCACAACTCCGCTAGGCTGACGCAATCTCGAAAAGCCTGTTCAACCGGTCGAATGAGGCCTTCTCCACCCACTCCACCAGTTTTCCCCTTTTATCCTGGCCTGCACCCAAACAAGCAAAATATGTCAGCCGCCTAAACAATGCTGACTTACAAACCATGCAAAGACAAGAAGTAACTTAGTTATACTTGGAACCTTCAGCGACTGGTTGGGGGCAAAGGGCCTATCCGGATGCTCCGCCAAACCCGCCCATAAGCCCTTGACCAGCACCTGTCCCTTGGCGGCCCCCTTGGTCGAATCCGGCAGGCTGATCACCAACTACAGGGATGGAAGGCTGGCGACGAAGCTAAAGATATTATTCTTCACCTTCTTGATCGAATAAATGAAGAGAACCTCTAGCAGCGAGAGGACCAAATTAAACAACATGCTCAAGATACTGCACCCCATCAGCACCCAAATCATATTGGGATGAATATACACCGGAGGAATCTGGGTGAAATGCAGAAATTCCTTGACCAAAGACGAGAGGGGGAACCGGAGCCCAGCATTGAACTGCTCCTTGGTGAAAAAGATTACGTTATCCTCCAGTTTCTCAGGCAACACGCCCTCTCCATCAACAAGTTCAACAGACACACCATTGGGAATACAAAAGCGCTCACGAAATTCCTTCACATTCAACTTTTCCACAGATTTCTCGGCACGAGCATCGCCGGACGAACGAGGTGAGGTAACTTCCTTGTTAGCAGACATTTTTTAGAAACAGAATCTGCATGGAAGAATTCCAACAGTCAAACACAGTAAGCCAACCCCACAAACCTCAAACCCTACCCCAAAGAAGATTCAATACCCCACCAAAAGCGCAGGGGGGCAACAGAAACCCCAAACACACTAAAAAAAACAGACAAAAACCCTAGAAGCCAACATCAACACTCAGTCGCAAGCAATTTGCCCAAGCAAACCAAAAACAAATCAAGCAAAGCAGACACAAGAAGGAGAAAAACAAGAATAGCACACGTACCAAGTGTAAACTTGAAAAATAGGGTCGAAAACCGCAAATGCAGTCACCGTCTCGATGTGAATATTGCCGGTTCAACTCAAAAACGAAGGTACGCAGAAGGTAGAAGAAGCAATAACAGAGAAAATGCAGTAGGAAAAATGCAACAGGAGGCCACAGTCTGCTATTTGTAGGGAGACAGCCCTTCGGTATTCCAAACGCTCAGCTACGCTATCATTGAAACGACATGCTGCCTAGGGAATACCCAAAGACGACGACTCATCATAAATGCTCTTCTGTCTCTTCGCCCCCGCTCGCCACGTGGTCCAATGAGCACAAAAAGCAACCTTAGTTTCAAAAAGCGATTATTTTTTAACCCGCCCATTTTGCTCAGGCAAAATCGACAAGTTAAAAAGGGGGGCATTGTAGGGACCCATCCCTGATGACACGTGGCACAAATCCACTGATGACACATGGCACGCGATCTTATCCGGAGTATCCTCATCCGGATTTCCCCAAGAGTACACATGGCGCGCTTCTCCTATCTAGACTCCCTGAAAATAGAAGCACACGGGACTCGCAAAGCATCACATCCGGACCGCCGCCATTTCTCATCCGGCGACCTTTCATATTCTATCCGGATATGTTTGTCCGGATCATCAACCAAACTAAGCATGCCTTACTACGTCATTCTGACATCCTGTCACAATTCACATTCCGACGCCTGCAGAGTGAAAAGACAGAAGTGACAGCAAGTCACTTCCCACGATCTCTGACAGTCACGGCGCCTCCCACGATCTCTGACAGCCGCCCGTAGGGTGAGGATGTCCTTGCCACCACCTAGTGGCATCATGGTAAACCAAAAAGCCTTCCATCATTTATGGAGGAGAGAGAACTTCTGATACTATATATATGAACCTTCGCATGAAGAGGGAAGTAAGCTTGCAATACCTAGTAAAAGGCCAACTGATTATTCTCTCTAACCATGGCTGACAAAACCATCGGAGGGTGTGTCCGGACACCCCGTCCAGACACCTTTTGCAGGAACAGCTGAACTAGGAATCTATATTGGTTGAGATCGTACATCCATCCATTTGGCAACTACGTGGATCATCAAGGACGCAAGGCCTCAACATAAAACATTTTTATTCTTATGACAAATTATACAAAAGCCACTAAAGATGGATATGTCAATTTTGTAGTTTTTAAGCATTTAGGAACTGAGTTTTCTCTTGTGAATTCGATAAACCATTTGTTTGATGGGAAAGAATAGAAAAAGAAGGAAAAGGAAAAATTTTGGTTGAAAATAAAATATGAAACTTGATTCAAATACTTTGATTTTACTTTTCTTTCTTTTAAATTTCCTCGATTTTCACATAAACCAAACAAAAATTATAGTAAAATTAGCAAAAACATCATATTGGAAGGCTAAAGATATTTTTCATGGCCTTCTACTTGCCTTTGTCATCAAATAACTCAAACTTCAAGATTATTTTCTATTACAACTAAACAAAGAACACCTTGTGATATAAGGTAATCAAATCAAAGCTTGTGGTTTTAAAAAAAAAAAAAGTCGAACACCCACCAACAACAAAAAAATATATCAAAAGACCTAAAAGATTTTCAACTTTGTAAACCCAACTAAAGCAAGAATATGAGCTCTAATAAAGCAAAAACCTATCAAATTTGTTCAAATTCTTGTAATGGTAGAAAAGAAGAGTTATAAAAAAAAAAACCAAAAGCTATACAAGAGAAACAACAAACTTTTATCTCCATCGAGTTATAGGAATGATATCAACCTAGGCCCTGAAAAGAAAAATATTGGAAAAACTTTACTAGAAAATAAAATTAAGGGTTTTTTTATTGATGGAAGGATAAATTGTTATATAATAAATTATAAAACATAAAATGAATACAAATCACATTAAATTAATATTAATTAATGGATTTTTGGGTAAATTGTTTTGGTGATTAAGGATAATTTTGGAAAGAAAAAGTTGACAAACACCTCATACTTTTATAGGTAGTATAGATTATTGTATCATTCAAGTAGAGTATACAAAACTAATTGCATATTTCAAATACTTCTATATTGAATTCACAAGAATGTATGACACAATATGGTGTTTTTTTTTTTTACGTAATTATTATTTTATGTTTTTACAACATCACTTGATTTTAATTATTCATATATTGAAACTATGTAGAAAAAGTTAATAAATTAATAAATATTAACATTCATGTGGTTAGAAGTTATCTAAAAAATATTTTATTATAAATAAAAAATTTGCATAGCACAAAAAGTAAGTCCAAAAGGAGTTTGTTATTGTATCACCTGATGTCTACATTGTTGTGCCACTTTTGGTTGTAGCCAAGAGAATACTATGGTCATAAGTGCAGCCTTTTTAGTTGCGGAAGTTAGTCCTCCTCGGCCATAGATCTATAGTCACAAGATTACTTCTGGTCATGACCATAAGCTTTATCAGCACCACCTATGATGACACTTTGTTATAGTCCTTTTTATAGTCGATTGACCGTGAGCATAAACCTAATCCTCTTATGGTCAAGTCCTAAATTTTGTTTCCCTCAAATTCTTCTAAAAAGGAGATTGTTTTTAACATGGATTTTGGGGAAATTTGTGAAGAGAGTGGAGTCCAATTACCTATATATTGAAGAACACAAGGAGATTGCACTAACTTCCTAGTCCGATTAATCTCTCATTTCTTCATCCATCGTAGTACTCATCAATTCCTTTGTTAAAATTAAGCAGTTGTCAACTTTTCATGCATTGTAGATAGCTAAGGATTGACATTTCATATCCTACATGAGATCAATATAGCCTCAGCCTTTGTGCCTCCGTTACAACTTACAAGAGCTTCCATGCTCTACCCCCATCCATATTAAACTTCTTTAGTCTACCAAAAAACATGGCAAAAATGAGAATTATTTTCCCTTCATCGCTCCATTTTCCCGAGAATCCAAACCATTTACTTTGGCAACTACTATCAGGCTTCATCAACCGTTCACAGCTGTAGCCTGCTGTGAACCCAACATTTCCATAGGCACTGCAAATCATTTGCAACATGTAAGTATAGATTCACATATGCATGCCCATATAATATGCAACTTTTTCATACTAACTAATTTGTTTATCTTGAGAGTCAACATTAGGAATGGCAACGGGGTGGGTTCGGGACGGGTTACCCCCATCCTAACCTCGCCTTATTTATTCAAAACAATTCACATCCCCGTCTCATTTAAAAAATTAAACAAGGCAGGGCGGGACGGGTATGATAAATTCTCATACCCACTCCGCCCCGCCCCGTTTAACTTTTTTTTTGAATTTTTTTAAAATTACTTTAAAAATTTTTAATTACATTAAAATAAATATATTTATAAATAATTAAATTATTGTAATTTTTGTAACTTATTTTATTAAAAATATTTTATTATTATCTATATATTAAAAATAGTAAAATTAAATTAAATTAAATTAATTTTATATATAATCGAGCGGGGCGGGACAGGGTAATACCCAAACCCACCCCGGGTTTTAAAAAAAAAAATGTCAAACCCGTCCCAAACTCATTTATTAAAATTGAACCATGTCCCATTAGGGGTGAAGCAAGTACCTGAAAAAACCTGCCCCATTACCATCCTAGTCAACATTGATTTGTTTTTGAGGTGGTGGATGACAGAAAGATTTACATAAATATTTGAATCATAATCATATATACATGAGGCTTTTGGAGTGAATAAAATCCAAAACCTCAAACACTAGGAATTGGATTCTCTTCAAAGAAGACGAGCGGTCTTGCAAGCTACCCTTGGTAGGTTCCCCAACATTCTTTGTCCCGATATATTTAAGATGAATGCATGTATTTCTCAGCTAGGTGAAAATTTGAAATCATGCCCAAAAGTTGGACGTTGAGAGATGGATTTCCATAGATTATGTGAAGGGATTCAAATCATACATTCTTGTAACATGTTTTTGAAGAAACAACTTGGCTATGTGGCTTTTTAATGATTTCTAATGCTCATTAATCATTTTTCACTGCCTTTCTGAAATATTAATAAATATAATCACATGTTTTCATATAGATAATCCATGTAAATAATACTAGATGAATGACATGCATCGATAATCAAGAAATGATGAAATTGCAAACTATACCCAATTATTACTTCAAGAAAAAACAAAACCAAAAGGAATGACAAAACCTTACCTGATCACTTCTATCACAATATTCAACACAGTGAAGTTGAGAGGATCATCTTTCATCTTTTTCCTCTCCGTTATGCAGATAAGGATGATGAAGATGGTCAAGTACGATAGCTGTGAGAATATTAAATTCTCCACAATCTTTCCCCTTCTTCTCTTCCTCCCTCCATTGCATATTTCTGAAGACTGTTCATCACCTTTTATGGGTAGGAAAGAAGTATAAGTAGGAAGGTACCTGTGGATTAAAACATTAATTAATGCCATTGCAAAGCATGAATGGAAATTTTTGGACAAATTTTTATGGTAAAAGTTGGTTTTGTTTTTTTCTGGGGTGATGCTACAATACTACAAATTAAATCTTATCCAAATTTATAATAAATCAAATTATCTTACAAATGTGAATAAATTAATTTGGGGATGTCAAAATCACCTGTTAATTATGTCATATTGCCAAATGCACCTCATACATCTTTTATTTAATTCTTATGTTATTTCTGTATAACTAAAGGTGTTTTCGAGAATAGTTTTTTATTCTCTAAAATAAAAATCCAGAAAAATATATTTGACAATAAAAAATTATTTTTTGTTTTTTGTTTTTAAGAACATAAAATACCATATTTTCATAAAACATCTTTAAGTTGTTTTTTTATTATTTTAACATATTTTCTAAGGGTTGTTTTAAAAAATAATTATACAAATATGTAAAATGATTAAAAATAAAACACTAGACAAAAAAATTATTTTTAAAAATATTAAAAACAGATTAAAAATATTTTAGATTTCCAAACAAACCATCGTTTCACAGAACATCAAAGAATAGTTTTCAAAAATAATTATCAAATATGTCCAAATGTTTCATACATATAAATAAATTGAATGTTTGACTCAAACGTGAACGAGTGTTTGATTTGACTTCACATGTTAGATTATATAAATGAATATAATTGAGTTTGGTGAAGCAAAAACATATATTAATGCAATGAATATTTCTCATAATGCAATTTATATTTTGTAAAGTTCTAAAAATATCAATTACTAAAATATTAAAACATATGAAACATAGAGTCCATATCAACTACTCATCATGAAATCCATCTATTTTCCCTTAGTTTCGGACTCCATTTGATTGACTTCTTTTCTTTTAAAATATTTGCATTAGCCAGCCAATAAGGCAATAACATCTTACCAGACTGAAAAAAATGAAATAAAATAATTCTAATTAATTTATGATAGAGGAAATCATAATTAATCACAATAATTGGATTAATTTTTCTTCCATTTGACTTGACATGGTTATTTTATATATGAATGATTGGTTTTCTTTTCTTTTAAAATATTTATGTTAGCCAACCATGCAATAACATCGTTTCACATAACATCAAAGAATAGTTTTTAAAAATAATTATCAAACATGTCCAAATGTTCCATACATACAAATAAATTGAATGTTTGACTCAAACCTGAACTAGTGTTTGATTTGGCTTCACATGTTAGATTATATAAATGAATATAATTGAGTTTGGTAAAGCAAAAACATATATTAATGCAATGAATACTTCTCATAATGCAATTTATATTTTGTAAAGTTCAAAAATATCAACTACTAAAATATTAAAACATATGGAACATAGAGTCCATATCAACTACTCATCATGAAATCCATCTATTTTCCCTTAGTTTCTGACTCCATTTGATTAGCTTCTTTTCTTTTAAAATATTTATGTTAGCCAGCCAATAAGGCAGTAACATCTTAACAGACTGAAAAAAATGAAATAAAATAATTCTAATTAATTTATGGTAGAGGAAATCATAATTAATCACAATAATTGGATTAATTTTTCTTCCATTTGACTTGACATGGTTATTTTATACATGAATGATTGGTTTTCTTTTCTTTTAAAATATTTATGTTAGCCAGCCATGCAATAACATCTTAACAGACTGAAAAAAAGAGATAAAATAATTCTAATTAATTTATGGTAGAAGAAATAAGGTCAGTATCTAACATTTTCAATTGTTCAAACTCGTTTTAAAATTGTCAAAATCTCATACCTTTAAAATATTTTAATGTGGAAGAAATACAAAATAGAAATATAAACATCGAAAAATATATTTCTAAGAGGAAGAAGTAAGGAGTTGTTCAAAATAAAATATTTTTCTATGTAAGAAAAGTGCGTTTGAAAATGATTATAAAAATCATTTCAATTCTTTTTATCACTTAAATGATAAAAAAATTTAAGTATTAAAAATATTAAAAATACTTGCTAAAATAAATGTAAAACGGGTCAAAATATCAATCAGCTTTATTTTGTTTCGGAGATAATTATTTTCCTTTTGAAGCATAGAACCCAATTGGTTTTCCTAACTAGATCCTATTCTAAATATTTTACTGTTTGATTGATGATAATTTTGACCATAGATAGACATGTGATGGGTAACCAATTAAATGAAAATGGTCAATGGTCTAGCATGTGAGACTGAATCAAATATCATGGGATAAGGGCAGAAGAAAACCCCAGAAATCGATATTTTAAATTGCAAATAATACTACAATCACGAAGCAATAATGTAGGTTTCAAACCTGCGTCAAACCGGTAATAATACAATCTATATATGTTATGTTATTGAAAGTTTTCATATGCAAGCAAACCCTTAGAGTTTTAGTATGATACGTTAACTCATCATATGGTTTGATTTCAAATTTCATCATGTATAAAATTTATTTTTTAAAATAATAAAATTAATTTTTAGAGAATTATTAAATATATTTATCTAAAATATTTTTAAAATATAAATTTTATAAATAAAGAAAAAAATTATAAATGAAAGATAGAGACGGGAGACTAACATCATTACGACGAATAACACCAAGATGGCAGGTGAGAGAATTGAGATATCCACAATTGTTTCGCCTGTATGCCTTGAGTTCACGCTCTGGAACAGGGCACCGATGATTTTCTGATAAGAATTCAGGCCATTCAACCCTTCTGAATTCCAGTCCATGGAGCAAAGCAAAGTGAACTGTACTAGGATGAAGCCCAGAACAGTAGGAACCAAAAGAGTGGAATGGAGACTAGGAAGCAAGTGCAGAAATCCAATCTCCCTTGCGTTCATCAGCAGGTAATTGGACTCGGCTTTGTTGAAAAACTTCCCCAGAGTCCATATGGAGAAACGCAGGCAGGATGGAAACAAGGCGTTCCCTAGAAGGACCTGAGGAATGATGATAAGAAGCAGGCCAGAGTTGCTGCTGAACACTATCATGTTTTCATTTGTTGGGACAAAACCGCAGCTTGCAAAAGTAGAAACTGTTGTGAAGAGTGAAAAGGTGAAGAGCTTAAGGCCCTTTTGCTTTAGTACATCTCTGGCACTTGACACAAGGGCTATGTAAGCTGACACTAGTGCGACTCCAACGACATGAACTACTACGAGGTACCCCATCACCACAAACCCTAAAAATTTGATTGAACGGTATTTGAGAGACTCACTAGTAGACAATGACTCAGTTTGGCCCTCAATTTGTCTCTGAACCTGCTCTGTTTCTAGTTTTGAATACTTGTCCGTACTAGGAACGGTTACCACCCGCAACTCAACTTGACCAAAAGGTTTTCCAGGACTCAGAGGAGCACTGCCATTAATGCTAGTAACGGAATCGATTTTGTTTTCTGCTATCCATGGCTTCTCAAGTTTAGACCTTCGCAAGTGGAGTTCTACCATCGAAGTGAAAACCTCTCCCCCTACAAACATGAGAAGCGTCAAAATCAGAAGCTGGTTGTTGGAAAAAACCTCCATTTCCACTGTGGACATGCTAGAAACAGTGGCTGCCGACACTGAGGTGAAGAACAAATCCAAGTTCCTAGGCCTAAAGGAATGAGTCCTGGGCTTCAAAGCCTTGAGGACCAAAAATCCCTGAAAGGAAAGACATGGGAAATAACAAAGCTGAATCCAAAAAGGGTTGACCCGAAGAACTACCAAGCGGTAAAAGGATGAGACTAGAAACCAGATTGATCGGCCAAGACATTCTAGTTTGAAAGATAAACAAGTACAAAGACGATGAAGTCTCTTGCCAACGAAACTAGCAGAGATCATCATCTTTAATTTCATTGCGGAGGAAAACTCTTAATTCCCGTGTAATTAATGAAGTCTGCCTAGGCCTGGGGCATATATATATACGTGTGTGTGTATGGGCAAATGCGTAAATGAGATAATTGCTAGGAAGTTTCACTCGTAGACTAGGTGGGTTCAGCTATATATATATATATGTATGGGCAAATGCCTAAATGAGATAATTGCTAGGAAGTTTCACTCGTTGGGTTCAGCTACGTTGACAGACATAATTTTCAATTCAGGCTGATGGACAACTGTCATATGGGAATGAAGAACACATGGGCAGCAGCAGCAGGTGACATGGGAAACCGCCCCATATGCTTGTAAGTTGTAACTTCGGGTCTTTGATTTATTGATCAATTGAAGGAATACTCAGGAGGCTTGAAAATTGAAATTCCTGGTCATAATTAATTGGCCATTTTCCTTATGTTTTTCAAGCTTGATGTGTCTGGAAAACTCAAAGATGAAAACATTTCAGCATTTATTAAGGGGAATAGAGAGAGAGAGAGAGAGAGAGAGAGGGAGGTATGTGAAATAAATGATGAGTAATTGTTATATAAAATACATTCTCCCTAATTTTTTTTTTCTCATAAGTTTTCCCTTCTCGCTAAAGCATGGAAATATAGAAAAGTACTTTAACATAACGATTAAAACAAAGATAAAAAAGAATCGACTTGGTTTAATAAAACATATGGTAGCATGTTGTCTTAAAGTTACTATTGCCTCCATGCTCATTACTTTCCGGAAATTTGTGTTATAAATTGATGGTCACATCCATGAATATATAACAACCAAATTCATCAATTTTTCAAGGGTAGAAACGTGTGTGACTGGAAGAAGAAAAACCCAACAAGCGTCAATGTATGATATTTCACCTACTTAAGATGGGGCCTCAAGCCTTGTAAGAATGCATGCACTAGGCAGTGGAATTAAAGGGCATTTGGAGCGGACCTTTGTTTTTGGGTCAGTTCGTGGGAATCAAGCTAGTCTACTTTTTCATCAAAAGGCAAAACCCAATTCAAATAACTTCAATAATTAGTCCTCATGCAAGGAACTAATCCATGCCTTAAACTTTGAGCTACAGTATTTTCTTTTTAGATTTAAATTTAGGCCCCATCTAAAAGCTTTGATGGTGCATGTGACTTCAAGATTACACTGCCTATAACACTCCGAAATATCAAGTGATGAAGATATACAAGCCTTTAAATCTCATACTTGTCCTAGCATCCTTTCAAGGAATAGTTAATAGTCCATAATGATAAAGTGTCACTCAAATCATATTTCTTTTACTAATACATATTAGACGCATGCCTGCTCTCAATGGAAAGCTTCTTTCTTCACTAATTAAATAGATGAATGAAAGCACAGATTGAGCAAAGAATCTCAAATCAAGCTCTGGGAATGGCATATGTTGGAGAATGGTAGGTGGGCAATGTTCCATGTTAAAATTAATATGCAATTATGCATTTTCAGGTCAGATCTTTCGACAGGATGGTACCTCTCATCTACAATTTTGTACTTGTCTTATTCTTAATCCTACCAATAAAATAAAACAAAATAAAATGACTTCAATTCTTCAATCATAAATCTAGGTGAGACCCATAAGTTATGGGCCGGTCCCAATTCTTAATAATGTCTATAATATTGTATAATGACAAGAGCAAAATGCAACCCACCCAGATGATGTTGGTGCAGTTTACAATACATGAAATCCAAATAATTTGTTGGTACCTCGGAACCACAAACTGCTAAACCGTCAAGTGGTGATGATGTTTTCTATGGAAAATAATGCTAAGTCAATCACACCTAAGTTATTAAAGAAAGCATCTGATTTAAATAGAACAAATGATTTCCACTAGAATAATGATAATAGTGCCTATAACGGTGGAAAAACAATAATAAGATTATCGGCATCATTTGGTAGTTCTGTGTTTTCCATTAATATATGTAATTTTTATTTACAGAGAAAAAAAAATTGTGAGCCAGTTTTGTTTCAGCCTCAGTTAGAGGCTGGCATGGCTTCTCAAAGAGCTAAGGGGTGAATAGCATTTGAAATATGTAAATGTAATTGTGAGTTTGTAACTGCATAGAGTCGATCGTATGCTTTGCCACTTTGGCAAAAAAAATCTTATCAAATTAATATGAGGTTTGATTTGAGAGTCATACGTATCCTAAATTCATCAATAAAAGCTCTTTAGTTGTTTTAGAATGTAAGCAATCAATAAGAATGGGAGAAAATGAAAACAATTGAGTGAATAAACATTAGAGTTATGTTTGGTTTAGGTAAATTTGAGAACAAAATAAAAGTGAGAGAAAGAAAATGGAGATAAAAAGTAGAAAGAAAAAAAAATTAGTTTGAAAGATAATAAAAATGTTTTTACGTTATTTTAAACTCATTTTACTTATTTTTCCTTCTATATAAAGATTAAGGCTATGTTTGATTTCCAAAAAATTAGAAGCAAAGAAAATGGAGAGAAAGACTTAAAAAAAAATAATATATAGATTTAAATCTAATAAATTATTTTTATATACAACTTCAAACTCATTTTACTTATTTTAACTCATTAAGATTAAATGATTTAAAATTGTATGAATTTTCAATTAATTTTAATTATATTTAATTTTCTTTCATATTTTTCATGATAAAAGCAAACTAAAAAAAAAATATTTTCCTACATATTTTCTTCAAAAAAAAAATAGAATAGATAATAAGAAAAAGCATAGAATACCTCAACACAAAAATTGGTAAATAATAGGTGAAGAAGTACATGGAACATTGGAAGTTGAATATAAAGAAAAGGAATGACATGTTTATCAAATAGAAAATGTCTTGAAATTTATATTCAACTAAATTATGTATGTTTCAAATTCTAATTTGAATAAATTAGAAAGTCTTTGATAATTTCCTAATAGCATATATTCTTGTAAGAGAGTTTCCTATTATCATAAAGGAAATATCCTATTATGAGATCTTCTTTTAGAAATAAATATCTTTGAAAATTATACAGTTAGTTTCCTATAAAGAATCTTCTTATGTAATTAGGAAAATACATATAAAGAGATTTTGACTTAGAGAGAGTCTCTTTTCAAGTGTAATTAGCAGTACTTGAGATTTGAGAGCTATAGGACTATAATCTTCTCAATAATAATGGAAATTCTTCTTCATCTTCGCCCATGGATATAGGCTTTAGGGTGAACCATGTAAATCGTTCTGTTCTTTTGTATTTTTTGTTTTCATTCTCTTATTCTTTTCTCCCTATTATTATTCTTTATCATGATTTTTTTCATAGGATCTAGAGGCCTAGGAAGATTTTCATGCACCTAACCTAAGCCTGGGATAAGAAACAAAGTGATTCAGTATTCCCTACATCTCTCAATCTCTTTGTAGAAGACAATGATGAAAATGCCAAAAGCCTAAACCCTAAACCCTTAAAGGGGTTTATATAAGGTTCCCTACGGGCTTAAGTAACTTGAGCTTATCATAGTATCCACCCTTCCAAACACCCACTTTTGGAATGTCAAGATCAAGGTAGATGGAAAATCTTAGGTCTACAAGAACCTCTCGATATTTCAGGCTTCATCTTCATTACACGAATTTGATTTGGAAACATCCAAATCTAAGATAAAGGTTTCTATAACACTTTAATCTAGATTCGTTTTTTTTTTTAATGTCTTTTTGTTTTCATTACTAAGATCGAGAGCTTTAGGAAGAAAATCATACACCTAACCTGCTCCTAGGATAGGGAATAGGGTGATCTGAGATTCCCTATATTTGATTCATCCACTAGCCAATTTAAATGGGACTCATACCTCTCAAAAATTCTACTAAAGCATCTACTTTAAGTGTGCCTTGATTTTCTACAAAAAGTGCATTGGGTTAGTATATTAGAAGAGGCAACAAAGTTAAGAGTTTCCCCCTTGCCTTAACAAAGACTATTTTTCAACGAATCTTGTTAGTGTAACTAAGAAATCTCTTATCTACATGCGACTTACACTTATCAACTATTTCATTCAAGATTTTTGTCTTAGGATGAAAGATCTCATTTTTTGAAGAAAGGGATTTTATTTGGTATTTAATTTATTGAGTTAAAGCATAATTATTTCTCTCAAGAAGAGATTTATGCTCAATCTTAAGAAATCAATTGTTTTCAATATAATTTAACTTTTCTTCGTTTAGCATACCAAGATCCTTTTTTGTGATTTATAAGCAATAGTAACTTCGATGCAATTGTTTAATAAACACTGATATGCTTTACCTAAGTTATTAAGAAAAGAAGCAGTATCATCAAAATTACTATCACAGTCACTACCTACATCATGCTTAGAATCAACAAAAATTAATAAACGAAAGATAATAATTTTGATCATACCTGTGATCCCCAAAAGTTGTGGAATCACTCTTATTTGAGTTCATGTCACTCCAAGTTACCTATGTAGACTTTTTAATATCCTTGGGACTAAGATAGTCAAAAGACACACGTCCTAGTCCACCATAGTTAAAGCATTCAATATTTTTATCTTTAGAGAAGCCTTTATCTTTTTCTTCAAAGGTATTTTCAAGTCTTTTACACTTCCTCGAGTCTTGTTTCCTATAGGTATTTTTATGAAATTTCATGGCAACTTTATTCGTGTAGACATTAAAGCAAGCTCTTTTATTTCTATGTTTTTAAAGTTTTCGTTCTCTCCCTTTCTCATTCTTTGAAGCTTTAAAAGTAGACTCTTTAGACTTCTAAGAATCAAGTAGAGTCATCTCATAGGTTTAAAGATATCGTACAAGTTCATCAACTCTCATAGAATTGACATCTCTTAGGAAAAGACCTTAAAATCTTCCTTACAACATTGGACTCAGGTATTCCTTCTCCTAGATTAAAAAATGAATTCACAATATCACTAAGTTTTGAATATAATGCAGAGAAAGTCTGATCCTCTTGTATTCTAATGCTCTCAAATTTTGAGGTAAGCATCTAAATCTTGAACAACTTCATAGTAAAAGTGCCCTCATGGGTTACTGAGAGAATATCCCAAGCCTCTTTATCACGTTTACATGTGGCTTTTCTACTAATTTGTTAGGACTAACCCCATTAAAAGAGAGTTCAAGTGTTGGCCTCATTACCTTCATTGTTGATTTTATCTTATTCTTGTTTGTGCTTTAGTTTATTGGTTGATATTCCAGTTACATATAATTTTAATAAGGTCCCCATCCAAATTCCACTACATTCCAAACCCATTTTCCTTGCATTTTGAGAACAAATTCCATTCAAGTTTTCCAGTGAGGATAGTTATCCCTCTCAAAATATGGTGTATTATTTATGGAAGATCCCACCCACTATTGCTACATACTAGATTAGAAGAATTGAAAAAAAAAATTCAATTAGAATTTATGCTCTAATACCAATGAAAAACCAAATATATAATAAGGTGACACCTAGAGGGGGGTGAATAGGTGTTTTTATTCTTAATCACCTAAAAGTTGTATTTTTTTTTTTAATCCAATTAATTCCTTAGAGTATGGAAAAAATAAAAAACAAGCCAACACACAAGACATAACATTTTTTATGTGGAAAACCTCCACACAAAGTGTGAAGATAAAAACCACATGATCAGAAACCTCAAATTAACAATCCATCATTTGAGAAAGTAATACACAAAATTACCTAATTGATGCTACCCTTAGACTTACTCTTAAGAACCTATAATACAATCCACTTCCACGATGCATCACCTCATGTGCTCATAATAAATCTCACCTTAGCATTTGAGGGGATGCAAATCTCTTTCATAAACTGGTCAAAGTATAGGAACCTTCTTTGAGAATTTTGGAAATGGGAAGACAAACCAAAGGCCTATTTGGGAAGTGTTTTTTAAAACAGTTTTGAAAACAGTTTTTAAGAATGGTTTTTTGGTGTTTTTAAAAACAAAATTGTGTTTGGAAACTGGATTTTAAAAAATAGTTTTTGTTCTCAAAAAAAAAAAAAAAACATGTTTGGATAAATTAATAAAAATAATTTTTAAGAACAAATAAAACAAAAAACTTGTTTCAAAGTTGTTGTTGTTGTTGGTTTTCTTTTTAAAATTGAGTATTTTCTTTATTAACTTGATATTGTAAATATATAAATAATTTTTACATTCACACTTCATCAAAAAAAAATGTTCCATTTTGAAAATTTTTTGTATCAGTTTTAATTTTTTTAAACAAAAGATTACTTTGTAAACATGTGTAATTATGTTTGATTTCAATAACTGGTAAACTATTCGATCAAAATATCATAAATTGGTAAATATCAATGATTGGATTTTATGAAGATAAAATTTATGATATCAAACAATAATGCATTATACTTGGAAACTCCTGATCTTTTTTTTTTCTATTTTAAATGTAATTAATAATATAAAAAAAAATTAACTAATGATGATATATTTATGATAATTTTTTGTTTAAACATATTTATAATTTTATTTAAAATTAAATTTTATTTTATATTTAATTATTATACAAAAGATAAAAAAATCCTAAAATAAATTAAGTTAATTTATGTATAGAAATTTATTAATTTTTACTATTTTACATATGTATAATATCCATGTCGGGATGGAAATCAAGATCAATATTTTTTTCGTTTCTTTCCTTATATTTTTTAAGTCCTCTATCTCCTTATTCTCTTTCCAGTCCTCTATCTCCTCTTGTTTTCTATTTCTTTTCCAAAATCTAAACTTTTATTCACTAATGTTGAACTATTTCTCTCTTTTAAGATCAAAATATTACTCATTGAGGCCAAAATTCAAATCTATGGTTGTTGCAGGGATTCTTGGTTAAGGTTTTATTTTTTTTAAATTTTTTAATTTTTGCGTTCTTGGTCTTTTGTGTTATTGTTTATGTTTTGTTTGGTTTAAGAGAAATCCTAGAATTTATGGAGGTTTTGGCTTTGAAATGCATCTAAAAATTATATGGGGTTAAAATTTTGAAATATTGAAATCAGATAATGTTGAATTTTGGGTTGAATTTTTGTTAGACCGATTTTCTGATTTTTCCTCACAATGCAAAGAATTTTCCCTCATAGTACAACGCAAGAACACTGATTGAAAACAAGAAGAGCATCGGTTTTTTTTTTTTTTTAGAACAATGGCAAAAACATGAAAAACACCATTTTTTTCTCTAAAAATTGGGCCTTAAAAAACACAGAGAACGCTTGAGAATAAAAAACATTCTCTTATCAAATGTGGTTTCTATGTTTTTTGTTCTCAAAAACAAAAAATAGTTTTTGAAAACACCAACCAAACAAGCCCTAAGTTTTTCAAATATTTGTATCAAACTCAAAATACCTATTTAGTCAAAGTACATATAGGCTCAATGGTACATATAATCAATTATGGAAGAACCCAAAAATAAAAACTTAAATATATACTTTTAGCAAAAGGTCTTAAACAATTTTTAAACTTAAATAATATGAATCTACTCATTACACCAATTTTAAAGCTTGAGAGAATTTCCAACTTCTTAAACCCTTAAATGGTAAAAATCAATTTTTAAGAGTGTTTGGATAAAATTCTTAAAATTACTTTAAATATAATTTTTTTAAATATAAATTGAATTAATTGTATAATGAGAACAACCCCTTCAATTATTTTTATTTTTAATCATTATATTGCTAAAAAAAGGTCAAAGATTATCTATGATAAACCTTGATAGCTTTTATTGAATTTGTTTTTTCTTGACTAAAATTCTTGAATTCAAAAGGTGAAAAAGAAAAAAAAAATTATATTTTCAATTCCTTTTAAAACTTTTAAGCTATGTTGGTTCTAAAAATTGTTAAGAAAAAAAATATATATTAAAGAAAATTATTTTTTTCATATTTAATTTCATTATAAAAAATACAAAAGAAATTTAAATATAATTTAAATTAGTTAGAAATTTATATATTTTTAAGAAAAATGATTTTTCTCGTATTTGATTTCATTGTAAAAGAAATTGAAATATAATTAAAATTAGTTAGAAATTTATATATTTTTAAATTATTAAATTTTTATATAGAAGAAAGAAAATAAGTAAATTGAGTTTGAAATAACATCCAAAAATAATTTATTTTTTATTTTTCTTTCATTTTATTCTCTCCTTCGCATTTTCTCATAAACTTTCTTGTAAGCAAACATAGTCTTATAGATAAATCTCCCATTCTAAAATATGCCTTTAAAAGTTAAAACGAAAATGTTACCAAGTAAAAAGTAATTTAATGATATATGAAGACATTATAAAGATGATGTGGGGACACTTGTCATCCAACAAAACCACATAATTCAATAGTACCCCGGAATAGAGGAAACTCAACTACCAGTCACCAATTATATTGTTTAGATCACTACTTAGTTGTTATACTAAGAATACAATTTAAATATAGTAATCATTCCTAATATACTAATAATAACAATGTAGTAGTAGTAGTATCAATAATAGTGATTAAATAATAACAAGAACATCGTCATATGTTCGTTCTATGTTTTAAGTCGTATCAATAATTGTGATTAAATAATAATAAGACCATCATTATCTATTCGTCTTATGTTTTGATGTATACCAAATAATGGAAGACTCAAAGCATAGCATGTTATTATATATATATATATATATATATATATATATATATATATATATATATATATATATATATTATTGTAGGATGCACAAATGGTGATTGTTTTATTATTATTTAATTATTATTATTGATATTATTATTATTATTATTATTATTATTATTATTATTATTATAAAAATATAGTCTACGTTTGGTTGACATGATAGAATAAAATAGGTGTAGACCTCAAAATTTGTCCCAATTTTATTTTTACATTAATTTTGAGCCCAATTTTAAATTTCGATTACATGTGTTATTTTAGGCCCACTCATCCTTTAATTTTTAGTCTTTATTATTTTGTAAATTATTTTTTATTTATTATTATTATTATTTTATTATTTTATTTTTATTTATTCATTTTATTTATTATTATTATTATATTATATTATATTTTTATATTTTTATTTTATTTTATTTTTTTCTCTCTCCTCTATCTTCCTTTTTTCTCCTCCACCTACCTTCACCTACCCACTCCTTCTCTCTCCTCTCATACCCCTCACCACTAACCACCATCAAAATCTCTCCCTTTTTTATTTTATTTTTTATTTTCTTTTATTTTCTTTTCCTTTTCCCCCCATTTTTTCCCTCTCACTCCCTTACTCCAACACACTAGGGGCCCCCATCCTTCTGCTCTTCCCCTCATTTTTTCACCCTTTTTCCATCTCTATCCTGCTCCCAACTCTACAACCCATTTTTTCTCCAACCCTTTCTCTGCCCAAAAAAGACCCACACGGCTCTCGCCATTTTTTTTCTGCTCCCCATATTTTTTTTCTTTTTTTCTCTCTCCCAACAGAACACACTCGATGACCATCTCTCCAGCTCCTCCCTTCCAATTTTTTTTTCCCCTTCCCAACAGCACACGCCGACCCATTCTTTCCTCTCATTTCTTCTTCTCCCAACTTCTTTCTTCCATTTTCATTTTCATTTATTTATTTACTATTATTATTATTTTCTTTTTCCCTCCTTAAACTCTCACACTGTCGGCGGTGTGACGCTGATGCCTTTTTCGCGCCCTCTCCCCTCCATCCCCATTTTCTCCCATTTTATTTATTTATTTATTTTTATTTATCTTTATTTTATTTTATTTTTGTTTCCAAAAATCTATCCACTACTGCATGCAAGGTCATTGGTCGGTCACCACCAGCGAGCCCCAGTTGGTCGACGACCTCTTCCCTTTTTCTCTCATTCTCTCACTTTCCCGTATCACTCATTTTCTATTATTATTATTATTATTATTATTATTATTATTATTATTATTATTATTATTATTATTATTATTGTTCTTGTTATTATTTTATTTTATTTTAATAGTAATTGTTGTTTGTGAAATTTGGATTGTTGAATTAATATGAAATTTGAGGTTAATTTGTTGTTGGTAGATTAATATGTAATTTGGTTTAATTTATTGTTAATGAATTAATTAGAAATTTGTTAATTTGGGTTTGTGGGTATACTAGATTGAGCTTAGTACATTATTACCTTTGGCCATATATATTATTAATGTGGGCTTGTTAATTAGATATTTGCTTGGGCTTAATATATTATTTCTTTTGGTCATGTGTATTATTAATGTGGGCTTGTTAATTAATATGAATTTTGGGCTTACAATGTGAGTGAAGTTTGTTGGATGACTTGAATATTTGATGTGGGTTTGGCCAATTTGGACATGGGACAATTATGGTGTATATTAAAATTGGGCTTGGATCATGAGATATTAAATTTAGGCCTAATGAGATTTATTTTAATTTATCATATTTTGGGTTTGATTAATTGAGCTTATATTTTGTCTATTAATTTAAAAATTATATATTAGGACTTATGACATGTGAGATACTTTTTATTGAGTTATATTTGTTCATTTGGGCCCATTTTTGAAATTTGTTGAACTAATTTGAAACTTGAATAATTATTTTGGACTCTACATATTTTTTTATATTTACATTTGTGTTATTCTTGTTTTTGCATGGACCCACTCTACAATCTTGTTGGTTGAGTACGAATTAATTACACGTGGAACTTGTTGTAAGTTTATTTGGGTACATATTTTATTTCTCACTTTTATTTGGTTTTATTTTTATTAGTTCTTGTAAGTATTCGTTTGTATATATTTATTGAGTATATGCAAAATTGAACATCGAACAAACTAAAATTTTTGTTTAAATGAGGAAAAAAATTCAATAAATATGTTTTAATAAAACAATAATTTTAAAATATTATTTTTAATAAAAGAAAGTTTTTTTTTCATTATTTATAAAAATTCAGAAAAATGCATTTAGAAAAAAAAATGTTTTTAATAGAATCCGAAAAATTGTTTTTAATAACATTGTCCATAAATTTCTTTGTTTAATACAAATTGTCCAAAAAAAAAAAAATTGTTTTGTAAATAAAGTTGTCCCGAAAATTAATTTTTAATAAAATTGTCTAAAAATTTTTTTTTTTTTCCAATGAATCCTTTTTCTTTAATTAAAATGGGATTAAAAGTGTTTTTAAAAAATAAAGGATTTAAATCTTTGTTTTATTTTTTTTAAAATAAAATTTCTTTTGCAAATAAAGTTATGTCATTATAAATATTTTGTAAAAATCACTTTTTTTTTTTTAAATGAAAATGAATCTAAATACTTTTGTAAATAAAATTGTAAAAATTCATTATTTTCTAATAAAAGTAAGTAAAAATAGTTTTTGTGCCCAAATTGAAATTTTGTAATAAGTTCTTTTGATACAATTAGTGTAAATAGCTTTTTTGAAAATTGAATACAAATGAAATTGAGAAAATAAACTGATTCTTTTTTGTAAGTAAATAAATTGAAATCATTAATTCAAAATCATTTTTAATAAAATCCTTTGAAATTTCTTTAAAACCCTTTTTAATATCTTTTATTTATTTAATTCAATAAATCATTTTGCATAATTCTCTTATTATTTATTTTGTGTATTTTTTTAATTAGATTTCATCATTGTTTTTGTGTATATTGATTTTTATCATGACTTATACATTGATTATTTTTCTTGGTATCCATAATTAATTAATTAATTGTCACAATTCCCTTAATTAGTTTAGTAGAGATCGTATGTATACAGGCTTAGAGGGGTGCTACGGCTCACCACCGTACCTTTCCAATAAGTAACCTGACCCCCATACCCAAACTCGATTTTTCACAGACTTGGTTTTCCTTTAGGAGTCACACTTAGGGTTTTTCTTTCTTATTTTGTTTTTCCCTTTAAAAATAAAACAAAAATAAGTGACGACTCCAAGTCTTTTTCTAAAAATCAATTTTTCGCCAAATAAAATAAAAAGCAAGTTTTGCCATCGAATGGGAACGCATCGAGCAAAAATGCGGGGTCCATAAAATGGCGACTCCATTGGGGATTTTTAGAGGCTCAAACTTGAACTCGAGTTGAGGGGAATGTGGCATTTGATTGGTCAATCAATGGATACCCCTCTCTATGTGTCTTGGTATGATTGGTTGTTGATTACACGTTGAGAGCTTTGATATGTTTGTCTGTAATATATGTTTGGCTGTTATGTTCATTTGTGATGTTGACATGTTGATTACATCGATTGATTTTCTTACCTACTTTAGCATAGTGACTCTTCTTGTTGTATGATTATCTTGCTTTCCTGGACATGTATATTCTCATTTTTGTATATCTCATTCATCTTGGCATGATTGATTTTATTTGTTGTATATTATCTTGTTTATCTTAACATTTTGTCTATTCTTGTTATATTCCTATCTTGCTTATCATATTCTTACCTAGCTTGTGTGTAGATATGAGTTATATACATGTTATTTGCATAACTACTTGGTGCATGACTGATATTCTTTTATGTGATGCATGTATTGCTTGTCTGGGTGGGACACACATCTATCCTCTTACCTCCAACTCCCTAGACTTGGTCGACCTTGTTTCACTTGATCTCGTATTTGATATGAGACTTATTACTTTGTTTGCTCTTCGACCGAGCTAACGGTTAGGAGTAGGGTCTAGTGACGGGCTATATCGATGTTTGGGAGCATTCTGGAGAAGGCCGACACGTTGATGCTGATGGGAGTCCGATATTTGAAGACCTATATAGCCTAGAGCTAGGATTCATGGATATTTATGTGATCAGTGTGTTTCTTTTTTCTACTTTAGCTTCATAGGATTTTCGAATGCACCCACACCACTCACCGTGCACTTTAGTCGACTATTGAGTGTTGAGAGTTTTGAGAGGTTTCACCATAGGAAACCCCCTTAAGATGTCGAGGTAGTGCATGTGTGGAGGTGATGACCACCTTGCATGGAAACGTCCCGTCTCTTCAGAGGCATGCAGAGGGTTACGTACCATCAGAGGGTATAATCGCTTCTATTAGGGATCTTTTAAAGTCTACCCTTATCCTTTTAGAGCCACCTTAACCTTGTATGTTGAGCCATAGATCCTTCGATTGGGACTTCCTCCCTACACATGGGTACATCTAAAGGCCTTCAGAGCCTCTTTGGTCATAGTTTGGATTCAGTATTCCCTATTTTAGTCTCCAATTGAGGGTGTACCAAGATCAGTACAGGTTTGGGTTACAATCGGACAACCCTTCTACACTTTGATGCTTTGCTCATTCCGGTTCAAACTAACATTTCTTCCATGTTTTCACTATGCATACCATATCTCGTGCTTCATGCTCTTCGGGATTGGTTTTTCATTCTCAATGTGGATTTACCATCTTGGGTCTAAGTAGAGGAGAGCTTAGTTCGTTTTTCCGAGAGATCAAACATGGATCAGCGGGTTGTCACAGTTGATTAGTTCATGACCGCCATGCTTCTATTCAGAAGGCCTTGGCCGGTCTTAGACAAGAGATAGACAGTCAGCAAAGTAGACAGCTTATAGTTCAGGATGAGACGCCTTATAATTCATTGCCACCTTATTTATTACATGGTCATTCTGAGGTTGCCTCACCTGCAGTAGTACAGACCACAGTCCTTGAGGATACGCATGCATGGATCGTATTAAGCAGCGTATCATGTAGTTGAGGGTATCTGACAATTCATCAGCTTGGGATGATCTTGATAGTATACCAATGGCCAGTCTACCGGCTAAGTTCAGGATGCTTAACATTGAGAGGTACACGGGCGTTGGTTGTCCATGTATTCATCTTCGACTCTACAGTACTGTGATGAGGGACCATGGGTTAGATGAGTCACAGATGATCACCATGTTTTCTTTATCTCTGAGTGGCGCAGCCTAGTATTAGTTCACATATTTGGAGTCCTCGCAACACAGGACATGGGATGACCTAGCTTAGGAGTTTTTGTGACAGTTTTCATTTAGTACTGTCGTAGATGTGTCGAGGAGAGAGCTTGAGGGTTTCAGACAGAGATCAGATGAGTCCATTTCTTCCTTCATCTCCCACTGGTGGTGGGAAGATAGTACAGATTGTTGATTGACCATTATAGAGAGGTGACTTAGTCTTGAGGGTCATCAAAGGATTGGTTAGAGATTGTAGAGGGAAGTTTAGACCCAGCTGGAGCGGACCTTATTTCATCAAGAAGTTGACCCCAGAGGGCATTGCATGGTTGATGGATTTAGATGGAAACCAATTCTTGGAGCCGACCAATGTGGATCAGCTAAAGAGGTACTATGTTTGAGACCATGGTCGCAAGATGGGTGGCTATCATTTCGGTTAGTCATATACCTTGTTATTCCCTTTTGATATATAGTCCGTTGCTCGTCCATTGAGTCTCGCATGCACATTACAGTCTTTCTTTCTTATTTCCTTACTCACATTTTTCACACCAGGATAAGACCCCTTTAGTGTATGCATTCATTGTTTGGGAGTTCCATGAGCCTTGGACCTAAGGGCACATTCTTTTCATTATCTTTTTTCATCACTACATCACTACATTCCATCGTATCTCATTGATTGTGTTCTTCATCTCTTCTTCTTTATTCTATCTACTGCTTGTTTTGCTTCATATTCTTTCCACCCTGAGTGGTGATCCTCCTCAGTTTATTACATGGAGGGTAGTCACATCATTACCACTATCTATCCCATGGACACTGGTTCAGAGATTCTTAGTTGAGAAAGTCATCTTGTAAGAGAGAGTTTTTGTTACCTTAGCACTCGACAGCGTGTTATGCATTATTGATATCATATTTGGGGCTTGTTTTGTTCATGTTCAGGGTGTGTACATTTGAATATGTAAAATAAATAAATAAATAAGAAAAAAAAATGAAAAAAAAAATGAAAAAAAAAAAACGTATGTGTGTATTATTTTTTATCATTGAGTGTGTATATTGATGTTCAAGGGTCACTTGATTGAGTATGTTTGTTGATGAGAGTTCATATGTGAGCTTTCCGAGACCCTCCATACTTTGTATTCATTTTTATTGTATATTTTGAGAGTGAGATGAGTGACATTCTCTTAGGAGCTCTAGGTTATTGTCCATTCCATCATTACGTTCATTGTTGATGTGATTTCACTCCATGTCTGATTTGAGTTGATCACTACTCCTCTTTGTGTTATTTGTTTCATCATCATCCTTGTTTTCGCTTCTAATTCATCATTTTCACTTCACACCTTATTCTTTTCTTTCAGCAACCCATCTCGAGTTTGATACTCTCTTCGCATCATCATTACACATATCACTATCAGTTCATTTTGCTTCATTTGTCTCCTCATCGACATCATATTCATGTTAGGTATCCTCAGGTCCATGGCTCACGGGATTCACTATACATGTTGCATTTCATATATGAGGGCATGGATTTTTTATCCTTGGGTATTTAAGCCTAGTTTTCCTTCATTTCTATCACCCTATCACCTTAGCCTACGTTATGTCCCGTGTCTTAAGACCACCCTAAGGCCATGGGATCAGATGCCGTTTTCGACAACCTCTACTTGGACAGGTATTTGAGATATAGTTGATATTTAGATATCGTCATACTTCTTCTTCTAGGAGTCGCCTCTTTGATGTTTAGATCTGATTCAACTATGCTTGGATTACCGAGATCATGCGATGATGATGGATGATTTGATGTCACTTGATTTTTCTGATCTATCACATATTCGATGTCATATTGGGGCACATTTCGTTTCGGGCAAGATCTACAGATCTTCACGGAGTTGCATGCTTATTCCCACTTGCAAGATGTATGCTGAGATGATTGATTGGTTCGCTATTTTTTGATGATCCCTCAGTGGAGCCTCTGTGGAGCCATTCAGCCAGGCCCACATTTCTCAGCATTTGGTTGCTACCATGTTTCTTATCCTAGGAGACGTTCCCTAGTTGTTTAGATTTGATTTGCATCACGGAGATCACATGTTCGATGATAAATGATTCCATGTCACCTGGTTTCTGACCTACCGTACATTCAACGCCATACTAAGGCATATTTTCGTCTTGGACAAGATTTACAGATCTTCACAGAGTTGCATGCTTATCCCCACTTGCGAGATGTACGTCAAAACGATGACGTGTTCATTATTTTATCATGATCCTTCAGTGGAGCCTCTCTGGATCTCTTCAGCCAGGCCCACATTTTTTGGCATTTGGTTGCCGTCATGCTTATTATTCTGGGAGACATTTCATAGATGTTTAGGTTTGATTTGGATTATGGAGATCACCCATTTGATGATGGGTGATTTCATGTCACCCGATTTCTAACCTATCGTACATCTGGTGCCATACTAGGGCATATTTCGGTTTTGGATGAGAGTTATAGATCTTCATGGAGCTGTGTGATCACCTCCACTTACGGGACATGCACCAAGACGATGACCTGTTTGTTATTTTTACGATGATTCTTCAGTGGAGCATCCTGGGAGCCATCCAGTTAGGCCCGCAATTCTTGGCACTTAGATGCCATCATGCTTCTTCATCCGAGAGGTACATCTTGGATCTGTGGGTATGATTCAGTTATGGATTTGAGTGACCAGGATTGCATAGTTGATGATTGATGATTTGATGTCATTTGATCTTTCCAACCTATCACACATTCGATGCCACACTGGGGCATATTCGCCCTTTCGGTCGAGATTTGTAGATCTCCATGGATTTGCATGATCATCCCTAGTTATGAGATACACGTCAGGTTGATGATTCGATTGCATTTTGTCTCGATTCTCTGGTGGAGCCTTTATTGAGTTTTTTAGTCAGGCTCATATTTTTCGATATTGTCGTGATTCTTGGGTGGAGTTACTCTAGGCGCATAGGTTCCCACATCACCATTTCAGTGGAGTACATGTCAAATCTTTTATGCATCCCCATGGAGTTATTCTTGAGTTATCAGGATAGATCGGGTACATCTAATGCCATGCTGGGGCATATTCCTTCCTTTAGCTATGGAGATGATCGTTCTCTCATAGATCTGTTACAGTTTTCATCACTTGGCCGAGAGATACTATATTTGCTTTACTGGTCACTATTCCTGTGATTTTCATCAAGATGAGCTTTCAGTGAAGCATGACATTCAGGTTGTGATTGTCCCGCTATCCATGACCCCATAGTAGATTATTTTGATGAGATCGTGGTAGTTACCCTAGCGGATTATTCTCTTGAGACTCCCTAGTGGATTACCCATTTGAGATGACGATGGATTCCTCCAGCAAAGCATTTCGAGATAGAGACGTCTGACTCATTGTGACATCTCATCAAGCCTCGTGATCCAGACGGATGGGTTGCGAGACTGTGTTTATAGTTGATTTGATCATTTCGACTCGCTAGCAGAGCATCTTTTAAGGCTCATGAAGTCTCTTTTATACCTTCTTAGAGGATGGAGAGTTGTGGTGGCACGCTACACTGGGGCATATCCCCCCCCCCCCCCCCCCCCCCCCCCCTCATCGTTTCCTTGCCGTTTAGCATTCAGAGCCGCCATCCATTCTCGGACACAATGTATAGAGTCGTCCATTTTCAGCTTGGCGTTCAGAGCCACCATGTCTTCTCAGTCACGATGTTCAGAGTCATCTTTCTCAACCTAACATTCCTAGTTATCAGTTTAGTTAGGCATTCAGAGCCATTGTTTCTGATTGGAATTCATAAATATTATTTTTATTTTGGTGTTCAGAGCCACCATTTCTTTGCAGTTTGGCATTCAGAGCCATGTTCCTAGTTCAGCATTCAGGGCCATTATATCATTTTCAGTTTGGCGTTCAGAGCCACTACCTCTTTTCAGTTTGGCGTTCAAAGCTGTATTTTCATTTTGGCATTTGATGACACCATCTTTCTTTATTTTGGTGTTCAAAGCAGCATTTTCAGTTTAGCGTTTAGTACCGCATTTTCATTTCGACATCAGAGTTACCACCTTTTTCGTTTGGTGTTTAGAGCCATTGTTCATTTTCTGTTTGGCGTTCAGAGCCACATTTTCATTTTGACATCTAGATCCTTGTTTTTTTTTTTTTTTTTTTTGCATTCAGTGCCACATCTTTATTTTGGCGTTCAAAGTCGCATCTTCAGTTTGGCGTTCAAAGCCGCATTTTCATTTCGACATCAGAGCTACCACCTTTTTCGTTTGGCGTTTAGAGCCGTTGTTCATTCTCCTTTTGGCGTTCAGAGCCACATTTTCATTTCGATATCCAGATCCTTTTTTTTTTTTTTTTGTTCGGCGTTTAGAGCCACATCTTTATATCGTCGTTCAAAAGCCGCATCTCTAGTTTCGGTGTTCAGAGTCACCATCATTCTCAATTTCGGTGTTCAGAGCCATCATCATTTCACAGTTTCGGCATTCAGAGCCGCATGTTCCAATTTGGCATTCAGAGCCACACCTTCAGTTTGGCGTTCAGAGCCACACCTTCAGTTTGGCGTTCAGAGTTGCATCGTCATCTTGGCGTTCAAAGTCGTATCTTCAGTTTAGCGTTCAAAGCCATTTTTGTCTTTAGCTCGATATCTAGAGCCATTTTCAGTTTGGTGTTCAAAGCCACACCTTCAGTTTGACGTTCAGAGTCACATTTTTCAGTTTCAAGGTTTAGAGTCATCATCATCACTTCTTAGTTTGACGTTCAGAGTCACATTCTCAGCTTCGGTGTTCAAAGCCATCATCGGTTTTCAGTTTGATGTTCAGAGTCGTATTTTCAGTTTCGGTGTTCAGAGCCATCATTACTTCTTAGTTTGACGTTCAAAGCCATCATCGATTTTCAGTTTGACGTTCAGAGTCGCATTTTTCAGTTTCAGGGTTTAGAGTCATCATCATCGCTTCTCAGTTTCGGCATTTAGAGCCATCACTGCTTCTCAGTTTCGGCGTTCAGAGCCATCACTTCTCAGTATTGGCGTTTAGAGTCATCCTCATCACATTTTCAATTTCGGCGTTCAAAGCCATCATCGCTTCTCAGTTTGATGTTCATAGTCACATTCTCAGTTTCGGCGTTCAAGAGCCATCATCACTCCCCAGTTTGACGTTCAGAGTCGCATTCTCAGTTTTAGCGTTCAAAGCCATCATCAGTTTTTAGTTTGATGTTCAGAGTCGTATTTTCAGTTTAGGGTTCAGAGTCATCATCATTCCTTCTCAGTTTGACATTCAGGGATGTCAGTTCTCAGTTTAGTGTTCAAAGCCATGCTTTCAGTTTGGCATTCAGAGTCGCATCTACGGTTTTGCGTTTGGAGCCATCATCCTATCACGATTGGGCATTCATTGCCATATTTTCCACGTTTAGAGCTACGTTCCTAGCATTCAGGGTTGTCAGTTAAGTTTAGGCATTTAGAGCTTCGTCTTTAGTATCCAGTGTTATCAGTTTTTTTTAGTTTGGCATTCAGAGTCATGTCTTCAGTTCGATATTCAGAGTCATCATGTCTTTTTTCAGTTAGGCGTTTAAATCCACCATATCTCTTTCAATTCAGTGTTTAGAGCTGCATTTTCATTTTGGTGTTTAGAGTCGTTGTTTGTTTCAGTTTGACATTTAAAGTCGTACTTTTAGTTTGACATTCAAAGCCATTGTTTAGCTTGGCATTCAAAGCTGTCATTAGAGCCATCGTATCTTTAGTTTGGCGTTCAGAGTCATCGTTCACAGTTTGGCATTCAGAGTCGTTGTTCACAACCAGGCGTTTAGAGCCACCACATCTCCACAGTTTAGAGTCCAAAAGTCATCGTTCATAGTCAGGCATTTAGAGCCGTTGGTCAGCTTGGCATTCAGAACCATTACATCTTCGATTCGACATTTAGAGCCATTAGCCAGCTTGGCATTCAAAGCCATCATATTTTTAGTTCGACACTTAGAGCCATTGGTCAGCTTGGCATTTAGATGCCACCATATTTCTTCAGTTTCGCATTTAAAGACATTAGTCAACTTAGCATTTAAAGCCACCATTTTCCTTTAGTTCAGCGTTCGAAGCCGCATTCCTAGCATTTAGAGTTGTCATTCTCTTTTAGTTCGGTGTTTAAAGCCACATTGCAAGCATTTAGAGTTGTTGTTTTCTTTTAGTTTAGCATTCAGAGTCATCTTCTTCACTTTAGATGTTTAGAGCCCTAAGCTCACAACCCAGAGTCGTTCTTTTTATTTGTGATCTAGAGTCATTCTTTCCATTCAAAGCCCTAAGCTCATGACATAGAGTCGTTTTATTTGTGACCCAGAGTCATTCTTAGCATTCAGAGCCCTGAGCTCACGACCTAGAGTCGTTCTTCTTATCCATGGCCTAGAGTCATTCTTAGCAGTTAGGGCCTTAAGCTCACGATCCAAAGCCATTTTCAACCTGTAGGTGTCCAAAGCCACCATTTTCCTTCATAGTCATTTTTCCTATTTTAGGCGTTAAAAGTCATTTCTTTCATCAGTTTTAGGCGTTCAGAGCCACTTATCTCTTCTAGTTTCGGGCGTTCAGAGCCACTATCTCTCCATAGTTTAGTTTTTCGAAATCGTTTGTCCCAATCTTGGTGTTCAAATCCATATTTCAAGTGTTTGAAGTTGTGATTTTCCAAGAGTTTGTCCCTCTCCATTATGTGTGATATGGCCTTTTGAGCTCGTAGCTTGTGTCTTGATTGTATTGTTAGACACCCTACACCCTGTGTCCTAGTATGGTGCATGCATGGTTTTTCCCATTGTGCTTGTTCCGATGCTCTTTGGTGGTTTGACTGTTACTCAACTTCAATATCAATTTTTCGAGTCACCTGGGTTTTAAAGCCTCTTTGTTCTTGTTTTGGTTTAAGAGAGCCCATGTTATATTGGGACAACTTTGGTGGTCTTTCTTGTTATTTTCAAAGTTCACTTTGTTTCGTTTGTGTGTACACTCACTTTACTCGTGAACTCTACCGAAGAAGGGCATATTTGTAGACCCCAAAATTTGTCCCAATTTTATTTTTACATTAATTTTGAGCCCAAATTTAAATCTCTGGAAGAACACCTATGGGCTGAAAATGGGTATTTAAAGTGAAAGAAAACCCCGATGGCTCAATTCAAAAGTACAAAGCCAGGTTAGTGGCAAAAGGGTTTCATCAAGTTACTGGTTTTGATTTCACATAAACTTTCAGTCCAGTTGTTAAACCTGCAACTATTCAAGTTATGCTTACTATAGCTTTGTCTACAGGTTGGTTAACTCATTAGTTAGATGTTAATAGTGCTTTTTTGAATGGAGTGTTGCATGAGGAAGTTTTTATGGGACAACCTCCTAGATTTATTCAACACAACTAGTCTCATTTTGTTTGTAAATTACATAAAGCTTTATATGGCTTAAAACAAGCACTAAGGGCCTGGTTTGAAAAATTAAGTACAACCCTATATTCCTTTGGTTTTAACTCTGCCAAGTCAAATCATTCTTTGTTCATTCATGTGAGAAAAAGTCATTCTACCTATATTCTTGTATATGTAGATGACATTCTTATCATCGGTAGTAGTGAACAAGTTGTGATGCATTTTATTACCAGTTTGAATAGAGAGTTTGCCTTAAAAGATCTTAGAAAAGTCAATGACTTTTTAGGGATTAAAGTGAATCATACTTCTAAAGGTATTCACATTTCTCAAGGAAAATACATAACTGATCTATTATGCAAAGCCAAAATGCAAGGTGCCAATCCTATTTCTACTTCTATGACCAATGAACATAAACTTTTAGGCTATGGAAGTGAATCAGTTCAGGATGTGAAGTTGTACAGATCAATTGTAGGAGCTTTGCAATATGTAACAATTACTAGGCCTAAAATTGCCTATAGTGTTAAGAAAGTTTGTCAATATATGCAAGCTTTATTAGAATCTCATTGGAAAGTAATCAAAAGAATTCTCAGATACTTGAAAGGCACTCTTCATCATGGATTACATTTAAGAAAGTCTCCTACTCTTGATCTTGTAGCATTTTGTGATGCCAATTGGGTCTCTAATCTTGATGGCCAAATATCAACTTCAGGATTTTGTGTATATTTTGGTTCAAATTTAGTCACTTGGTAGTCAAAGAAGCAACATACTGTATCTAGATCAAGTACAGAAGCCTAGGTAGTTTGGTTGCAGAAATCACTTGGTCACAATCTCTTCTCTTAGAAATTAAAATCACTTTACCTACACCACCTATTATTTGGTGTGATAATCTTAGCACTGTTATGTTAGTTGCTAATCCAATATTGCATGTCAGGACAAAACACATTGAATTGGATTTATATTTTGTCAGGGAAAAGGTTCTGCAAAGAAAGGTTTCAGTCCAACATGTGCCTTCCATTAATCAAGTAGCAGATGTCTTGATGAAAGTTGTCTCAAGCACTCGGTTTGTAAATCTAAGAAACAAACTCAAAGTAGAACATTTTTCTACCTTAAGTTTGAGAGAGAATGTTAAGAAATGGTTTCATATGGTTACAAGATGTACATGTGTCATATGCTCATTGGTTTTCTTCTATTATTGTTTGAGAATTTGCTAGTTAGGCTTACTATATATATTACTCTATAAACAACAAAATAAAGAGAGAGAGAAACAAAAAATCACTTTACTTTCTCTTTGTCACCTTCCTTTCTTATCTCTATTACTATTATGCATAAAGGACTACACACTTCCCAATATATCTTACTTATATTTTAATGAGCTAAAAGACTATGTTTTCTTTAATACAAGTTTGTTGTGAAAGTAAACAAGGAATATTTTCAATAACTAGTGTTTGTTTCGGAGGAAAAAAATTTCAAATAATAATAATAAAAATATCTAAAAGGAAAATATATATATATATATATATATATATATATATATATTTACGTGGAGGAGTCTAATTATCAATTGATGTTGATGACATGAAAAATAATTAGATAACTCATTAAAAAATATATGTATTTCAAATTATCTTTAAATAAAAGAAGATAATGCTGATTTAAATAATTTGAGGTTATTTTTTTCATATATTTTCATCATCATCATCATCATCATCATCATTATTATTATTATTATCGCTCCCATCCTAACTACAAAGGAGATGTTGTCTTTTCCTTCTAATAACATCTTATTCCACTCCACAACTCTGCATTTGTTGGCATCACCTACATTTTATTCCTATCCACTTGGGTTGGAAGACCAATGGAATTTCTTTTTATTTCTTACAATGAATCCACTGATACAAATCTCCTTCACCTCTATGTTAGACCCCAACTTCCAATTTTACAATCAAACACACTCGACATCATTTTATAGTAATTTTAGAAAGCAATTTTAATTTTTTAAATATTTTAAAAAATTATCATTCAAGTATTAAAAAATTTAGAAATATTTTATAAAATCAGTGTCAAACGCACTTTATATATGACTTTTTATCATTTAAAACGTCTTTCTAATTATGAAAATTTGATTAGATATTCATTTTTAAAGCAAAAGCGATTTGAAGTTCAAATTTTTTTTTGAATCGACATCCTTTTACACAAGAGTTCTCATAAAGATAATTAATGAGATAATTTCTAATTTATTTAATTTAACCACATTGCTATTACAATAAAGATGCCTTTTTTGTATTGTATGCCTAATTTTCATAAATTTAAAGCATTTTTGGTCATGTGATTAAAAAATAGTTTTTTATTTTTAAAAACAGAAATTTGTTTTTAAAAATTCATAATAGATTTTTGTTGTTGTTTTATGTTTCTAGGTTTTAAAAACAAAGTGAAATTTAATATAATTTCTAGAGAATAAATAAAAGTTGTTTTCACAGATTCTTAAAAACAAAAAAAAAAAAAGCATAAAGAAAATTTTTAAAAACCATAAAAATGAATAAAAATTGAACATGGTATCATTCTTTTTCTCTTACCATGATCTAATATCAATATAAAAAAAATTCAAATTTGATTTTTCTTTAAATTACTCTTGCTTTTTTGAATTTCTTTTAAATTCTTCAAAATTTTCCATTAAGCAAATAAATTTCAAATCAAACTATACTTATACGTAAAATTTACTAATTTTCAAAAATAATTTGAAACCCTAAAACCAATTTAATTAGTACTAAAAAATCATGAAGCTTAATAACATTAGAATGTTATAGATCAAATTTTAATTTAAATACTTTAACTAGTTTCTTTTTTACATATATCATATTTTTACAATTTTTTTTATTAGGCAAATAAACTCCAATTTTTTGTAGAATAAAGTGGGAGGAGAAGAAGAAAACAAAAAAGAGAGAATAGAATGCACAAAGAAAATATATTTTTAAGGGTTTTTTTTTTATAGGGATTCACAAAGAGATATACATCATTATAGATGATCATCCATAAGTTCTCACAATGCTACAAATTCTCATATTTTATAACACTCTCCCTTAGATGATCATAAGAATATGATAACTGTCTCGTTAAAAACCTTGCCAATAAAACCTGGTGGGACAAAACCTGGATGAAAGAAAAAAGAGTGCAGTATATCCATATTAGTATTTTCCCCTTCATGTAGACATGATAATGATTTCTTCAACACTTCAATTGGTAGATTTCTCAATATTTGCATTTCGATATCATACCTTAACTTTTTCAATGTTGTCAAAGGTAACACCTTTGTGAATAGATCTACTAGATTATTGCATGACCGAATTTGTTGAACATCAATTTCACATTTCTCTTGAAGCTCGTGAGTATAGAAGAATTTAGGATAGATATGTTATGTTCTGTCACCTTTTATGAATCTTCCTTTAATTTGTGCAATACAAACAACATTATCTTTATGTAACTTGGTTGCATTGCCTCTGATGGAAGGTGATCCACATGTTTTTTGAATAACTTGAATCATTGACCTTAGTCATATAGATTCATGAATTGTAAGAATTTCTGAATGATTGGAAGAAGTGGCTACCATTGTTTGCTTAACTGATCTCTAAGATATTATTGTACCACCATAAGTAAAGACATATCCTATTTGAGATCGAGCTTTATGAGGATCTGAAAGATATCCTGCATTTGCACACCCAATCAATTGTAATTTTGATTCTTTTGAATAATATAAGCCCATGCCACTTGTTCCACGAAGGTATCACAATATATGTTTAATCATATTCCAATACCTTCTAGTTGGGGCAAAATTCTATCTTGCTAGCAAGCTGATAGAGAATGTTATGTTTAGTCTAATATAATTTGTAAGATACATTAGTGCACCGATTGCATTGAGATATGGTACTTCTGGACTAAACAATTCTTCATTTTTTTCTTTAGGACGAAACGAGTCTTTGTTCACTTCTAGTTAATGAACAACCATATGGAAATTGAGTAGATGTGATTTGTCGATATAAAATTGTTTTAATACTTTCTCTATATATGTCGATTGATGGACTAATATGTCATTTAAACAATGCTCGATCCACAAGTCGAGATAATATCTTGTTTTTCCCAAATCTTTCATTTCAAATTCATTCTTTAAATAATTGGTTGTTTTTGTGAGCTCTTCAAGAGTCCTTATAAGATTCAAATCATCCACATATATTGCAATTATTGTAAGCTAAGTTTCCAATTTATTGATAAAAAAATATGGATAAATTGGATTATTCACATATCCTTCTTTTAATAGATACTCAATCTAACGATTATACCACATGCGTCCGAATTGTTTTAATTCATATAGAGATCTTTGTAGTTTGATTGAGTACATGTTTTGAGGTTTTGGATTAGTTGCTTTAGGCAATTTGAATCATTCAGTGATTTTCATATATATGTCAGTATCTATAGACTCATATAAATAGATTGTAACAACATCCATGAGACACATATCTAGTCCTTAAAGACTATTAAACTTATCAAGTATCGAAATGTGATTGCGTCCATTATAGAGGAATAACTTTCCTAATAGTCTATACTAGGTCTTTGAGAGAAACCTTGGGCAACAAATTGTGCTTTATATCTTATAATTTCATCATTCTCATTTCACTTTATGTTTTTAGGTGTTTGAACTATAGGTCCAAATATCTTTAATTTTGCTAACGAGTTTAGCTATGTTTTGATAGCTTCTTTCCATTTTGGTCAATAATTCATTTTTCAACATTCATCCATAGTTTGTGGTTCTCAATCTTCATCATTTTTTATGATGTCCATCATCACTTGGAATGCAAATATATTATCTATGATAATAATTTCACTATGGTTCCTTGTTTCTTCCATGTGACTCATTGAGATCTCTTCAATTCTAGATATCAATATTTGATCAATTTGTACCTCTTCAGGGGCTAACTGTTTATCAAGTTGGGTTTCATCATTTGACCCTTTCATATTTGTAAGCTCTTCAAGAATACCAAGTTTTTCATATGTTGTTCTTTTTCTTTTTCCAAGAATTGAATCCTTTAAGTCAATAAGTCTACCACACTTCAAGTGTGTCTTAGATTCACTTGTTATGA
Source organism: Vitis riparia (assembly GCF_004353265.1). NCBI lineage: Eukaryota > Viridiplantae > Streptophyta > Magnoliopsida > Vitales > Vitaceae > Vitis > Vitis riparia. Next base: position 149,835 of record NW_023269676.1, on the reverse strand, counting down.
CATTCTCCAATTGTCCTTCAGGGACATCAATATGTGTCAGGATATTCACAATTAGTACGTGTGACTTTGTTGCTTTCTTTATATCTGTGAAAGCATCAAGTAACTAATTTGCAAGTCCTTACAAAGGAATAATCCTTTGAACTTCTAGTTTACACTACCTTATATGGGGATCGAGATGAGATAAGGAAGATACATTCCATGTAATGTCTCACCATTCTTCTGGAATCAACTTGCCTTCCCCTAATGGTGGAAAAACATTTTCATGAAAATGATAATCGATGAGGCTAATCCATTAAATTTCTAACATATACTAAAATAGTTTTTTTTTTAATAAAAAAACTCAAAATATGATTTTATTATAATATTATTATTGATGTTTTACTAACAATAATTTATTTGTAATTATATTTATTTTATTTTTAATAAAACTTGAATTATATTTAATTAATATTATATAAAATCAATTTACATTTTTTTTTATAAAATTAAAATATAAAAAAAAATATAAGCAACTTATTGAAACAAGTTTTTTATTGTTTTATTCTTAAAAATAATTTGCTAAATACCCTTATTTTTATAAAACTCTAAAAACCTGTTTTTGTTTTTCAACTTAAAAATATTTTTTAAAAACAATAATAAGAAAACATGGCTAAACCTTCCTTCATTTCTAATTTCAAAAAAAAAAAAAAAAAAAAAAATACAACTCTTAAGATGTCTTTTTGTTTTGGTAGTTTGATGTTTAGCACAGTGTGGAAATAAAAAAAATGTACAAAAACAATAATTTTAAAAAAACTATAGAGGAAAATTTTATATATATCAATTTTTGTAAATATAACATCTACCATATCTGAGTAGATGTTTCAAATGTGCCCTAATGTGGCCTAATAAGCAAGATTACTGATCACAATTTTGACACATCTCGGTAGAGTTAGGGGAGAAAATAGAAGAAGCAGAGAGATGCTTATCCACTTCAGAGGAGCTACTGCTCGCCACCACCACTTCATGGCTGTAGCCATTTCACTTGTTCAATCCACTCTCTTCTCCAAACCCTCCATTTTTCTCCGCAGAAATGCCCTCAATGGCTTTTCCTTTTCCATTCCTTTCTCCTCTTCTTCTGCTCAGAAGATTCAGAGTCACAAGTGGAGGCAACCGGTGGTCTCGGTTCTGGAGCTCGGTGGAGTTGAGATTGGCAAAGATGGTAACATCCCAAATTCCAGAATCGTGTTTGAAAGGATCTGTAGCTTTGATTTCGTGTGCCTAATTTGCGTTTTTGCAGAATTTTGCACTCAACTTGTGTCGTTTGTTTGCAATTTCACAATCTGATTTCTTTTCTGTTGTGCTTTTTTATTTATTTGTTTTTTGTTTGGCGACATTGGAGTTGATATGCACGCTTAGCGGGTTACGTTTCTGTTCTATTTGTTTTACTGTTGGAGGAGTTTGGTGCATTTATGTAACTAGGCTTGCAATTTCGCCCTCTGATAAAGGTTAAATTTTCTCTTTTTTTTTTTTTTTATGGTGTATTTATCCTGGGTATATGGAGAAATTGGGATTCTGTACTGGGTTTCTGGTATTTTTTCATTGGGTTTGATATATATGAATGTGGGTTTTGTAGGGAAGGTATGCAATTTGCCTGAAACTAAGAATGCGATTACAGTTTTGATTTCCTTTATATTTTTATCTTTTATACTTTTCTGTGTATTGGTTGATATCAAAATTCATCTAATAGGTTGTTTTTGAATGCTTTAGATTGCTTTAATGTAGTTGAATGGGGGATTTTGTTTCTAAAACTTAGTGTCAATTTCATTTTTATTTTTTTTCAATTTGAAGACCTGGGAGTCCATGTGAGTGAAATTGATGTACTGGAGTTTTTGGATTTTGCTGATTGCCTTGATAAACTTGGCTTGCAGAGCCTTAAAAAGTAAACTAGACTCAGTAAGCTATATCTCAGATGATACTTTGTCAGGGTGTGAAATGCAACTTGGAGTCTTTGTATTTTTTTAATTTTTTGGGTTATTTTATTCTGGATATTTGGTAAAATTAGAATTCATGTTCTTTTGATTGGCTTGATTCATTTGGTTGTGGGGTTTGTAGATGTGGTGAGAGACGATCCAACAAACAATGTTCCGGATGAAATTTTTTCAAAACTTGGAATGCAGCTTCACAGGAGGGATCAACACCCAATTGGAATTCTGAAGAATGCAATATATGATTATTTTGATGCCAATTACTCAAACAAATTTGATAAGTTTGACGACCTTTGCCCCATAGTCTCCACAAAAGAGGTTTGACCATTGAGAAATAAAATAGAAATTGTATGCTTGCTTTTTTTTTTTCACTGTTTTGAGCCATACGTTGCACTATTTAGAACTTGTATTATCTATTATTGGTGCTTGAAATTTTGTTGGTGTCTTCATTTCTTTTGCTGCCTATTTCCTGTTGGTTTTTGTCTTCTCCTAGGTGTTTTAATTCCATCTACTATGTTGTAAGTAGGGAACCTGGCATCCTAACTTAAATATCAAAGAAAGTCCAGAACAGGCATTCAGTTTACCAGGTGTATCAGTTCTCTACAGTGCTTATTCAACTCTTAATTGCAGTATTCTAGACTTACTCCAAATTTGAAATTCATTTGGTGAAATAATGGCATGATACTTATAGTGGTCTCTTAAGGGAAAGGTTTTCTTTGACCTAGCTTTTGTACAAAAAAGTCAAGGATGGTCTTGCAGATTTGTTATTGTATAGGTGTATATTTCTCTATCATGATACATGCAAGAAAAATTGAAGGAAAGTTTTTATTTATTTTATTTATTTTTTTATTTAAAAAAAAAAAAGAAATTGAAAGTTAATTTATGTTCCGAGAGTGACAGTAGACAACATAGGATTCAAAGGGACATATTGTCTCTTAGGAAAGTATAATTCATAGCATGTTTCAATCACTTACAGGTTATTTTAGTCCTTTTAAATTGGTTTATTTAATTTTGTTTTCTTTTTAGTAGGCAAGCAGAAAATATATTTATAATACCTATTATTATCATTATTTTGGTAATTAGCGTTGATGGAAATTGTAAAAATTCTCTAATAGTATTGGAGGGGAAAAAATTACTTAGGAATTTTTGTTAAATGCAATTATCATAATGATAATAATTAATTAGAATAATATAAGTTTGTAGTTAGAAAAATTTTAAAAAATAAAAGCTTTTGGAAAAGTCTGGATAGGATTAGAAAATTCTTGGATTTCAAGGAGAGCTCAGGTGGGATCTAAAGCATGGGGTTGTTAGTTATCTATTTCAGTATTTGCTGCTCTTCTCTCTTATAGGTGTTCAGTTGCAGCTTGTACACTCTGAGCATACTTGGGTTGTGCCCCCTTTTGTGTTCTTCAATATAATCTTCAGGCACATTAGTAGCGCAATTTCTATTCAACACTTCTCACTTCAAACAACATTCAGTAATCTAAATAGCATTTATCAAATTATTTGTCACTCACCATTAGATTTATAAAGCACCCAAAATATGAATCTTCTTCTTAAGCATGAGAAATTATCATCATTATAAACTCCATGTTTGGCTTGTGCTTACAAGCATAATGATAAAGGATGATGCTTCATGTCTTATCATGAAATATAATGATGTCATAAAATAGATGATTAATAAAATATTAGGAGCCCATTTCAAATGCTTAATGGAACTGAAAATTATTATAGAGCAAGTGCATATTTCACTTGAACTTTTATACAGTAGTGCTAGCTTATAAATTCACAACTTTATAATCATGTGCTTGAATCAAATAAACTTAATGGATCTCAGCTACAACTGCCCAGCATTTTAACCTTTGTTTTATGTTATGGGAATAGTGACCAAATTTCACAGTCCCATCACTATAATTTATGCTTGTAATTTTATTTGTGGGACTTAGTTTTCACATGTCATAACTGTAATTTCTCTAATTTTATGAGTAAAAATAAAAAACGCAAATTTTCTCTATTTTTGATTGAAACTTTAGGAACTTGGACTTTATATGGTGCAAATGTATGTTATCAGCCATTCCTTTTGACAAGTCATGAGTAGATACTATTTATAAAAGGACACAAAGGAGGATATAACTCAAGTTCACTTGTAGTAGACGAGTCACTTTGTGGGCTTCAAAAGAGAAAGAAACAACAATGAAGAAAAGCAACAAGAAAGTGCCCCTACCTCCCAAACTCTCAATAAACTATGGGAAGGATCTGCTGCTATTAAGATAATTTCTTCTAATCAAACAAATAATGGTCCAAACATTTTCTCCTTTAATTTCTAAATTAGATCTTCAACCCACTTGAATGTTCTCATATTATTCTCCTTCCAAATGCATTGTTAAAGATAAAGAAATTCTTCTCCACACTCCCCTTTTCTCATTGACAAACTTTGCTTGCCAACCAGTCAAGGTCTGCCTCCTAGCTACCCAGTGATTTATTTAATCAGCCTTTCCCCATTCTTCTTACTTATACAATACCAATTTCGGATGATCCTCTCCCTTCTCACTGACTGGCCTATAGTTAAAGTCTTAAGGAAATATGAGATTTCCACCCTTATCTCTCCTAACCACCTTTTATTTGGAGTGTATTAGGAAATTCCTATTGAGATAATTGTATGCCTTTCTCAATGGCTTGAGCACAATTACCTGTAACAGTACTTAGCCTGCACTATGGTGTCAACATGCCTATTTTGATGGATTTTAGTTTGTGGGGATAATTAAAGTATTTGATAAAATATAGGTGCTGGTTTTAATAAATTGAAATTACTACTGAATGAAATTTGAAGCTAGATATTAGGAGGAGAAAGAAAGATAATTAATTTATTTGTATGACACTGTGACTTATAAATTGTGAAGCTTACTGGTTGGGAATTGGTTGAACAGAGGAACTTTTAATAGGGGAGAAAGAACCACACGTATTATTTGATGAGAAAATATGATTACATCAGCCAAAGGCCAAAAATATATGAGAAGTTCACTAATTGCGTATTATCAGAAAGAGAGCTGAGCAACACATGATTCATAAACTTTTTAAAATTTTAAGGCGTGGGTCCAATGAGATACATTGCATCATATTACCAAATGAACCAAGGAAGTTTATGAATTTCCAAAACTTCCTGGTGATGCTCATTATTTTATGGTTCTTTGTTTTTAGGGTTCTTTATTTTCTCTTTTCCAAGATATCTAGAATATGGCATGGTAGGTACTTCTTGCTCCATTTCTCTTTGGAGCTCAATTCTTTGGCAAAGCAGGCAGAAAACAAATTAGAATCAACTTTAGCATGACTTGAAATCACAAATTTGACAAGAGAATTTCTCAAACTCTTTGGAGCTCAATTCTTTGGCAAAGCAGGAAGAAAACAAATTAGCATCAACTTTAGCATGACTTGAAATCACAAATTTGACAATAGATTTTGCAGTAGTGTGCTGAGGTCTTATCCGAATTCAGGTTGTGATGTGTGCATCAACGAGCCTTTCCATAAGCCTTGAAGCTTTGAGGTGTGTTGTGATGGTATGACTGGATAGTGAGCCACATTTTGATTTGGAATAGTGATTGGATTTAAAGCTTGTTTGTTAATGTTCTTCATGGTTATACTTCTATTTTTAAACAATTCTCTTGGCCATCACTGTTTCCCCCTTATTAAGACTGGATTTTTAAGTTTCAGAGAAGCAGCCTACTAAATCCTCAAGATAGATCCTATTTATAGCGCATGAGAGATTTGGTCAATGTCTGCTTCCAAAATTCTTATTGATATTTCTATGAATTCTTATGCCAGAAAATATACTTCTTGCAGAATTTTGATGATGTTTTGGTTCCTCCTGATCACATCAGTAGGAGTTACAATGATACATACTACATTGATCCTCAAACTGTCTTGAGGTGTCACACCAGTGCTCATCAAGCAGAGCTGTTGAGGAGGGGACACACTCATTTCCTTGTGACTGGAGATGTTTATCGTAGAGATTCCATTGATTCAACTCACTACCCTGTTTTTCATCAGGTTTCTAATCTCTGATTCTTGCAATGATTGTTTTCTATTAACTAGTTTCTTAATGTTTTCTTCAGTTCAATAACTTTGCTTCCTGATCATGCAGATGGAAGGTGTTCGTGTCTTCTTGCCAGGTGATTGGGAGGCATCTGGAATGGATGGCACATCTTATGCTGCTGAGGATTTAAAGAAATGTCTTGAGGGCTTGGCACGGCACTTGTTTGGTAAACTTAGATCAGAAGATTGTCTTAATCAAATGCAAACTTAATACTATCTGTTGATGCTGCAGAGGGAAATATGGTTTGAGGAATTATTTACCAGATCTAATAATTCCAAATATGGGAAATACTGAGTAAAAGGGGGAAAAGAATAAAATAATAAATCTAAGTGGGGAAAGCAATTAATGTTAGACAAAAGCAGTATTGGTTGGTTATTTAGGAGTCAAATCAAGATAGTTCAGAATAATATATGGAATTATTTGTGATTTTGTTTCTCTATTACTTATCAAAAAAAAAAAATATATATATGGAATTATTTGTGATACTCAGGGTACTGGTTAAGAATAATTTACAAATTACCTAAAGAAACATTTAAGAGTACTGTTAGCCTTAAAATTTCTGAAATCTATCAGAAAGGAGGTTGTCATCTTGAGGTTTACCATATACCGTATAGAATCTCCGTGGGCTAAATCTGTTGAAATTTGCAGGTGATGTGGAAATGCGCTGGATTGATACATACTTCCCTTTCACCAACCCATCATTTGAACTTGAGATATATTTTCAGGTATGCTGCTGATCTGGCTGGTGGTTACATTTTAGCAGTATATGTTTTGAACTTCTTCAAAACTTTGTTTTTGAACTAATTTTAGTAGAAACAGGCTCCATTTCATTTTTCTGTAAAACCTTTTGCAAGAAAGTAAAAATCATTTCCAAAATGTGAACTTCAGTTTATTCCATTGCTGGCACGTGTGGCTTTCATCTGATATTGCAAACACTAAGAATCATAGACTGATAATATTTCAATGCTTCTATGGAAGATTTGCAAATCCTTAAACTAATCCTATTGGTTTTTTGGAAATTATCAATGCTAAAGATTAATTTCGATAAGAGCACTTTATTTGAAATTAACACAAGTCAGGATTTGATTATCAGGCTGGCTTCAATGCTTGAATGCAAAGTTTCAGAATGACCTTTAACTTACTTGGGTCTTCCATTAGGGGGGAATCGAAAGGCAATTGCATTTTGGGATCCAATGATTGATAGAGTTTCTGGGAGACTGGATGGATGAAAAAGGACCTTTTTGTCTCTAGGAGGTAGAATTACTCTAATTCAGACATCCGTATCCCACATCCATAACTATTTCTTATCTCTTTTCAAGATTCGAATGTCAATAGTGTCCAAGATTGACAAATTGCAAAGAGATTTTCTTTGTTCGGGAGTTAGGGACAATAGAAAAGATCATCTCATTAGTTGGGACCTAGTTTGTAAGCCTAAGGAGTATGGAGGTCTGGGACTAGGGTTGATCACATTATAGTTAGATGGTCACATAGGTGACATTGGAAGGCCATTACATGGGTATTCCAGGTTTTTTCAAATTACACTCGTTTTGTGTTAGGTGACGGGTTGAGAATACACTTTTGAGAGGATTTGTGGCGGGGGAATTATCCTTTATGTTGATGACAAAGGGGTTGTGGGATTTACTTCAATTCTATTCTTCTTTCTAGGCCTCATGCACCGAGGTTTTAAAGGCATTCTTCGAAGAGTTATCCAACTCAACTGGCTTGCAGTGTGTAAATCTAAAGCATTTGGAGATCCTTAAGAGGAATTTACGTTTGTAGTCTAAACCTTTTGTATAGATTCCTTGTATATAGTGAGGAGGTCATTCATATTATGACTAGTTTTTTTTGTATTCGTGGGGAGGACTCCTAATCCTTCTCATGTTTCCATTCATATAAATATATAGATCTCTTGTTTCTAATTAAAAAAAAAATATTTTAGTGCTTATAATAAACAGAGTCAAGGAAACCATACTCTCTTTATTAAGCATTCATCTTCAGGGGTATTGCACTTAATGATATCATCTTAACCGGGCTATTGCACTTTCCTTGGAGGTAATCTTGTGACATGGAAAAGTAAGAAGGAGAATGTGATAGTAAGATCAAGCACCGAGGCTAAGTTTAGAGTAATGGCACATGGAGTTTGTGAACTTTTGTGGCTAAAAAGATACTTGATGATCTTAAAATCAAGTGGGAAGGACTTATGAAGCTCTACTATGACAACAGATGAGCCATCAACATTGCACACAACCCTGTGCAACATGACCACACAAATCACATCAAAGTGGATTGACATTTTATGGTAGAAAAATTGGACAGTGGGATGACTTGTATGCCATACATATCGTCTGATGATCAGTTGACAGACATTCGAACCAAGGGATTGTCTACTTTGACTTTCCAAGATATCACAAGCAAGTTGGGAATGGAAAACTTCTATTCACCAGCTTGAGGGGGAGTGTAAAAAATCTAGTAGATTTAGTTTAAATTAATTATTTTATTCTCTGGATATTTTTGTGCAGCCTGTATGACTCCTAACTAGCAGGAAATCCTGATTTCATGGGATAGAAAGAGAAGTCAAGCTTCCCTATTTAGATGAATTCCTCTTGTATAAATTGAGCATGTACAGTTTGTTTGTTTTTTTTTTTTTTATGATTAAGAAAGAGAATTATTTTTTCTCCACAGGTTTTAATTTGAATATTTTTGTATCAACTTATTACTTGACAATTATTGCCTATAGTTTTTTTTGTGGAACTGCTATGATCTCACTCTGCAACATCCATTGGTAATTTGTCAGGAGAAATGGTTGGAAGTTTTAGGTTGTGGGGTGACAGAGCAAGAAATATTAAAGAAAAGTGGTAAAACAGATAATGTTGCTTGGGCTTTTGGGCTTGGATTGGAACGTCTAGCAATGGTTCTATTTGGGATACCAGATATTCGGCTTTTCTGGTCAACTGATGAGCGGTTCACTTCTCAAGTAATTCCCCAATTCAGTAAATGATACTGTATTTTATTTTATTCTTTTTTTCTATGTCTTTGTGGTTAAGTAATCATTTCCAAAATTGAAATCCTTGGGAAAATAAAGCATGCTGAACATGAACCTTGTTGACATTCTCGACATCTGATTTAGTTCCCCTGAATGTTTAATATAAATGCTTTGTATGCAGTTCTCAAAGGGCCAGCTAGGGGTCAAGTTCAAGCCATTTTCAAAGGTATTACTCATGTTTTTTTCATTTGATAATAGTAGTATCTTCTTGGGATGTTTTGTGTAATTGAAACTGTTGATTAATTTTCATGCAAAAGGATCCATGACATTTTTGGGGCCCACATTTTTAAGTATAACTAGAAAAAGTCCTTCATGTAAATTTGGCTTTTACATTCTGAAATCTAAAAGATTACTTACACACAATATAATAACTAAGTATTTATACCTGTTAGAGCCCCATGTAACCTTCTCTATTGGCTGCTAGAAACTGACTATTGTCTTTTTGCAGTATCCTCCTTGTTATAAGGACATGAGTTTTTGGATTAATGAGTCATTCACAGAAAACAATTTATGTGAGGTTGTTAGAGGAGTTGCTGGAGATCTTGTCGAGGAGGTATGCCTTTTTATGTTTCTTCCTATAAATTGTTCATTAGCTATAGATCTGTTCATGGTTCACTAGGTAGAATTTTCCTAATCATTTTTATAGTTACACTGAAAGCACAGTACTAATTTGTGTTTTAGTTAGAGGTGTACATGGTTTGGTTGGTTTGGTTTTGAACATTAAAACAAAGCCTAACTGGCCTAATCGGTTTTATGTATTAAGAACCGGACTATTTGAACTTATAGAGGGAACTGATTGATTTGGTTCAGTTTAATAACAATAATTGATGTAAGTTAGTTTACTTTATTTCTTTGGTTCAGTTCAACAACAAAAACTGATTTTTTTTAATTACCTCGGGCCAAAACCAAAAAGCTCATAATAGGAAATTGTTGGTCAAAAAGCTTAAAATAGTGCTATTACAATAAGTTGCCTTAGAGTTTGCTCAAATTACATCATTAACTCATTTTAAATCATATTATTGTAACACAACCACATGAACTTGGAAAATCTAGTCAGCTGAGTCATTGACAACCTGAATTGTCTTTGGGAGCATCCAGTATCTTTTCTCCTTTGTGAGGGCAGATAACTGGTTTGGGTCCCCTGCATCATTTTTCACAGGTTTCAGAGCTGCTGTATGTGTATAGAAAATAATATGTTCTTCCTTCATAGCTTTAAGTGCCACCTGGAGTTGAATATACAAAGATGAGTGGGATGACTCTAAATGGTGGACTCATGAAGACCTCCACTCTGATTCGTTGATGCTGAACATATAATTGTGATGATCATATTATTGTAACACAACCACATGAACTTGGAAAATCTAGTCAGCTGAGTCATTGACAACCTGAATTGTCTTTGGGAGCATCCAGTATCTTTTCTCCTTTGTGAGGGCAGATAACTGGTTTGGGTCCCCTGCATCATTTTTCACAGGTTTCAGAGCTGCTGTATGTGTATAGAAAATAATATGTTCTTCCTTCATAGCTTTAAGTGCCACCTGGAGTTGAATATACAAAGATGAGTGGGATGACTCTAAATGGTGGACTCATGAAGACCTCCACTCTGATTCGTTGATGCTGAACATATAATTGTGATGAAAGGGGACTTTGGAAGTTAATATTCTTGTGAAGTGTTTCACATATTGAAAGTTTCATAAAGAGGTTAAAATTGAGAAATTACTATTCTCTATCTAATTGGATTGAAGTCAATTTTTCATTCAAAATTTATCATCTATTCCAAGATGATTGTTACCAATCTGATCTATAGTGAAACAGTTGCCATAATGGTCCCTGTTCCTCCCTGTGCCTGAAAGTGGAGCTTCATTGTGAAGTTTTCTAAACTATTAGATATATTTTTGACTGCCAGGTGCAATTGATTGACAATTTCACCAACAAGAAAGGAATGACCAGTCAATGTTATCGGATAGCATACCGGTCCATGGAGCGTTCACTTACAGATGAGGAGATAAACGAGTTGCAGGTATGTCATGTTTAAGGGATTCTGTACAAGTGATCAGTATTTTGTCTTGATTGCTGGTAATAACTGATAACCTGGAATTTGGCTATGATTCTGGGTGTAGTGGAATGTTAGGGAGCAAGTGCAGAGCAAGTTGAAGGTTGTTCTTAGATGAGATTTCTGATGCTGGGAACCTAGTTTTACTATCTCACTCTCGTAAGTCTACTTATGGACATTTTCTTTTATTATTCTTTTTGTTCCTACCTTGTACATTTTACAATTATCAACAAGAGTTTGAATTAGTTACAGTTGGGAAATTATGTATTCAAAACCAACTCTAATGAGAGAAACACTTTGGAAAATAAGGAAAATGTACTAAAAGGAATAATGCATAAGTTGTTCAATGTGAAATTTATTTTTGTATATAGTGTTTCTCTAATTTTTTAAAAATGCCTGACCTCAAATATAGTAATTAATCTCTCTAATTTATTTTGTAAAATCAGAAACAACCATTTTATTGGATTGGAATAGTGGGTACAAAGTAATGTGAGAAATCTTCCCAATTAGTATAAAGCTTCTTCATGCAAATATTTATGAAAATATGTGTATACTAGTCCAAAAAGATAAATTTATCTTACAGGCCAAAAAATCTCTTATAGAAGAAACCAAATGTCTTACTCCATGCTTTGCTAACCCATCCCTTCACAATTACTTTAGCGATGAACCAACAAAAGGAACATATCAATTCTGATGAAATATCAATAATTTGGAGTTATGACCCATCAAACATCTAGGGTTCTCTTTTTTCCTTGGTCGTCCGTGATATTACAATGGTAGAAGCTTCTTCTACTAGGAGATTGGAGAGGCCTGAAGCTTTTGCTTGCAACAAACTCTCTAAAAGGGTTAGAATCTCTGCCTCAACGGCTAAACTCTGACTTACAGATTTAGAGAATTGTCTTATTATTGTACCATAGTGGTCATTGAGTAACTCTCTAATCCCCAACTCCCCTATGTTACCCAAAGAACTCCATTAACATATAGGTTATAGGTTATGCCACACTTCTTAATGTAGGTCAAGGATGAGAAATTGATGCTATGCTTATCCATCTTGTTCCATGGTCCAAAGTAGCCTTTAGGAACTATTTTCGTGTTTGTTAGGGTAAATTATACCTTTTCATCCTCAATATTATGTCAATGCCAAGTTTTAGCTTGAGTTTGGATTGCCTATATTGTGAGAAGGAAATAAAATAGGAAGAAACATGAAATTCTCTTGTTTGGTTTACCATGAAAAGCAGGGTATAATAGAAAGAAGCTGCTTAAACAGTTGAAGGAGATTTTGAAGGTCATAGTTTTAGAATGTTTAAATAGAAATCTCAAAATAGACCCTACATTTCCTAAAGAGAACTTGTTTTCCTAAAATATGATATGGGAAGCAGATTTTTATTTACTTCAAATTTTGGAAATGTTAATATTATTTTTATTTTAATAAATAAATAAAAACAGTTTTAAAATGATCTTGAACTTAATTTTGCAAGATTACTGGTAAAAGTAGGAGTTAAAAAGCTATCTCAAACAGGCCCTGAGCCTTTTGCAACATTCCCTTGAGTTTGTTTGCCCTCATAGGATTTGTGGTTGTTGAGTTTCCTTTTACTATTTGGGTTGTAATAGATTATTCCTGTTTTTTTTTTTTTTTCTTTTTTAAATCTTCATAGCAAACAGGCCCTAAGCCTTTTGCAAGATCCCCTTGAGTTTGCTTGCCCTTAATAGGATTTGTGGTTGTTGAGTTACCTTTGACTAGTTGGGTTGTAATGGATTATTCCTATTTTTTTTTTCATCTTCATAACAAACAGGCCCTAAGCCTTTTGCATGATTCCCTTGAGTTTCTTTGCCCTTGTTGTAGGATTTATGGATGTTAAGTTTCCTTTGGCTATTTGGGTTGTCATAAATTATTCCTAGTTTTCTAATCTGCATACCATATTAAGCTTTTAGCATAGCATGAAGTTCGATGCCACGTCTCCATAGGTGATTATGGGGAATGATGGTAAATCCTTTTTCTATTAGAGTTCTTTTCCTTGGCCTTAATATGCTAACTATTCTAGCTTTAACTCATATTTTACTGCAAACTTGTGTGCTTGATGATCATTATCAACATAGTAAATGGTTATTATCAAAAGTAGTAATAAATGGAAAATAGAATAGATTTCTCATTCACATTTCCTAGAACTATTCTAGCATTTCAAATATACCCACCCCATGTCAAACCACATCCATGAATCCACACATGTTAAAAGAGTATTTGTGGTCGACATGGGACACCATAAATGTCTCGACTTACACTAGTGTGGCTTACCCAAAGGAAACGTCAGTACCTAATTTGATTCCTTTCTTTGGGGACATGTTTAGAACATTGCAATAAAGAATGAGAATGAGAAATCTGTTTTATTTTTCATTTATTAGTGTGTTTGAATTGTTTTTCTTATGAAAATAGAAATAAAAATTTATTGTCATTGAAATCAGAACTCACTCATATTAGATTTTGATTCTCGTCCTTTATGTAATTCATCTCCATTTTCATCCCTTTCTAATTTCCAGTCACCATCTTGGAGTCTTCAAAGGTTTTTGCCTAAGAACTAACTTCCAAAGGATTGGTGTGGTAATCATTGTTTTTGTTAGCCGTTTCAAGTTTTTGGTTCTTTCAAGCAAGAAGGTTGTATTTGGTATGCGAGCACAGAAATGGAATTATATATATATTTAACAAATGTATTTCCATCAAACTTTTTTAAAGAAAATAAATTTATGCATTTATTTAATATATATTTTATTTTTTTTGGTATCTTTTCTATCATGATGTTGATGTTGTTTAAAATTAATTATAATAAGAGGTCGTTTGATAGTCATTTTAGGAACTGTTTTTAACCTTTATAACATTTGAGATTTTTTTTTTTAAGTATTAGAAAAATTGGGAACACTTTAAAATTATTGTCAAATGCACTTTTAGTGTCTATTTAATAATGATTTTAGAAAGCGCTTGTAATCTAAAAAGTGTTTTTGAAAAAAAAAAAAAAAAGTATGTAGCAAAATTTAGGAAACACTTTCATAAATCGAAAAGATCACTTATAGTATTAAAAATTCACTTGTAGTATTTTCTAAAGAAATACTTATAATATGTTTGATAGTGATTCTAAAATATTTTGTTAACAATTTCAATACTTGAATGATAAATTTTTTAAAGTATTAAAAATATTAAAAATATTTTTAAAATTATTATCAAATGGGTTATTAGAATGAGTTTTATTTTTAATTATTTTAATTTTTAAGTATTAAAAGTACTAGAAATATTTTTTAAAATTATTGTCAAACATAATTTCAAACAGGTGATTATCCTAAAAATACTTTTAAAGAAAAGATTTTCACTAATAAGTACTTTGGAAGTAAAAGTACTGTTAAATGCACTCTAGGGTAGAATCATCCTGGGTGTGAGGCTCCCTCAAACGGACTCTGCACTCTAATATAGAATCATCCTGAGTGTGAGGCTTAGAAGTGTGTTTTTGTTGTGCAATGAAGAAGTCAATCGTGCCTTTCACTCTGATCCCATGGCTCTCTTGCATAACTATTAGTGAATATTGCAAAACATCGACTTTTACATGACCATAATTGATTTAGGTGAGTTTGAACGCCATTTAATGGCACTTTTGCTACTCCACCTCCACCTCACAACTCAAATGCCTCTCAAAATTCAGCAAGAGCCATCTTCTAAATTCTGATGTAGGGAGGAGTATTAAAAAAAACATGGTCTAATTTAAGCCACTTCAAGAGGTTTGAAGAAGAGAGTGAAGGACAAAAACAAATAAAATAGAAAAATGGCTAGTGGGTCATAGTTAAAAGTAAAATCTAATTTGAGGGCTGCGGCTACATTTCAATTTCAAAATGTTTGCAAGGAAAAGAAAAATAGAATACAAGAACAAATTTTGAAAATGGGTTTTCGATTCTTTTCAAGAATAAGATATTATTTGAAATTTCAATTAGAAAAAATAATATTTTTGGATCTATTTTTTGATGATGTCTTTCCATGATAATGCAATGCATTGGTGGAGTAGAAAGTTTGGTTTAAAGGGGTAAAATTATTTATCTATATTATAATAAATTATTTATTAATTTGAAAAATATGATATCCTTCTTAAAACTAAGTAATTTATAAATTATTATATATAAAAGTAGGTAAAAATATTAAATTAAATCATCAACTTATAAAAGAATATTATTAAAAATTTAAAATTTGATTCTATAAAAAGAATTCAAAAGAATTTAAAAATGATTAATTTTTTTTTTATATAAAATTTGAAATTTTATTTTTAAATCATTAAGTATAAAATCAATTGAAAGTGTTGAAATCTTTTACTTAAAAACTATTTATCATCTGATAATTATGAGAGTGACACATTCAATAACATATTAAATGCCATGATATTTAAAGTTATGTCATTTTAAATAAATATAAATATTTACTAAAAATTTGTTAGTTATTATTGTCTATAGTTTAGAGTATTTTAATAGTCATATTATCTTCAAGACTAAACATAAATTCAATAAATATGAATAACTTTAAAATTTACCAATGGAATCAGAAGAAAATACACCATCAAAAAATTCTTTAACAAAATATCAAATACAAAATGATTAAAAACTTAATTTCATTAAAAAAATTATAAGAGACAGAAAATAAAATAAGATAATGTTAACATAGGAATTTTTTTTTTATAAAGATAGAAAAAAAGGGTAAGTTGTTCATAAGTTTTGAAAAATATGATACTCTCCTTTATCATTCCACAAAGCAATTAATTTGAGCATTGATACACATAAAAATATTAAATTAAATCAACTTACCAAAAAGTTGTTAATTTGACAAAAGGAAAAACATTAGATGACAATAATTATGGTATGTGACATAGGGAAATCTAATACATGTTAAATGAACAAGAGGTATTAGAGACCTTAACTAATGCCTCGACCCAAAAAAGGGAATTCAACCGAACACCACAACGATATGGAAGCATATTAGTCTTGGGTTAAAAGAGACCATTGTGCATGTTTCACTATGTTGAGTATCATGCACTATAATTTAATAGGAGAGTTTGAGAATTGTTCCATTGCCTAGGACATGTGGAATAAGCTCAAGTTTGCCTATGATTTGACATCTACAAATAGGCTACAAGCACTCACTTTGAAGTTTGAACAATATGTCATAGACTCCAAACACACCATGATTGAACATTTTGAAGACAATGTTAGCCTTAATTCGTGACTTAAAGGTGGTCAATAACAACCTGATTGATGAGTAGCAAGTTACAATTATTATCCGATCTTTCCCTAAATCATGGGGCAAATGAAACTTGTGCTCACAGACAATGATGATATCAAAAAGCTCTTCTACCAAAGAGAAGAATAACAACACCAAATTAATAAGAAAAGTTTAAGAGAGAGAATGAGAAAACAAACTTAAGGGTAAGTGATTCCTTTATGGCCTTTTGAGACAGTAGAAGAGAAAAACCTAGTATACCTAAGGAAAAGGAAAGTACATAGAATAATGGATACATTTTAGGTCCACTATCTATAATTATTTACAAGGTTTTCAAGAAGTGAGAATGTTATATGACGGGGATGTACTTACCTTAACTTTAATTGCAAGGTTAGCAGGTTAATGAGAAATATTACTTCTTTTATATGTGACTTCATTATTACTTTGCCAAGTGTTAAGAATATGAAGATCTCATTAAAAGTAAAGGGAACTTAACCTTAATCAAACATTTGGCTGAAAGATCAAGATCAAGAGTTTTAGGGCCTATTTGGTTCCTATTTTCAAGAACTGTTTTTTGTTCTTGAAAACAAAAAACACAAAAAACTTGTTTGGGGAAGGGGGTGCGTTTTAGTTTTTTGTGTTTTTTGTATTCTCAAAAACCACTTTTTTTAGAACAATAAAAAGACGTTTTCATTGTTTTTTCACTGTTAAAAGAATAGATTGTTTTTCGTTTTTTTTTTTTTTTTTTTTTTTTTTTTTGTGTTTTCTTAGTTGTTTTTTGTGTTTCCACAAAGGTGAGCTCCACTCAACCACCATATCCTCACCCACAAACCTTTTTTTCTTCCTTAAATTATTAAAATTAATATACTTATACATAGTGACAAAGTCATCATTTGTTTTAAAAAATTATAACTGGTGTAAAAATTTCAAAATTGAATAATTTTTTTTAATTTAAATGAATTGTGCATATGAAAATTATTTATATATTTATAATATCAAGTTAATGAAAAAAAACACTTTATTAATTAAAAAATAAATAACTTTTAAATATGTTTTTTGTTTTACTTATTCTAAAAAACCCTTTTATTAACTCAACCAAACATGTTTTTTTTTTTTTTTTTTTTTTTTTTGAGAACAAAAACAGTTTTCTAGAATTCAGTTTCCAAAGACAATTTTTTTTTTTTCTAAAAACACAAAAAACTGTTTTCCAGAACAGTTTTCAAAAACAGCAACCAAACAAGCCCTTAGACTTTATTTGGAAAGTGTTTTTGAAAACAATTTTGAAAAATGATTTTTGAAAACTTTTCTTTAATGTTTTGTATAACAAAAGTTTGTTTGAGATTCTAAAATGTTTTAAAGTAATATTTCAATTATATTTTTAAATATGTTGTAAAAATAATTTTTATATGTAATGCTTTATTTTTAATCATTTTTTTTATATTTATATAATTATTTTTTAAAACAATTTACAAAAAATAAAGTGAAAATAACTTAAAATAACTAAAAGCTATTATAAAAAAAACACCATATTTTATATTTTGAAGAATAAAAAACTAGTTTATATTTTCTCATTGTCTGTTTTCCTATTTTTTATTTGGAAAAATAAAATATTATTTTAGAAAATAGTGCCTATTGCTACCTATGGTTGAAAAATGCTGACAGTAACAACAGTCAAAGCCTTGGTCCCTGCGGCACAAAGCAGTTCAAGTACTCTTTTATTTACACAATTGCAAGTCTAAATTAAGACCAGCTTGCACTAGTGCAGTTTTCAGGCTCTACCAACTTTTATACTAAAATTCTTAAGTTTTCCAATGAACATGATGAGAATGAGAATCAACTTTCCCTTGTCACTCCATCTTCCAACAAATCCATACCAGGCGTCTTTGCAGGAGGGGTCGGGTTTCAATTTCCGGGCGCAACTATAGCCAGTTGAGAATCCAACATTGCCATACGCACTGCAAATGATCATATCATTGTACATTAATGTTAGAGTTAGATTAATGTATGTACTTTCTTTGACAATTGGGAATGTAGATCAAGTGGAGGGGCACACTGGTTACTTCTTTTTTTCTAAGAGTAACGAGGAAAAAAATATATGAAAAAACTCACCTAACGACTTCTATAGTGACGTTGAGCACATTGAAGTTGAGGGGGTCTTCCCTCATCTTTTCTCTCTCAGTGATACAAATGAGAATGATGAAGAGCACCAAATATGAGAGTTGTGAGAAGGGTAGATATTCTAGAAGCTTGTTTCGCTTTGTCCTCCTCTTCCCATCTTTCAAGGCCTTTTGGCAATCATGGATGGGTAAAAACGAAGTATAAGCTGGAAGGTACCTGCAAAAACAAGTTTATCAAAACTCGCAAGTTCAAATATCATTAAGATATATATATATATATATATATGACTTGAACAACTGTCTTACAATGGATTATTCAATATGACATGTACTATATCTACACCACTCAATTAGCTGCTAGTTATTTCAGACTGTTCAGTGGTAATGAAAAAACAAACAAGAGAAACAATAAGTACTAGTAGACTAAGAAAATCTAAATTCTAGGCCTAGATATTCTGAGAATTGGATTAGATGTGGTTGTAGAAATTTTCCCGATAGTTGTTACTAGTTATTGTCAAACCTAAATTCTATAAGTTTAAACTTTTAAGAAAATTTGTAATTTAACATGGTATCATAACTTGGTTTAACCGGAGGTTGTGAGTTCGAGGCACGTCTCCTAAATTTGTATGTTTGTTTCCTCATTTGGTATATATTTCTATCCGTTGAATATAAATCTAAATTTTGTTTGTCTTTCTACGTGCAAGGTATGAGGCCATATGTGAGAGAGAGTATTAAGAAACATGATATGTATATTGAGCCCAAATTCTATAAATTTAAACTTTTAGGAAAATTAGTAATTCAACACTTATAACAACAATGTGAAATTTCATCTTAAAATTGAATTTTCAGAGAAAGTTCAAATGAGGAGTTCATGATAAAATACTGTTGCCTCTATACAATTTCTTTCTTCTTTCATTCTCTCTTCAGCTATCATATATTTTTAAATATAACCTCCATTTGGATTGCATGTCTTCTTAAATTTTCTTTGACTTTTCTAATTTTTTCGTAGGCAAAACCAAATCAAACCACTTTTGATACATAGGATCTACTAATTCGTAAAAATAATTTGAAACTCAAAATCGATCCAACTAAATCTAGGAAGTCATAAAACTCAAAATTGATCTAATTAATATTAAAAAGTCATGGACTAAAACTCATACTAATATTAAAAAGCTTGTAGTCAGTTTCTTCTAGACATATAGCTATAGTTTTTTTTTTTTGATGAATTTTTTCACTAAAAAATTCACTTCAAATTAAGCAAAACTTAATGTATTAGCTTCATTAATGAATGAAGTAATTTTTAACAATAAAATATTGAACTAATTAATATCATAACTTTATGGATAACAATTTGTGTAGAATAACTTTGTTGTTTTTCTTGAACATAAAATTACAATTTTATGAATTTTCTGATTAGGTACATAGACTCTAAATTAAGTAAGATTTAAAATGTTATATTTTTCAACAAGTTTATTAATTTTAAAAAATAATTCATAGCTCAAAAAATAATTCAATTAAAAAAATTCATAGTGATGGTTCTTTTCCTTTATACATAACTAGACAAATGGATTTCAAATTAAACGAGACTTAATATGTTATGATTTATTAATGAATATAATAAAAAATAATTTGGGACTAAAAAAATAGATATAACTACCATAAACAAAATAATAGATCAAAACTAGTCCAAAATAGGTCATGGCTATTGTTCCTCCTTTACAGACAATTATACTTTTCTAAATTTTCTCATTTAGCTAGCCAAATAAATTTTAAATTAAATGAGAATAAATCAAATGAGACTTAATACTTTAAATTATTTAATAAATCTACTAATTTTTAAGAATAATTTAAAATTCAAATAACTAGTCCAATTAATTGTAAAATGAATCAAAACTAATTTGAAATAGTTTGTCCATAATTGAGTACTAAATATATATATACAATGAAAATTTTTGCTTGTTTATGCATTATAAAAAAAAAATGATTTTCGTGTTTTTAAAATTTGTTTTAGATAAAGTATTATCACTTTAAAAATTATTATTATTCATTTAAAAAAATCAATTAAGCCTCTATAAAGTGTTGATATTCCTCGGTGTGTGTGTTGGGCTAAAATATATTATTTTTAATAAAAATATAATTTATAATATTAGTATTCATATTTTACTAAAAACTATTTATTTTAATTTATTTATAATTATAAAACTATTTTTATTTTTAATAAGAATTGAATTAAATTTAATTAATATTTATAAAAATTGAATTTGTAAATTATTTGCAAAATCAAAATAAAAGTTTTATTTTAAAAAATAAGTAAAATTTATTTATCTCATCAAGTTTTTGCATCAAGTTCTTTGAAAAGTGTTTCTAAAAGCAACTTATCAATACACCGAAAAATATAAATTTTAAAAAGAATTTTTTTTCTTCTTTAATTTTCAAACGGTGTTCAAAAACAAGTTAAAAAAAAAAAAAAAAAATGACTAAAGGGCCTAAGAATCTTGAGAATTATTTCAGAAACTTATGGGTGCATATGGCCTTAATATAATGGAAGACAAGTGTAAAAGTCATGAAACAGAAAAATAAATTTTATAAGAGAAAATAATGAAGAACTAGATGCTAGCAAGGCTGCATGTCAAGTGCGATCATGACTCAGAAAATTAAAGGTCGTAGTGATCCGCTGGCCCCATTCAGCCAGTTTTCCTAGTGGCCTTAATAGGAAAAGAATTCATGATGGGCAGCAAGGCGCGCATTTACCAAAAAGGGAAATGGAATCTATGAACAAGTCATGCAACTAGTTGTAATGGCAGACAGTCGTATTCACGAGAATTGTCTTATTATTGTACCATAGTGGTCATTGAGTAACTCTCTAATCCCTAACTCCCCTATGTTACCCAAAGAACTCCATTAACATATAGGTTATAGGTTATGCCACACTTCTGAATGTAGGTCAAGGATGAGAAATTGATGCTATGCTTATCCATCTTGTTCCATGGTCCAAAGTAGCCTTTAGGAACTATTTTCGTGTTTGTTAGGCTAAATTATACCTTTTCATCCTCAATATTATGTCAATGCCAAGTTTTAGCTTGAGTTTGGATTGCCTATATTGTGAGAAGGAAATAAAATAGGAAGAAACATGAAATTCTCTTGTTTGGTTTACCATGAAAAGCAGGGTATAATAGAAAGAAGCTGCTTAAACAGTTGAAGGAGATTTTGAAGGTCATAGTTTTAGAATGTTTAAATAGAAATCTCAAAATAGACCCTACATTTCCTAAAGAGAACTTGTTTTCCTAAAATATGATATGGGAAGCAGATTTTTATTTACTTCAAATTTTGGAAATGTTAATATTATTTTTATTTTAATAAATAAAAAAAATATGGACCACAATGCAAAAAATAAATTAACACTGATTTATGATATTATCAAATTGATTATGTAAGTCCACATATAAAAAATTCCAACAATTCTCCCACTTGGACTACATAATCATAAATCAATGTCCCATAGAATCTCATCAAAAACAAATAATCAAAAGCAATCATATATGCTTCATTGCTTGATTCATAGGGAAATGTACAATAATAGCAATCCTTCTAACAATAACATAGTATTACAATACCAAAAGTGGCTCCCACTAACTTAATACAATCTAGGCTTCCAACAACCCCATTTGAGATACATGTTCCTGAAACGCAATTATGGGTAAGCCTTTTGTTAATGGATCCACCAACATACTTTTTGTGGACATGTGTTCAATATCAATAAGAGACTTTGCCACTTTCTCCTTAACAAAATACAACTTTACATCAATATGTTTGGAGCGAGAAATACTCCTAGTGTTCTTGGAGAAAGCAATAGCTGCGGAATTATCACAAAATAATTTCAGTAGTCTAGAAATGGAGTCAACAACTCCCAAAGCTGAAATAAAATTCCGCATCCACATAGCATGACAATAAGCCTCATAACATGCCACATACTTTGCCTCCATAGTTGAGGATGTTGTAAGTGTCTGCTTGATACTTTTCCAAGATACAGCTCCTCCTGCCATCATAAAGATATAGCACGTAGTGGATTTCTTATCATCTATGCAGCCAGCAAAATCAGCATCACAAAACCCAACTACATCAAGTAAGCTGGTGCGCTGATATGTCAACATTAAGTCCTTAGTTCCTTGTAAATACCTAAGGACCTTCTTAGCTGCTTTCCAATGTTGACTCCCAGGATTGCTCAAGTACCTTCCCAACATGCCCACAACAAAAGCAATATCAGGGCGTGTACATACTTGAGCATACATAAGGCTGCCAACCATAGATGAATAAGGAATGGTCCTCATTTCCTCTCTCTCATCATCATTTTGAGGACACTAAGCCTTTGAAAACTTATCACCCTTCACAATTGGCGCTTTAGTAGATTTACAGTTGTGCATATTGAACCTCTTCAATATCTTTTCAATATAGGCTCTTTGAGACAATTTAAGCACTCTATTAGCCCTATCACGAAGAATCTTTATGCCCAAAACATAAGAGGCCTCACCAAGATCCTTCATGTCAAAATGGGTTGACAACATGTGCTTTGTCTCAATCAACAAGTCAGGATCATTTGATGCGAGTAGTATATCATCAACATATAAAACAAGAAATATGTAACTACTCCCACTGACCATCAAATATATGCATTTGTCAACTGTATTCTCTTTAAAGCCATTTTGGGTGATAATCCTATCAAACTTCAGATACCACTGCCTTGAAGCCTGTTTAAGACCATAAATGGACTTATTGAGCTTGCAAACTAAATCTTCCTTTCCAACTTCTGCAAAACCAGTAGGTTGCTCCATATACACCTCCTCATCCAAATCACCATTCAAGAAAGTTGTCTTGACATCCATCTGATGTAACTCCAAATCAAAATGAGCTACTATGGCCATAATCACTCTAAAAGAGTCCTTAGTCGACACAGGTGATAAGGTTTCTTTGAAATCAATTCCTTATCTTTGACTATAACCTTTAACCACAAGTCTAGCTTTATATCTCTCTATTTTCCCGGTAGAATCACGTTTGGTCTTAAAGACCCACTTACACCCAACTGGTTTACAACCATGTGGCAATTCAACCAAGTCCCAAACACCATTCATATACATAGAATTCATTTCATCATCCATGGCTTCTTTCCAAGAAGTGAATTGAGGACAATGAATTACTTCTTGATAAGTGACTAGATCAAAAGCATCATAACCATCATACTCATGCTCCTGCAAATAAACCATATAATCATCTGAAATAGCCGGCCTATGAACCCTCTGTGATCTTCTCAAAAGAACCTCATTAACAACAGTATCATCTACAGGAAGGCCAGATTCCATTTGATCACCATGCTCCCCTTGATTAGTGGCTGGCTGTTGGACAATAGGAACATCCACGTTTGGAACATGAGATGTAGGAAAAGGAATCACAACATGTTATTCTCCAAAAGGTATCTCACGAGGCACAAAATTTGGATCAACATTAACTTCATCCTCAAAATATACAGCCCTGTCTGACTCAATGATCCTGGAGGTATGAGATGGACAATAAAATTTGGAATCCCTTGATCCAATGCAATAGACAACAAAGAAACCACTAATGGTTTTAGGATCAAGTTTCTTTGACTGTGGGTTATAGGGTCTAACTTCAGCCTTCATCCCCAAACATGGAAATGGTGAAGGCTGGGTTTCTTTCCTGACCATAGCTCATAAGGTGTCTTAGGCACAGACTTACTGGGCACTTGATTCAAAATATATGTCATAGTCCTTAAGGCTTCACCCCACAGAAATTCTGGTTAAGAGGAACTGGACAACATGCACCTCACCATATCTAACAATGTGCGATTCCTCCTTTCCGCAATCCCATTTTGTTGAGGAGTGCCTGGCATTGTATATCCCGCATCAATGCCACATTCCAACAGAAACTTAGCAAATGGTCCAGGATTTCATCCAGTCTCATCATATCTCCCATAATACTCACCACCTCTATTAGACTTCACAACTTTAATGGGTTTTCCCAACTGCAACTCCACCTTAGCCTTAAAGGCTTTAAACACATTTAGGGAGTCAGATTTCTCATGGATTAGTTCAACATAACCAAATCTAGAGAAATCATCAATAAAAGTGATGAAATATTTATAACCCCCTAAAGCAGTTGGTATCAAAGGACCACATATATTTGTGTGGATCAAGTCTAAAGAACTTCCACACCCATCAATCTTCTCATTTATGGTCTTTGCTGTCATCTTCCCCTTTAAGCAAACAACACAAGTTTCGAAGTCTGAGAAATCAAGATTAGAAAGCACACCATCTTTCACCAATCTCTCTAATCCTTGCTTAGAAATATGACCTAGGCGTTTGTGCCACAAAATGGAAGAACTCAAATTCATTCTAGCACGCTTGCAACCAACAACAGAATTAACAGAAGATGAATCACATAATAAACCATGATGCAAACTAAGACAATAAAGATTTCCAAACAAAACACCATTTCCAATTAAGACTGAGTTGCAAAAAATATCCACTTTTCCATCTCCAAAGTGAAAAGAATAACCAAGTCTATCCAAAGAAGATACAGAAATCAGATTCCTCCGAAGTGAGGGTATGAAAGCCACATTGTGTAACAACAGAAAACTTTATGTGATCAACTTCAGCTTTATCATGCCAAAAAATTCCACTTTCACTTTGCTTCTGTCACCCATATACACACATTCTTCATGCTTTGACGGCTTCCTTCTGTTTGTCATCTCCTGCAAAGAATTAGTGACATGAATAGTGGCACCATTATCTAACCACCAAGAATTGGCATGAACATCAACAATATTTGTCTCAATCATGTTTGCATTCAAATTAACCACAACCATAATTTCACCTTTCTTTTTCTTCTTTAGCCAATTTTTAAATTTGAAGCAATCAGCTTGCTTGTGCCAATCTTATGGCAAAAGTTGCACTTTTCCTTAAATTTCTCATTCTTTGCAGCATTAGAAGAAACAGATGCATTAGAGGTTCCTTGATTTGAATTCCCTTTCCTCTTGAATTGCTTAAAGCCTCCAAAATTCTTGTGTGGAGGTTTTTTCTTCATATTACTGACTTGATCAGTTACAAGAGCAAAGGAGTGGGTCTCATTTTTCTTCAGTGAGACTTTATGTTGCATTACAATGGACATCAACTCCTCCAGAGTCCATTCTTCCTTCAAGGCATTGTAAGTCAACTTCACTACATCAAAGGAAACAGGAAGAGACTCAAGTATCAACCATTTCAGAAAAATTTCACCCAACTCCACTTTCATCTCATTTGCTTTGTTGAAGTAGTGCCTTAGTTTGATGATATGATCTCTAACCCCACTGACTCCATCATATACAGTAGTTGTGAGAAGCTTCAAATGAGTTGCCATTTCTGCCTTATCAACCTTGGTATAATTGGCCTTCACATATTCCAAGAAGTCTTTGGCCATTTCCGTCTTTGGCACGCATTCTTTGATAGATTTATCCATAGTGTATTTCATCACCATCAAACAACTCCTGTTGGAGTGCTCCCATCTTTCATAAAATGATCTTTCATCTGCAGAGCTCACATTAGTGGGCTTACTTGGCTCATCAACCCTCAAAGCCAAGTCCAGATTTTGCAGAGTCATATGCACGTTAAAGGACTTAAACCATTCTTCAAAATTATTTCTAGTAAGAGGTTTGATGGCAGACAATTGTAGAGAAATACCAGGATTGTTGGTAGCTGGAAAATAGCAAAATTCAACAATATGCATGTTATTACAATATCATGCATTTGCTAGTTTCCATAATTTCTCAATTTAGCAATAGCTTGGAATTTTGAAAATTCCACGGTGGTAAGAACAACTAATTAAATATTATAACCAAGATGTACTAATTTTATTACCGAAAGGGCAAAGAAAAATAGTACGGTTCATAATATACAATTAATTTCCTTCACCAATCTAAGCATCCTACCAAGTATTGTTATCATCGATAGTACAATTACAATACTCATATGGATCTAGTAATTACAATAATAAAGCAACTAAATGTGGGAGTTAAATTATCTCAGCAAAGACAATTTGACACATATAGGGTCACGATAGGCAATCACATATATGTTCACTATTGTCATGATAAACTGAAATATTTAATTTGCGCAATTTGACACACTTGGAATTGCGATAGGCAATCACACAAGTGTTATATATTGCCACAATAAATTTAAATAGTTAACAAAATTGACCTTGGACAACATTATTGGTATAAAATAAAAATTATACCATAAAAACAATAATTATAATAATTGTCCCAATAAAGTCAATTTTAACAAATGCATAATAATTCTAACATATGCATAATCAATCCAAGAATACCAAGGCAAAAAAAAAAAAAAATTGTTTTTTTTTATGATGTCATGATGACGTCAGTGTGGTATACTGTTCATCTTCTCTTCCAGCTGAACACGGCCTGGTTTTGGAGAAAGGAAAAAAAAAAAAATTTTCGCCCAAAATCTTGCTCATTTTTCGACAAAAATACTTAGATTTCCATCCTCAAACATCAATTCTTCAATCCAAACCCAAAAAATGCACAAAAAAGCACAATAGCAAGAACCAAACAAGCTCTAATTTTCGAAATATCATCAAATGAGCTCCAAAATCACAAAAATTGATGGGTTTTGTTCCAAGCAATATTCTCTACAAGTCTCCAACCTCAATTGGGCTTGAAAACCAAGAATTAACACCAAACGAAAAAAACCCCAAAAAATGTCTTCCGAAACCAGAAAACGAGAAATAAAAAATTAACCCAAAATTACAGCTCAAATGTCAATCATGCTTGCTCTGATACCAATTGAAGAGAATTGAAATATTATAGGATCACATGTGAACATTTAAGCATACACTTAATAGCAAAAATTCAACCGGTTACCTTGAATCATGCCATGGGAAGCCATTTCTTCTCTCGCTGATTTCCAATAAGCTGCTTTCCGGGTGCATGATGGTCCGAGAACGAGAGATCAATGAGCTCTTCCCTTGCCTCCCAAAATTCAGTCTAAAAGTGCAAGTGTGTGTGTTTGCCGAGAGTGTTCTCCAAAAGAAGAAAAAAGATGCTCTCCAAAAAATGCAAACACATCTCTTTATATATATATATATATATATATATTACACATTACACATTTTGTTTGGACAACTTGACTTAATGGGTCAGTCAAGTGAATTAGGGTGAGCCCATAAAAAATCAAGCAACAATATGTGTCCAGTCCCATTATGGACCACAATGCAAAAAATAAATTAACACTGATTTATAATATTATAAAATTGATTATGTAAGTCCACACAAAAAATTCCAACATGGGGAAGAGTTGCCAAATCCAACTCAACTTGATTCACCAACTTCTTAATGTTTGAAGCATTAACATGGACTCTAGTTTCTATATTTTTCCTTTTGGTGAAGTACTTGGACCTTAGTAATTGAAGTCCAAGAAAGAAAGTAAAAACCTCCCCACCCAGAAGCATCAAAATGGTCATGATAACAAGTTGGATGTTGGAGAATACTTCCATTTCCACTGTGGACATGCTAGAAACCATTGATGCAGACACTGAAGTAAAGAACAAATCAAGACCTGATGGCCTAAATGAGGTAGTTTTAAGCTTTGAAACCTTCAAAGCTAGATAACCCACCAAACTAAGAGTAATGTGGTAACTAAGGTGAATCCACACTAGGTTAACATGGAAGACCATGAAATGAAACAAAGATGATAATAAACCCAGGAAGTATTGCTGGAAGCAAGACAATTTGGTGCAACAATAGCTAAAAAAATGCTCTAGTTTTCTGCCTAAATAAACAAAGACCTTCATGTTTCTTTTCAATAAATGAACCAGGTCCCTCATCTGCATTTTGACAAGCAATGTAATGAATGAACTGGGTAGAAGGTGGCCTTTATAGAAAGGAATCATATGTCATGCATCAATAATAGTGGGATTCCCTTATGTTCTATTATTGGTAGATCAGAGGGTTGGCCGTGTCCATCAACTCCCTTTATATTTGAATGCTGTGGGCGTTTGGGTGAATGCACTATAAGGTTAGGGTATGTGCCTTTCTTGACAAAAAATGCTTTTAGGAAATGAGCATATCCTAACCTTATAATGCTTACTCAAGCGCCCACGACATTCAAACATAAGAGGAGTTGATGGACACTACCAACCCTCCGATTTGCCAACAATTATAAATATATAATTTAAAATTAAAAATAATTATAAAAATTAAAATATAAATAATTAAAATTTTTAAATACATTTAACTTTTTTGTCATTAATATTGATAATTTAAATTAAGGTAAAAATAACATGTTGTAAAACGAGGATAAATGCAATGCAACTCAAAGTAGGGATAAAAATATATATTGCTTCAACAATATATATAATGGAAAGAAGGAATTAGAGGAGAGTTGAGAGAATGAAAGACAGAGATAATGAGAGAAAGAGAGAAATTTCTTTCTTGCTTGGAGGTACATATTATAGGGGATGAGAAACCCTTTTATAGGCTTTCCAAATGGCTTTCATTAATATTCCCATTAATGGATATTAATGGAACTCATAAATAATATTTAATGGTTTCAATTAATGAGT
Source organism: Vitis riparia (assembly GCF_004353265.1). Taxonomy (NCBI): domain Eukaryota; kingdom Viridiplantae; phylum Streptophyta; class Magnoliopsida; order Vitales; family Vitaceae; genus Vitis; species Vitis riparia. Next base: position 120,703 of record NW_023269676.1, on the reverse strand, counting down.
ATTGATGGAAGTCATGAATAATATTTAATTAACATTTATTATAATTAATGTGGTGACATTTATTACTTCAGTTATAACACTTCCCCTTGGATGTCCACCACATTAGAAGAATGTGTCTCATTAAAACCTTGCTAGTGCAAGAACCCTATGGGAAAAACCTAGCGAAGGAAAAAGAGTACAATATTCTTATAATTCTTTAAGTTGCTTTTGGTATGTTAGGACTGCCTTTTTAATAACCTTGCCAGTAAAACCCAGTGGGACAAAACCTCGATGAAGGGAAAAATAGTACACTACACTAACACCTTTTTACAAACATATTCTCCCTCATGTCGATATCCTTGAGTTGACACATTCCAATCTTGTGTATTAACTTTTTGAATGTTAAGGTTGGCAATGATTTTGTGAATAAATCTGCTAGATTATCACTTTTGATTCTCCATCTATCATAAGATATCTTGAACCTTTGACAGGCGATGTTTTTACAGTCTGCTTTGTAAATTGTCATTTTAATGAGAGTGTTTTCCCGTTATTAGGGGAAGAAAAGTTGATTCCTGAAGAACAACAAGAAACTACTTAGAACGCATCTACTATGTCCGATCTTGATCCTCATATAAGTCAATGTGAACTAGAATTTCAAAGAATCATTCATTTGCAAAATCTTGTAAATCAACTACTAAATGCATTCATTGATACAAAGAAAGTGATAAAGTCACATATCCCACCTGCAAATACTCTAGCACGAATTGATGTTCTTATAGGACAGTTAACAAATGAATCTAAGATACATCTGAAGCGTAGTAGACATATCGACTCAAATGATGTAACTCCCTAGAAGAGGAGAACACAAGAAAAACTTGGCACTTTAGAAGAGGCCATCAAAATGTTAAAATTGATAAATTTATAGCCTTAAAAGAGGCATAAATAATGCAAAAATCCCCTAAAGAAGCACAAATACCTAAAAATTATGAGAACTTAGTAAGTTATGTACACATGAGAGAAAAATGGGATAGAAATAATATTTTTATTAACAATATTTTCGCTTTCTAAGTGGCCTTCGATATCATAAGAAAGGATGAAGATCTCGAACCATGAAATATGGAAGAATGCCAACATAGAAATGATTGGCCAAAATGGAAAGAAGCTATGCAGGCAGAGTTAAACTCATTAACAAAAAGAGACGTTTTTGGACCTGTAGTCCAAACACTTGAAGATGTAAAACCTGTTAAGTACAAATGGGTATTTGTACGAAAGTGCAATGAGAATAATAAGATCATAAGATATAACGTGCCATTAGTAGCACAAGGTTTCTCGTAGAGACCTGATATTGACTACAAGGAAACATATTCTCCCGTCATGGATGTAATCACATTTCATTTATTAATTAGTTTGGCAGTCTCAGAAGGACTAGATATGCGTCTCATAGATATTATTACAACATATTTATCCTGATCCATGGATAATGATATATACATGAAAATCCTTGAAGGATTTAAATTGCCTGAAGTGAATAGTACAAAGCCTCATAGCTTGTACTCAATCAAGTTACAACGATCCTTGTATGGATTAAATCAATTTGGACACATATGGTACAATTGACTAAGCAAATACTTGCTAAAAGAAGGGTATATGAATAACCCTATATGCCCATGCATCATCATTAAGAAATCAGAAACTGGATTTGCAATTATTACAGTGTATGTTGATAACTTAAATCTTGTTGGAACTCCTGAAAAGCTCATAAGAACAACAAATTACTTGAAAAAGGAATTTAAGACGAAAATTTTGGAAAAACAAAATTTTGTCTCGGCTTACAGATTGAGCATTTTCTAAATGAAGTTTTAGTACATCAATCAACATACATTAAGAAAGTTTTAAAGCATTTTTATATGGATAAAGAGCATCATTTAAGTTCTCCAATGATTGTCTGATCACTTGATGTGAAAAAAAAACCTATTTCATCCTTGCGAAAAAAATGAAGAATTACTTGGTCTTGAAGTACCATATCTTAGTGCTATTGTGCACTTATGTATCTTGGTAATTGTACACATCCAGACATTGCTTTTTCTATCAATTTATTAGCAAGATACAGTTCTGCTCCAACTCGAAGACATTGGAATGGTATCAAACATGTATTGTGTTATTGTCATAGAACTACTAATATAGGTCTATTTTACTCAAGGGAATCAAAACAACAATTGTTTGGATATGCAGATGCAGGATATCTTTCAGATCCACATAAATATAAGTCACAAACAGGGTATGTGTTTAAAAATATTGCTATTTCATGAAGATCTGTCAAACAAACAATGGTGGTCACATCATCAAATCATTTAGAAATACTGACAATTCATTAAACAAGTCATGAATGTATATGGCTAAAATTTATGATCCAGCATATTTGGGAATCATGTGGACTTTCCTCTATCAAAGGTGACCCAACAATATTATTTGAAGATAATAGAGGGTTATATTAAAGGAGATAGAACTAAACACATTTCACCAAAATTATTTTATACACATGAACTCCAGAAGAGTAGTGAAATTGATGTGCAACAAATACGTTTAAACTTACATAAATCCCAAGTCTTCGTTGAGGACCCATTTTAGTGTGTTGTGTAAGTATAATTAGTACATATACTGCACAACCAAAGATTCGTAAATGAGAGATATTTGGTTGTTTTCCAATCACAAGTTGTGAAGGGGAGTATTCGTGGTAAGTTGTAGATCAAATATGGACCAAAGCTACAACATGCATAATAGCATGTCCCCAGGTAGAAGTAGGTAATTTGGTTTCATTAGTAATGGTCAAGCTATTAATTGGAGACATTTGATGAAAGATTCTGCTAAACCATTTTGGGTATGAGTATAAGCAACAAGATGCTCAATATTTATCCCTACTAACATGCAATAGTCAATGAATGTTTGAGAAGTAAATTAGCCAGCATTATCAAGATGTATTGTCTTAATTGGATAATCTATAAATTGTGCTTGTAATATGATTATTTGTGCAAGGATTCTAGCAAAGGCAACATTACCTGTAGAAAGGAGACAAACATGTGACCACCTAGTAGAAGCATTTATTAAGATCATAAAATAACAGAATGGTTCACATGGTGGATGGATAAGCCCACATATGTCCCCATGTATTCTTTCTAAAAAGACTAGTGACTTAGATATGATTTTAGTAAAAGATGGTTTGACTATCAATTTACCTTGCGAGCAGGTAGCATATGAGTATTCATTAGGCAAAAGAATCTTTTGGTTCTTTAGTGGATGCTTGTGTGAGTGTTCAATTATTCGACGCATCATTGAAGACCCTGGGTGACCTAGCCTATCATGCCAAAGGATAAAAACTTTTGGGTCGTTGAACTTCTGGTTCACAACAACATATGATTCAATGGGCTTTATAGTTGTATGATACAACCTAGAGGAGGAAGTTGAAAGTTTTTCCACTATAAGCTTCTGGCTAGATATAATGGATTAATGTAAAGATATTCTACATTATCTTCATTCATAGTTTCAATATGATATCCATTTAAAACTGAGCAAATTTCTTTTGGATTTCCTAGAATATAAAACGTCATTTATATGGAATCTAGTTCCATTTGGTAGCATTATGTTTGCTCTTCCAGATCCTTCAATTAAGTTTGTAGTACCAGATATGGTACTTGCATTAACTTTTATTAATGTTAATTCGAGGAAATATCTTTTATCTCGAAGAATTATATGTGTGGTTACACAGTCTGCGAGACATAGATCATCCTCTTTCATCTTGAGATCAAATAACACATGGATCTTAGATATAACTACTATTAAAAGAAAAAAACAAGGCATAATGTAAATAAAAAAAGAAAATTAGATGTAAATATAAGACATAGAAAATAAAGGCTAATAAGAAAAACACCCAAAAGGGAAGGGGGGGGGGGGGGGTGAATTGGGTTTTTCAAAAAACTTTTTCAACACAACAAATTTAAGCACAATATAAGCAAATATAATGAGATAGAGTTAGAGAATTCAAACTTAGATTTTATAGTGGTTCGACACTTCCTTGCCTACGTTCACTCTCCTCAAGCTCCTAACCAAGTGAGGGTTCCACTAACTTGAAGCTTCAACCAAACTTCTAATCTTCTTTACACTTGAATTCTGGCTCCAATAGGCTCTTACACAGTCTCTTCAAGATTCAACTTACTTGAAGGCTCTAACACTCAATTTATAAGAATGATCTTCTCTCAACCTAACTTAATAGTAGCTCAAATACAAATCAAAGCTAGGATGACTCACAAGGGTGCATCAAAAGATGTGTAAGTGAAGATTTAATGCACCAAGAAAGAAATGAGAGCTTTTAAGGCAAGAACAAGTGGGCAGACAATTGAATGCAAGTGTTCTCTATATCATAAATGAAATGGAGCTTTCAATTTATAGGTTTCTAATCTCGGGATCCAAGAAAAACAAGAAGCAGCCTCAACCGGTCGAGTTGGGGGTTGATCGATTCACTAATTGTTGGAGCATTTAATGCTTTGGTAGGTTACCATTGCCTCGATCAGACCTCGATTGGGAAGGAGGATGCCTCAACCAGGAAGAGAAGACTACTGGATGAGAGAAAGTGCTTTTAACATTCCTCGACCGAAGAAGGGCAATCGGTTCCCTGGCTGGTTGAGCCGGTTGGCTAGTGCCTCGACCGGTTCAGCCTTTTGGCCTTGAAAACCTATCTTTTTCAATTATTTTCTTTTCTAACACTGAGGCAAGGTCTTTAGGTAAATTGGTATGTCAATTTTGAAACGTTTTGCCTAAAGTGCATTTGATAAAACTCGGGTTTTAATTAAATTGTAACTTTAAAGAATAAAATGAGTTTTCCCAAGATGCATGAAAAGATATGTAAAACCTAAGTTGTGGACCCTCACCCGATCCATCGGACTGGCGCGACTCGCTATTAAAAGAAAAGAAGGAATGAAAAAGTTTGTGTTTTCCAGTTTTGAAAAACCCGCCCCCGATGAGGAACGGTGTTGTATGGAGTCGCCACTTACTTTTTATTTTTATTTTTAAAATGGGGAAAATTAAGTAAGAACCAAAACCCCTAATGACCCCAGTATGAAAAAAAAGCGGTCTGCGAAAACTAGATTCTGGGTCCGGGGATCAGGTTACCCATTGGGAAGGTACCTCATGCGAGGTAGCACCCCTCTATTCATCTTACATTTGTTTCCTATGATTAAAAGTCTTCCAAAGGTCTCGATCTTGTATCCATTTGGTCTTTTGATGAATTTCCAAATTAATACCTGAGATTCTTTACAATTCAAACCAATTAGTAACTTAACCATGGTTTGTTATCATCAAAACCTGATTAGGAGAACCCTTGGGCTAACAGACATAATAATATATTATTTGATATATAACGTAACATCAATCAATGTTAATATTCTCATCATTTATTAAATGGTTTGTTTTTTTCACTAGCTACTCTAAAGAAATTAATGTTATAGTAGGTTAGGTCCAATCCATCACCATCGGTAAAGTTCATCTCTATCTTTTTTCCTTTTTCTTTTATTGATGGTTGGTAAAGGTTGACCAAATGTTTGGGGGTATGACAAGTATGTGACCAATGCTCCTTCATACCACATCTATAACAATTATTCTCATGGTTCTTAGGAGGTTTATGGTTCTTGTTTTGCCTCAATATTATTCCACTTCTGGTGGTGCAATAAAGTTTTTTTTTTGTTATGAGAATTTGATGAATTATTACCATAAGAACCATGGTATCGGGGGGATTTCTTCCACGACCACGACCACATCCTTGTCCTCGTCCACGAGTTTGGGACGATATCGCATTCACTTCAGGGAATGGTTCAGATTTAGTTGGACGAGATTGGTGATTTCTCATCAAAAGCTCATTATTTTGTTTAGCAACAAGAAGACATGATATTAATTCAGAATATTTTGTAAATCTATGCTAGATATTACTACTGCAGGAGCATATTCAAGGCATGAAATGTAGTAAAAGTTTTCTCTAACATGTCTTCTTTTGTGATTTTTTTTTTCTCTACATAGCTTTAATTGAGAGCTGATTTTGAAAAGTGCGAAGTTATATTCACTAACAATTTTAAAATCCTGCAATCTTAGGTGCATCCAATTATATCGAGCTTTTGGGAGAATCATAGTTTTTTGGTGGTCGTATGTTTTCTTCAGATTACTCCATAGAGTAAAAGGGCCCTTTACTGTAAGATACTCATTTTTTAAACCTTCATGGAGGTGATGGCGAAGGAAAATCAACGCTTTTGTGTGATCCTGCAAGGATGCTTGATTTCCTTATTTGATCGTAACTCTAAGATTCATTGCATTAAGATGTATTTCAACATCAAGCATCCAAGATGGATAGTTCTTTCTCAAAATGTGAAGTGCCACAAATTCGAGTTTTGCGAGATTCGACATTGTCAAATAACTTCATATATATGACAAAACATTATTATTAGAATCAGTTATAATAAATTGATAGCATTGGTATAACTTTGATTATAAACAAAATCAAATAATTTGCTTATAACTTTTAACAATGTATAACAAAACAAAATCAACAATAATATAAATATGTAAAATTTTATTCTATATAGATAACTTCAAGTTTAAGATACGAGAATTACCTTCAGAGCAATTCGTGTTGATAACATGTTGTAAAACGAGGATAAATGCAACACAACTCAAAGTAGAGATAAAATATATATTACTTTAACAATCTATATATATATATATAAAAAAAAAAAAATATATATATATATATATATAATGGGAAGAAGGAATCAAAGAAGAGAATTGAGAGAATGAAAGATAAAGAGAAGAAGAGAAAGAGATAAATTTCTTTCTTGCCCTTTGATAGGCTTTCCAAATGACTTCCATTAATATTCCCATTAATGGATATTAATGGAATTCATAAATAATATTTAATGGTTTCCATTAATGAGTATTAATAGAAATCATAAACAATATTTAATTAAAATTTATAATAATTAATGTGGTGACATTCATTACTTCAATTATAACACATGAAGATTTATTAAATTATTAATATTTTTAATTTTATTAAATATATTTACTATTTAATTATTAAGATAAAATAAGATTTTATTATTTAAAGTTGTTTAGATTTTAATAATCATATATTTTATTATTTTTAAAATTTTAAGTTGTTATATATATATCTATATATATATATTAAATGCATTTAAATACAAGAGTTGTGCATTGTCCTTCTACCACCAGAGAGACCCAATCTCGTCCACCCATTTTATGAATGGTTTTTTTTTTTTTTTTTTTTTTTTTGGAATCCCATATTGGAAATATATTTAGCAAAAGCTTCACAACTATCCTATAAAAAGGCCAAGCTTGCATTAGGCTTGAGAATATTGGGCCCATCTTGTGACTATTAAATGGCCATTAATAAGCATATTGGTCAACTCTTTAAAAGTTGGGTTTGGACTATTTATTGGGCTTTTGAATGTTAGGCCTAATATGAGTTAAATAAAAAAAAGATGGAAGTTCGAACTTATGAACTAATCAGGCTGATCCACTAATTTGGCGGTTGGATCGTTGGATAGACCATTCAATGTCGGTTCATCTTAATTTTGGTCCAATTAAGTGAATCAAACTGAATTAAGGTCCAATTGACAATTTGACCAGTCAAACTGGCTTGTTCAATTAAGTTTTTAAAACAAAACAATTTCATTAGCATGAATTTCACCACAACTTTTCTAAATATCCCAAAATTTTGAATTGGAGGAATGAAGATATGCAGAAATGCTATAACGACATGTAGGGTACATAGGTTAGTGTGTCAACATAATCTTTTGAATTTGTTTTATTCAAAATATTCTTTACCTCCAAGACTTAACCTATGTTAGAAGTAATTATGAGTATCCAATTATAATTTGGTTAGATTTATTTTATTGTTGTAAGGTTAAGAAGTTTTTTAATCCTCTTGCCAAGCCATAGATTGAGTGGTAAACTTTCTACTCCACCAATAAATGTAGTGTGCATTGGAAGGAGATAACACTTTTTTTAGGTCCAATTATTTAAGTTTGTTTGGAATAGCTTTTTGAGTTATGGTAGAGTATAGAAAAAGATGTTAACAAAATAGTTGGATGGTATTTGATAAATCAAGTTAACTATTAGTATGTTAGCAAAAGTTAATATTTATTTTCATTTTAAATATAATATTTATCTATTATTAGTTTAACTTAAATAGAAGAAAATTACTATTAATTTAAATTAGAGTATAAGACAGATTCAAACATGATTTTTATTTAAATATTCATCAAATCATCAATGGGAAGGTTATGACATATTTTCTTAATCTTCTTCTTTCCTTATATGATGTCATAGCCTTTATGCTCATCTTTCCCCTATCATTGGTGATCCACACTTTGTGTTTTAAACCTCACCCACTTTTTACTACTCTTTTTCCTTATTCTATTTCCTACTTTGATAGATTTTCTTTATGAGATTGTCAGAGTCTATGTTATTCTTCTCTTTCTCGTTGCTTCTCATCTCTTTCCCTCTACATCTAACTCTCATCTTTGTGTTTGACAGAAATGATCATCACCAAGGTTATCTCTTATTCTTGATTGATCATCTTTCTTGTGCTGGTCCAAAACATCACCATTTTTTCATTTTTGATGATTGGTACTTTCTTTATAGCTATAAAAGATCTCTTCTTTGTTAGCATGGTCCTTTTTTAGATATTCCTCATTAATCCTTTTCACAATAATATTTTTTTCCATTATTAAATTCTCTCTCTACTGATTTAAATATTTCAATCTCTAGTTTAGTTAAGCTTCTAAATTACTAGCACTATCCAATTTTTTTTTGAGATCTCCATTCTCAACCAAAATTTCAAATTTTTTTTCAACATCCAACCTTTCAACTTTAGATTTCCAATTTGTGATGATTTCCTTTGCTTTTGGTTTTTTTACTCAAATATTTTCCATTTTTACTACTACTTTCCTTTGTTAAATGATCCGAGCCTTGACTTTGAGTTGTTAGTACATGAAGTATTTTCTCCCATGTTTGCCATGAATTTTTTTTTTCTCTTAACATTTTAGTGAGTGATTTGTACTCAGTTGGGTATTTTAATAAAAAACATTTATAAATCCTATGACCTCATACTAGCGTAGCAAAACTACTATAGTATAACAGCTCTAGGGTTGAACTCTGGGATGGGTTTTCATTCTACCAGTGATATTAATTTAAGAGTTGAATTGGTGCCTTTTCATTTCAAGGTCAGCTTTAAAAGAAGACATAAGTTTGAATGAAAACGGATTGTATTAAGCTAACCTAACATAAAGTAACTAAAATTAACTAGAAAGAAATTAGAAAGAAAGGTGTTTCTTGGGATTTCAGGTTACTAGGATCAGGTGCCAAATACAAAGAGGGAGATTCCGGTCACTTGAATCTTTTCCTCACATTCAGAATTTAACCTATAGTTATTTCCCGAACCGGTGTGATACAGATGCTTGCCATTAATGGTTTCAACGCTAAATCCCTCTCACTGATACACCTTTCAATGGCTCGTACCTCTCACCTAGTATTTTCCATTCAAGGTGATCATTAACCTTGGACTTCCCTTCTCAAGCTTGCAAGAGATAACTAATGGATGTCTCTTTCGAGTCCAAAAGCTTACCAAGTTTTGGCAATTCTAGAAAATCCTACCTTCAAGTCACCTCCCAAAAGCTCGTAAGAGGTAAACTAGTGCATCTCCATGGACGGAGATCACTTGCCTTACCAAGTATTGGCTCAAGTGATTAAAAGGCGTTTTAAGTTAACTAAAAAGATAAAAACCATTAACGGGTCACACTTTCTCTTCATTAAAAACTAAAACAACAAAATCTCACACTTAAGTAGCCGAAACCTTACTTAGCTTCCTTCACCCAAGAAACAAAAATCCTAGCCACTCATCCTCTGAGAAAACATCTCAGAGAATGTTTGGCTAGCAAGAAAATGAAAATGAAAGAGAAAGAAAAACAGAGCAAGGCTCTGTACGTCGATTCTATATACTTATATATCTATATCTTTTACAATGGATGCACGGGAATATATATAGAGAAGTTTTTCCAACCTTCCTAGCTAAGAAATCTTATGGTTGGTGGATTACAAGGAGAAGAATGGAAATTTATACAAAAATATCTAAAAGAAAAGATCTAAAGTGGAGTCGGCAGAACAGAGGAGAATTCACACCATGCATGGGCTGCTGTGCGAAATTTCGCACAAGGAAATGTGTTGTGCGAATTTCGCACAAGCTTGGAGCAGTTGTTTTCCAAAGGCCATATCTTCCTCATTTCAGCTCCAAATCGTACACGGTTTGAAGCGTTGGATTCTTGACTTCCTGAGCTTTGAAATGGTATATAGCATGAAAAAAAATGGAATTCTGGAAGTGCTCCATAAGTGCGAAGGAAAACTGCAGCTGCTGTCCTCTGTTTTCTTCACTTTGCTTGTTTTTCCTCTTTGCTTCTCTCCTTTACTTGGCTTGTCTTAATGATCCAAAAAGCTGTCAAAACACTAAAACTAGCCACAAATATGATTAGAAGTCATTGCTAGGTCCTTAGCATGCCAATTGGAATAAAGAGGGAGAACTACTACACAAAAGTGCTTAAAACATAATGACTTAAAGGTGTAAAATAGCACTTTTTGGGTAGTAATCAGTGAGATTGTCATATTAATCATTAAGTGATTGATTATTTCTCTAGAAATCCTCAATTAGTTCAATAAGTGGTTGTAGTTTCAAGTTTCATTTTCCCTTCCCATCATTTTCATTTAAACCTTTGTCATTTATAAGATTTAGTATCTTTTTCACCTTATCCTAGGTCTCTATTTTATTTCTTTTTAGCTATTTATCATTTTCATGATCAATGCAATTTTTTTTTAAAAAAAAAAAAGAAAAAAGAAAAGAAAAGAAGAAGACCCAATAGCTTCTCTTCATCAATGCTTTGTCATCTCTTATTCAAACCTTAAACAAACTTTCTTTAACCAAAAAAGACAAATTGATTTATTTTTCATATTTTTTGTCATCTTACCATTTCAAATTGACACTAAAAACCCCCTTTCCAATCCACAAGCCTTCTTGCCTACTTACCTATATGCTTGACTTGTTGAAGAAAGAATGAAAAATTTGTTAAAGGGGTATGGATAGAATGGAACTAAAACACAGTAGATGATTTTTAAGCAATTCTTAAGCTTTTGGTGTTTGTCTTTGCGATGATTTTGAGAGAATATAGATCAATGTGGTGATAATCAATCCATATACATAGTTGCCTTATAGTCTCCATCTTTTCCTTACCTTCTCATCTTTCTCTTTCACCATCTTCTACAATTCTCTCACCCTCTTTTTGAGTTAGGTCACAACCCTCATCAAATTTGATTTCTCCCCATTTAGTTGTTTTAACTCATTGTTTATCCATTTGATTCACTTCCTTGCAGATAAAAACTCCTCAAAGGTTTTGGAAATATAACTTAAGAAGATCCCACTACTCTCACCTAGCCTCTCAACCATCAAGTTGAATCTATTCAGCACTTGGACTTCGAGGAGACCACTCTCTACTAAAAGTTGAATACAAATCTATTGCCTCTATTGCTATCAAACTCAACTGGGTGTGCTCTCTTTTGATTGAACTATGTTTAGATTCTTCAAACATTTGTGATTTTTTACGACATTGGTGCAATGCAATTATGCTCCAACCCTATGTTTCACTCTCGTATGAAGCTTATGGCCATTGATTTTTTTCATTCATGATTGGGTTGAACATGATGTTCTTCATGTTGCTCATATGTCATTAGAAGATTAACTAGTAGATGCTTTAACAAAACCGCTATGTCACAATTGATAGTCATGGGTTCCTTGTAAGTAGATAAGTTATCCATAATTAGTTCATGGATTTGGACAACCCAGTAGAGATTGTACTGCACTACCTCTTAATTGGAGGGATGACTTATCTTAGTTGTCAGACTGAATTTCCCATGATGAGTGCACTAGTGTATGTGATGCACACTAGATAAGACTTACGGTAAATCATTACAAAAGGCTATCAAGTGTCATGATTCACCAAGGTACTATTATGCATAGAGTCTTAACCTTGAGAGGATATTGAGCCTATACCAAAATCAACAGGAAGCATTGACCTATGGGTGAGACCCTAAAGTGGTCATATATCCCTATGCATTGCGTCACTACTGATGGGGGTTGGTGGCAACAATTATTCTCAATAGAGGCATCCTGATATCTCATGGGATTGAGAAAATGTGTTCCATTGGGTGAACCAAAGGACATGCGATTATGAAATCTATAGCCATAGTAATTCCTTTAGTGTAATTTGACATATTCACCTTGAAATTAGAGTACGCTAGTTGATCACATAATAAGTGAGATCTTTAATTCAAGGATTGGAGGGTAATCTTAATATGTGATAACACTATCTTGTTAGATTATGAACACCAGTTCATGGAGAGTTTTCATGCAGTAGATAGTAGGTGACAAACTCGAGCTTCATCTCATTGTTATTTACATAAGGTACTAGAGTGCAATTGATTCTCTATAGTGGAATGTTGAATCAACTTAAGAATTGGATTTTAAGGGAGCCAGTACTCCTATGGGTCCTAATAGTCCTCACTTCGAACTCATATACCATGATGACATATGAGGATTAAACTAGCTTTAGGTTCACTTTTCCTTATTTTCCTTTCTTCTTCATGTGCAACCATTTTTTTTCTATTTTTTCCCTTTTTTTACCATTTCTTTCCCTTTCTTTTTTCTCTCTCATTTCTTTCATCTATTCTCCATTACATCAACTAACTCCCTTACCACTATGCATAAATCCACCAAGCCCTTATCACCAATGACACCATCTTTAGCATCGCTCCGGCCACCACTAGCCACTACCCTATTTCTCTCGTTCTCCTATTCTTTTTTTCTCTCTCTCTCTCTCCCTCCATCAATTTCACTACCACCACTTCCAACCACATGAAGTTGCCATGGTTACCTTCCCTATCCTCTTAGAGTCACTATGCACTACATCTTGCTGCCACTACCTATGCATCTTTCTCTCCTTAGGGTTTTCCAAATATGAGGTAAATTTGGTTCATTTTGATTTTGAGAAAATAAAGGCTATGCTTAAATGAGAAAAACACCCAAGAGGGGGGGGGGGGGGGGGGGGGGTGAATTGGGTTTTTCAAAAAAAATTTCAACACAACAAATTCAAGCATAACATAATAAAAAATAAAAAGTTAGAGTTAGAGAATTCAAACTCGGATTTTATAGTGGTTCGACACTTCCTTGCCTACGTCCACTCTCCTCAATCTTCTAACTGAGTGAGGGTTCCACTAACTTGAAGCTTTAACCAAACTTCCAATCCTTTACACTTGGATTCTGGCTCCAATGGCCTTTTACACAATCTCTTCAAGAATCAAACCTCTTGAAGGCTTTAACATTCAATTCTTACAAGAATGAATCCCTCAACCTAGCTCAATGATAGCTCAAATACTAATCAAAGCTAGGATGACTCACAAGGGTGCACTAAAGATATGCAAGTGAGGATTTAATGCACTAAAAAAGAAATGAGAGCTTTTAAGGCAATAACAAGTGGGTAGACAATTGATTCCAAGTGTTCTCTATGTCATAAATGAAGTGGAGCTCTCAATTTATAGGTTTCTAACTCGGGAGCCAAGAAAAGCAAAAAGAAACCTCAACCGGTCGAGCTGGGGGTCAATCAGTTCACTAGTTGTTGGAGCATTTAATGCTTTGGCAGGTTACCATTGCCTCGATCGAACCTCGACCTGAGGTCGACTGGGAAAGAGGGTACCTCAATTGGGAAAGAAAGGCTACTGGATGAGAGAGAGTGTTTTTGACACTCCTCGACCGGACATAGACTGGACAAGGGTAACCGGTCGATCGGTTCCTCGACTGGTTGAGCCGATTGGCCTGTGCCTCGACCGGTTCAGCCTTTTGGCCCCGAAAACCTATCTTTTTCAATTCTTTTCCTTTCTAACTCTTAGGCGAGATCTTTAGGTAAATTAATATGTCAATTTTGAAATGTTTTGCCTAAAGTGCATTTGATAAAACTCGGGTTTTAATTAAATTGTAACTTTAAAGAATAAAATGAGTTTTCAAAGATGCATGAAAAGATATGTAAAACCTAACTGCACCCATGCATTCATCTTACATTTTTTTCCTATGATCAAAAGTCTTCCAAAAGTCTCGATCTTGTATCCATTTGGTTATTTGATGAATTTCCAAATTTATACCTAAGATTTTTTACCATTCAAACCAATTAGTCACTTAACCATGGTTTGTTATCATAAAAACCTGATTAGCAGAACCCTTGGGCTAACAATCTCTCCATTTTTTATGATGACAAACCTTGGTTATTTAGGAGAAGAAAAAATCTCTCTCTCAAACCAATCGTGGATTAATAAATCAAAATTTATGAATTTAAAACTAAGATAATCAAGACATGTGAATTTTCAATAGGAAATAGTGTAAGTCATGAAATATATAGCATATCATATATATAGTAAAGTCAAATGTACCCGAAACATAAACATATAAGCTAATCCAAACAGATGATATGACAATGATATGCATGTTCCTATAACCTAGATCCTAAATATCTCTCCCCTTTTTAGCCACATAAAAAAGAAACAAAGGGGGTCTCTATGAAATCAAGGCTGAGGAGGTGGAGGTGGAAACAAGGAGAGTAGGTAAGCCATCATCTCCTCATGCTGACTCTTCTGGACACTCTCAATCCTTTGCTTCTTAGCCCTAAGTGTTAAGCATATAACTTTTAGTTTTTCCTTTTCTTTAACTTAAAACTTTAACTGCTTTAATAGTTGTAAGTGCTTTAAGTATTGGGATCGAACCCTATTGACATTGATTTGAGTATTTAACTCATCTCTTACATTGTACATGACTTGGGTGCATTAGGAGTTGTATAGAGGATACAAGTCATGAGGTTCCTTGTAAGTAGATAAGTTGTCTACAACCAGTTCATATATTTGGGCAATCCAATAGAGACTGTACTGCACCACCTCCTAATTGGAGGAATGGCTTGTTTTAGCTTTTGGGATGAATTTCCCGTGATGAGTGTACTAGTGTATTTTACGCACATTGGATAGAACCTACGATGAATCATGACGTAATGTTATCAATTACCATGATGCACCAAACTACTATACTACATATAGTCTCAACCTTGAGAGGATAGCGAGCTTATGCCAAAATCAACAGAAAGAATTGATCTTTGGGTAAGACCCTAAAGTGGTCATATATCCCTATGGATTGGGTCATTGTTTATGGAGGCTTTTGGCAACAAGTATTCTCAATAGAAGCACCATGATATCTCATGGAATTGAGATAGTATGTCCATTTAGGTGATCTAAAGGACATGTAATCATGAATATGTGATTGTAGTAATTCATTTAGTGGAATTTAATATATGCTCATTGGAACTAGAGTATGTTAGTTGATCACATAATAAGTTCAGTTTGTGACTCAAGTATTGGAGGGCAATCTTGATAAGTGATAACATTGCCTTATTAGATTGCTGATACTAGTTCATGGAGAGTCTGCATGTAATGGATAGTAGGTCATGGACCCAAACTTCATCTCATTGTTATTTACATAAAGTACTAGAGTACAATTGATTATCTATAGTGGATCAACTTCAAAATTGGATTTTAAGGAAGCTAATACTCCTATGAGTCTCAATAGTCCCCGATCTAAGCTCATATACCATGATGACACAATTTATGAGGGTTAGATTAGCTTTAGGTTTACTTTTGTGCATAAGGGTATTTTGGTAATTATGCAAGGTTGCATAGAGTATAGTGAACAAGGTATCTAGATTAGGCTAACTGATTAATTATAGAAATATTTGGTTAAAAAGGATGAAATAATCTCTAAATTCTATTTTAACATTTTTCATGTTTTTTCTTGAAAAGTAATCGATTTTTTTTTACATAAATGCCCTTTGTCATTTCAAGTATTTACATGTAGGTTTTAAAAGAGAAGTTATTTTTACAAGAAAATAATAAGGGCCTTTTTGTTTGAATGAGGCCAAATACAGGAGGTTAAATTTCTAAAATTAGGTTTTCAAAGACCCTTTTAATCAAATAACTCTTAATTATACGGTCATGTTAGGTTAATTAATCAATTAGAACCTATTTTAGACTTGATTAAGTGATACAAGCCTTAGTGGGCTCAAGTCACTTAAGCCTAGTAAGGGAAACCTATAAATACCCCTTAGTAGTTAGGTTTAAGGTTTTCATGCATGGCTTTAGATAGTCATCTTTAAGAGAGGGAGTTTAGGTTTTCATCATTCTAAAACCCACAATCTAAAGTGACAAGATCATGGTTAGAGTCATCAGGCGGAAGACTTTGGGTGTATGAGACCTTTACAGACAATACACTTCATTTTCATTGGATGAATTTTGATTTGGGAGCATCTAAATCACGAGTATGAGTACAATATCTCTAGTTTTATAGTTAATAATGGTTTTTTATTGTCATTTTATTGTGCTATGATAGATTTAAAGATGCCTAAGGATAGATGCATACACCTTACAAGATTCAAGGATAAGGAATGGAGAAATTCAAAGTTCCTAACATTAAGCAATTTGATAACTCTTTATTCATTGAAAGATTCGAAACAATGGGCTTTTGTGCCTATGCCATCGATTGGAACTGGTTAAAGATCTTTCAACGGATCATGATCAATTGTGTTCAACTCCTACTACTAGGTTATCTCCAAACTAACACTTAGGAATGGAAGCTAAGGTACTTCTTCCTTTTCCTCTTCCCTATCTCACCGAGCCACCTTAACCAAGTACCTATAGTTGCAAAATATATTGCTTATTAAAGACTTTAGTGAAATGGTTGGGTGTTGTAATGTTACTGCTAACTAATGGTGGGTGTGTGGAGAATGATATTGATTTAACCTTTATTTCCATTTTGGCACTTAGATCCTCCTTTAAAATTTCTTCTATTCTTGTTTCATTTGTTCAACTAGCTATTTCAATTGGTCATAATTCATGTTAATGAGCAAAGTAAGATTCTCATTTCATTGGCTACCAAATAAGCCTATGTATGGTACAATCATGCATTCATCTTTTACAATGCTTTACTCTTGTCTTATGAAAAGATGAATGGACAAACACTGAACCTTTATTAGGATCTTCTCAAGTAGTCAAGGAAGAAAGACAAGATAATAGAGTGGTGTTGACATCAAATCATTTCCTTCTTCTTCATAAGATCAGTTTATGCATAATGTACTAGTCTATTTTTTTTTATTTTTTTTTTTTAGTTTATATCATCTGGAAAGTACCAGAGAAGGTATAATACATTCTTATGTTCGACATTATCAATCAAAGCATTGATTCTAAGCCTTTCCTCGATTGATAGTAGAAAAGTAAATCATATTAGGGTCATTAGTAGCCAATTGGGATTTCAGCTATGATTTGGGATTTTCTTCTATAACTAAGTGTGGGGAAGCCACTTCCAAATTCAATCATTTTTTTAGTTCAATGACATTTCAAGTTTAAATAGTTGATCTTAATGTTTTCATATGACAAGGAGAAAAAAAGTGACAATCTAAGAGAAAGAAGAAGCTCTTGTTGTTCATGAATTTGTTACTTTCCAGTCTGAGAAGGAATAACCATATGATACTTACATTTCCTTGAAAAAAACTCTAAAACAAACAATCAAGAATTGGGAATAAAATAGGCAGTTCTTAATCACTACTCTAATTTTCTCTTTTCCACTCTTGATGGTTTAGTAATGGCATGGATTAAGGTTGTGAGGGGAGTTAGAATGGAATAAAGTAGTGTATGTTTGGCTAAATAACTTAAAAAACAATTTTATAGTTTTAAAAATAGAAAATAGTTTCTTAAAACTTACAATCGTGTTTGGCCATTATTCTTGGGGCACAATTTTTAAAAACAAGATTAAAATAAAAATCTTAAGAAACAACCTCAGGTTGTTTTATATTGTTTTTAAAAACAAGAGAAAACAAAAGACAAAATTGAAGTGGAGTTGTTTTTTGTTGTTTTTAAAACCAAGAGAAAATAAAAGCAAAAACAAAAGTACTTCTTTCAAAGAGATGTGAGGTTTTTTGACAAAGTCCACACTGAGAGAGAAACAACAGGAAGAGACATATCCCAGGTTAGTATTTTTTCTTAACACATTTTCCTTTTTTTTTTTTTTTTTTTAATACCTCATTTAAAGAGATTTTTCTATGTTTTTAAAGATTTTTTCTTCTTAGTTTAGGGTTTTTTTTCCTTGGTTTTAGATTTCTAACCTATGATCATTTTATGTATTTCATGTAGTAGAGATTTCATCAAGTTAGTGGAAAAAGTGAGATTATGTGATTGTGGCATCAATCCTCTATTTTTTGGTGAGTTTGGATATTTTACATATCTAATTTTGTTGTGCTGTTTGAGGGTTTTATTATTATTTTTATTTTTATTATTATTTTAATTGAGAATTACAAAAGGGGATGAGGTTAAGCTCTAAGAAAGAAAGGGAATTGAGAAAGTTATTATCATTGTTTTATTATGAGGGAAGGCAAGCTAGGAGTAGTAGTGGTGGAGAAAGAATTTTAAGGGGGAGAGAATGCCATATTTTGGGTTAGAAAACATTTTGAACTAGGGGATAGAATTTTAACGAGTAGTAGGAGTAGTAGGAACCGGATCATAGAAAATAGTTTTAGGTTAAATGGGAAGTGGGATTTATTTGTCTTTTTTAGGTTTGTGAGTGCTCTTCACATCCCTTCCTATTATAAACCATTTGGTTAAGGTTAGATCTGTTGAATCTAATAATTTTTTTCTTTTATATTTTATATTTTTTTTCAATTTTTTTACTTTTATTTTAGCCCATTTTAGGGTTTCTGCATTATGGTAATTTTTATTTTTGTTTTTGGGTGAATTTAATTTTGGTGGTTTCTTTAACAACTAGTTGTTGATAATGGAGTATTAAGCTTCTTTAGGTCCACAGGAATTTCAGACTCTTGGATCCATATCATGTGAGTCCAATAATTTTTTTTCCTTTTCTAATATTGGTTATTGTGTGATCTTCATCTCTTTTATATATTTTGCTCCCTTGATTGTATGAATTTGTTGATGAAATTAGGAGATTAGGAGGTTTTCTTTAATCAATGATATTGGTAAATTTGTCAATTTGAGCTGTTCAGTCAATGGATTCAGTTGATGTTGTTGACATAAGAATATTGTTGCTTTTCATCACAATATGATGCATATAGGGTTTGTGGTTATGAATCACAAGTAGGTTTCAAGGATTACTATCTTTTTGCTTTGGGAATAAAATTTCTATTTTTAATTTCCTCAAGTGAAAGAATGTCGTTATTTATAGGGATCATGAACCAATTGGTTGTAGATACATGCTAGTTTTGGATCTCGAGTTATTTGTTGTCTAGAAAGCTATGTTAAAATGAATTAGAAATGAAAGAATATGACCATTTTCTATTCATTGTTGATGAAACATCAATACTAGAAGAGGTTGTAGGACTTTTAGGTGTAAGTTGAAGATGTGGCTCTATGAAGACACCTAAACCTTTGTCCCCAACCCAAGTGTTCCATCCCAACCACTTTCTACAATTGAATTCAGGTTTAGGTGTTCTAACCAAAACACTAAAAAGTTAGGAAATACAAGAACCTACTCAATCTCATCAACTCATGTTTAAAGCTAAAGGTGTGTGTATATATATATTCCATCATCAATAGCAAAGATATTTTCTCCACCCTCTTCAATTTTTTTTTTTGTTTGTCTCAAATGGTAGCCCACAAACTCATTTATTTTACAACCAAGGCTACAACCTACCTATTGCTTCTCACTGTCACCATCGCATTCTCTGCCTTAGCTCGAGTTCTTGAATAGCAACCAAAGTTTATTTATGAGAGGTGGATAAATGTTTTTTCAACAGATTGATAGTTTAGTTTGTATTGTAGGAATGAATATGACAAGTCAAGCCTTGAAACTGTTGAATTAGAGAAAGGATTATTGAGAAACAATGGCTTGACTTTTCCA
Source organism: Vitis riparia (assembly GCF_004353265.1). Taxonomy (NCBI): domain Eukaryota; kingdom Viridiplantae; phylum Streptophyta; class Magnoliopsida; order Vitales; family Vitaceae; genus Vitis; species Vitis riparia. Next base: position 100,635 of record NW_023269676.1, on the reverse strand, counting down.
TTGATTAAGAATGAATATATATACACAAAACCTAAAACACAAAAATAGGAAATAATCTACCCTAAACACAAAAATAGGAAACAATCCTAGAATTAGGGGATTACAACAAAAATAGGTTATTACAACTAATTACAAGAATTTAAAAATAGAAAGAAAATATATTGTAATGAATTCTCTAATATGCCCCTCAAGATGGAACTCAAGAGGAGATGCCAATCTTGAGCTGTATTTCTTGGAAGCGGCTTTATGGAAAAGGTTTAGTAAGAGCGTCGGCAAGTTGATTGGCTAAGGAAACATGAGTAACACAAAAAGAACTTGATTGAACTTGATCCCGAATAAAGTGATAGTCAATTGTCACATGTTTCATGTGTGAATGAAAGAGTGGATTAGAACAAAGATAGGTGGCACCAACATTCTCACAATAGATAACAAGTGGTGAAGGAAGAGTGACACCAAGCTCTATGAGAATGGAAAAAATCCAATTGATTTTTGAAGTAGTAGTGGCAACTGATCGATACTCAGCCTCTGTGGATGACCGAGCAATTGTACGCTATTTCTTAGATGACCAAGAAATTGGATGACAACCAAGATAGACAATATAAACACTCGTAGAGTTATAGTCGTCTTTGTTGCTAGCCCAATCTGCATCTAAGAAGACATGAAAAGAAAATGTATTTGTCTTATGAAGAAATAATCCATGAGTCAATGTGCCGCACAGATATTGAAGCAGTCGTTTTGCAGCATTCCGATGTTCAGACGTCAGGCGATGCATGAATTAGGATATCTTGTTAACAACATATGATATGTTTGGGCGAGTGAGGAAAAGATGTTGTAGACTGCCAACAATGGTTATATATTCTATGCAGTTAGTCAGAGCTGTACCTAAATGAAGTTTGAGATTGCCATTTGTAACAAGTGGTGTAGCAATAGGTTTTGCACCAAACATTTTTTTCCGGGCAAGAAGATTAGAGATGTAGCGCCTTTGAGTAAGCAATAGACCAGATGGAGTGGTAAGAACCTTAATTCTGAGAAAGTAGGACAAGACACCAAGATCCTTGATTGAAAATCTTTGTGCCAAGAGGTCAATGTAGCACTGAATAATATTGGTGTTGGTGCATGTGATAATAATGTCATCCACATAAACAAGTAGATATATAGTAATGTCACCTGAGTGGAGAATGAATAGAGAAGTGTCGCATGAGAGTTTGTGAACCCAAACTCAATGAGGAACTAGAGAAGTTCAAGATACTAAGCATGTGAGGCTTGCTTGAGTCCATATATAGCCTTCTTTAATTTGCATACATGTGTTGGATTGTCTCCCATATGAAAACTAACTCAAGAAAAACTAAAAGACTCATTCCTGCCTCTTTTCAAAGTCACTTACTCTAGGTTTTGTTAGTTAAAAAAAATAGTGGAAGTTTCATCTTAAGTGATAAGAGAAACTACTGCATTGGAAAAATGGACCCCTTGGAAAGGCCAGAGAGATTATAATTGTTCTAGACTCTCGAGGAGCGCTAGGAACTGTATATATCAAAGGTCTGGGATGGAAAAAAGGACTTGTTTGGTTGAATCATTCAAGCCAACCTAACCGCAAAATCTTTTGACTGAGTAGATCAATAAATCCCGAAGGTTGGGCCATGTAGACATCTTTAGAAAGATGGCCTTGAAGAAAGGCATTATTAACATCTAACTGTCTCAACGACCAACCTTTACTGATTGTCAGGCTTAGAACAAGTCGTATTGTTATTGGCTTGATAACCGAATTAAAGGTGTCATGATAATCCACTCTAGGTTGCTGATGAAAACCTTTGGCAACTAATCTGACTTTGTACTTGTCAACAAAACCATTAGGAAGCCGTTTAATGTAAAAAACCCACTTACATCCAACAAGATTCTGCATAGAAGTAGATGGAACAAGCTCCCAAGTTCCATTCCGAACAAGAGCATCAAATTCATCATTCATAGCTTGTCTCTATTTGGGATCGGTTAGGGCTTGGTTAACAGTATGAGGCTCAATTTTTGATGGTTAAGAAAGGATAGTAGTGAGATTCATCTTGGCTAAGGGTTTGTGGATGTTGTTTTTGGCTCTAGTGGTCATGGGATGGGTCTTTTGATGGGTGGATGGAGCTGTGGTTGAAGCAGAAGAGGTCTCAGAATTGTGTGGTTCTAATGGTAAACAATCGATTGGTGAGGAGGGATGGTCAACTGGTTGGGCATTTTGGGATGGATGTTGACACGAGGAATCCCTTTGTGGAGTCATATTGAGTAAGCCATTTGGAAGTGGTGGTGTAGACAATAAGCGATTGTAGTGAAACAGAGATAGCAGCAAGGAGAACGCTAAAGATGAGACGATCCTAATGCTTCTAGGTTGTGTATGTTGGATTTGGGGATGCAACACTAGTGACGGCGACAGTGGGTGGTGGTGGAGTATGAGTGCCATCAATGAAGTGATGAAGATCATAACTTTCAAGAAGAGATTGGATTGGAAGGCTCCATGTGAGATAATTGGTGGGTGGCAATTTGTTGGTATTAGAGAGATTGATTGTAAGAAGGGGATGTTGAGGATCTTGGGAGTTTTGGATAGTGATAGGATCGTTGGTGGAAGAGAGGGTTGCACCGAAAGCCATTGAGGAGAGTGGTTGTATAGTTCTTCTGGTTTTTCTGGGAAAAAAAGAAGAAGAAAATACGCCTAAGAAGATTAGGCTCTTGATACCATGTTGAATTAGAGAGAGGATTATTAAGAAACAATGACTTGACTTTTCCATTGATTAAGAATGAATATATATACACAAAACCTAAAACACAAAAAATAGGAAATAATCTACCTAAAACACAAAAATAGAAAACAATCCTAGAATTAGGGGATTACAACAAAAATAGGAAATTACAACTAATTACAAGAATTTAAAAATAGAAAGAAAATCTATTGTAATGAATTCTCTAATAAAAACCTCTGTTGTTCCGTCTTCCTCTGGCCCTCTCAAATTTCCTTCCCTTTGATAGTACATAAGGTTTGGTGTGGCTATGTGGCACACCAGGAGCCTTACCAAAGTGCTTCACAGCTTCACAGGCATTCTTGAGACCTTTGAGGAGAACCTACAACATGAAACCAAAAATAAGTATTATTGCCAGATTGATCCCCATAGCCTCGATATCGGTTCTTAGATAATTTATAAATAGAACAAACTCAACAATGCATTATAGAACACCTATTACTCATGTAATGCTCTTGGTTGCCCTCTAATATGCTTGGGTCATGTGTTAAAACACTAGCTTCATATGTTTTGATAGTTAAGTTGCATGCCTAAATTTTTAAACTAATGTTTTGCCGTCACCTTGATTTTTGATTCATGAAATTTTATTCAAAGTGTGAGAGGTTAAGGTCAATAATAGTATTTTTACTTTAAGTGAGTTGGTGAGTTTTTGGAGGTAGTTTTGTAACTGACTACATCTATCCCCTTAGCCTTGTTACTTTTTAAAATTTGAAACTTATGTGCATGGCTACCTATTTTTTTAACCCATATTATGCAATTTGTGAGAAGAATAGCTCTCATAGCATCATAGATTAATCATAGATAAGTAGTAAAGAGGAATGTTTCAAGTGCTACCTTAGTGCTCAAAGGAGGCTGTTTTTGGAATACTTTTAGGTAGGAAGAATAGAAAAGAGTTAGAGTGGGACTTGTCAATCAAAATTCGAAGCCACTACTCATCACTTAATACGACGCCATATAATAATAAGACAATAAAATTTGAGGATAGAGATATATTAGGAGAGAATAAAAGAGGACACAAAATAGTAAAATACAGAATGATAGGACAAAATGGTAGGACACACGACGACAAAACGCAAAATGAGAAGACATAGAATGACAAAATGCAGGATGATAAGAATCCACTTTAGTTAATATTTCCATAAATGAAGAGTAGACAAATATTAGTAATATTTGATCCCTTTGATTTAGGAAATAATATTTATTTTCCTTAATTTTAGGATATTTATTATTTCTTTCTTTCTATAATTCACAATGTATTCTTGTATAATTTTATGAAAAAAAATAATAAAATTATCACTTCTATTGTTAAATTAGCAAATTCTTCATGGTATCAAAGATAGGGGAGGAGGCTTGAAGTTGGGTTTTCTCCATAGGTGGTTGAATGCCCTAAAAGGCTCACCTTATCTTCACAAATTATGTCTTCCTCTTTAAAAATAAAATAAAATAAAGTCCTCGATATTCTAGCCTTCCATCAATATTCTTTCTAGTTTGATTTAAATCAAGCTACACACCACAAATTTTCTACTCTTAGTTTGTGGCTTTGGTGTTCTAACCTTTCATCAATTTTCTACCCTTTTATCAATGTTATTTCTAGTTTGATTTCAATCAAGCTAAACACCACAAATTTCCTATTGTAGCAAAATTAAATTATCCTCTTAGTTTGTGGCATTAGTGTTCTCCAACAATTTTTAGGTTGAGAAAAATTTGTTAAAGAAATTAAAGATGATGAGGGAAGTAAAAGTTCTATCATGCAATACCAGTTATCAATCAACAATGATAGGTTTATCACTTCAGAGTACTTGGAACCATGAGAGAACATGTAAGAACATGTTTTAAACATGATCTTTAGTGTTAACATAGCATATAAGGTATAAACTTTTCTTAAGAGTAATTGCTTCCTGTTACATTTGAAAGGAGAGAAATGTTCTTAGAGCATGCACAAGTTTTTATTTGGACAATATAGTCATGATTGGAATTGAAAAGATAGAAATTTCAATTTGAGAGAAAGATGCTTCACCCTTTCTATGTGTTACAATTCTCAAAAAAAAAATAAATAAATAAATAAAAATAAAATAAAATAAAATAAAAAATTGTGTTACAATTCTAAAAAGATAAAAAAAAAAGTTGCTTTTATGTTTTTATCAAGTTCCTGTCAAAGGATGTATTCACCATGTTACCAGAAAGTTGAATGAGAGGATAGAAAATGCTAATACACATATGATAAGAATCCACTTCACATAATATTTCCATAAATCAAGAGTAATCAAATATTAAAATATTTGATTCTCCTAATTTAGAAAATAATATTTATTTTAAATAAATCAAAAGAAATTAAATATTAATAATATTTTATTCTTTTAATTTAGGAAATAATATCTATTTTCCTTATTATTATTTATAATTCACAATGTATCCTTGCATAAATTTTTGAAAAGAAATAATAAAATTGGTGGTATTGACAAATTATCAAATACTTCAAGATATCAAAGGATTTGCGTCTTTTAGTATTATTTATGAGAGGTAGATCTGATGGCCCACAGAAACCATTTTGATTTGATTTATTTTGGAAATGTAGGGTGCCCCGACCCACCCCATGGATCGAGGCTTTTGAGATGCTGCATTAACAAAATATTCTTTAATTTTCATGACGGAAAAATGTTATAGATAGTTAAAAGGCTTAGTTGATGGTGTATGGAAAAATAAGTAGTATTAGATTAAGGTAGGTGTATCTGTTGTTTTAGTCTAGTCAATGGGGTCGGTCGATGTTAGCACAGAGTTTGTGTTATTAAAAAAAAAAAAAAAAACATGTGCCCTCAAGGCCACACACCCTTATAGTTTGTCCTTTTGAGTTAGAGTTGGAATGGGTTTGGATACTCAAGATTGGAATTGATTTCGAATTTCAATTGTGTTGAATTCTGAAATCTTGTTTTCATTTAGGAATAAGTTGATGAATTCCTTTTCTGATTTAGGTAGTTTTAGTTTCACATGCCAGAAATCTGGATGAAAATAATATAAACTAATTAGTATAATAGTTTTTAAAATTTTAAAATTATAAAATACAAATAAAAACAAAATTAAATATTATAATTTTATTTTCATCTTAAATATATATTTAATATATTTATATTCCATCTTTTATTATTTAATATGACATATCAAATATAAAAAATAATATATATAATTTTTTTTTAAAAAAATATTTTACTTTTAATAAAATACAAATTATATATTTGTAACATTATGGGTTCAACCTTGGTTCGATCACAACAATAATTTTTATTTATTTATTTAATAATCGGCGTGGTTTTGAAGAGATTGCTTGTAGCCCAATATGTGATATGTAGATGCCTTAAAAAAGGCACACATCCTCTCATAGAGATTTTGGGAATGTGCGACTGTCTCGTATGTGAATCATTTGTATTATTTTTGGGGTACAGATTCTCCCACTGAACTTGATCAATTACAGATGCGCATTAGGAAATTTGAAATGAAAATCTGCACCAACTGGGTATCACCATTTGAGGCAGATCACTTAGAAAATGGAAAAGCAGCTTTAGCATTTGTGCCACTCCCATCTTCACTATAAAAGGAGATGCTGTCTTTTCCTTCTAACCACATCTTATTCCACTCCACAACTCCGCATCTCTTGGCATCACCTACATTTTATTCTTTGCCCACTTGGTTAGAAGACCAATGGATTTTCCCTTTATTGCTGGCATTGAGTCAAGCGATACAAATCTTCATCACCTATGTTAGATAGATCCCGACTTTCTCAAACTCATTTTACTTATTTCTCTATATTATAATAAGATTAAGTAATTTAAAAATATATAAAATTTAAATTAATTTTAATTATATTTAATTTTCTTTTATATTTTTTTATAGTGAAACCAAATATGAAAAAATCATTTTCATTAACATTTTTTTTTTCTTTAGTATTTTTCGGGAGCCAAACATAACTTTTATTTTTTCCCTTTATCAATTGGAAAGGCATCCCCGTGCTTTTATGTAAGAGTTCTTATAATATATTAAAAGTCCAGTATATAGTGCAAATTGAATTGAATCAAATTGAATTGATCCGAGATAAACCGATTGCTTATATTTTTAGATTTGGTCAAGTCGAATCTTAATATAATTAAAATGATTGGACCGATATAATCGTGCACAACTATAAAAGCAGATGCTGTCTTTTCCTTCTAACCACATCTTATTCCACTCCACAACTCCGCGTCTCTTGGCATCACCTACATTTTATTCTTTGCCCACTTGGTTAGAAGACCAATGGATTTTCCCTCTATTGCTGGCATTGAATCAAGCGATACAAGATCCCAACTTCCAATTTTAGAGAGACACACTCGATTGTGTATAACTTTTTATTATTTAAAACTTTTTTCTAATTATGAAAATTTGATTAGAGATTCATTTTTAAAGCAAAAGCAAAAGAGATTTGAAGTGTAAAATAATTCTCTAATAAAGGAATCAATATCCTTTTAGGAAAGAGTTCTCATAAAGATGATTTCAAATTAGAGAATTATATGAAAGAAAGAAAAAAGAAAGGAAAAGTAGATATAAAGAAAAAGTAAAGGACAATAAAAAATAAATTTAAATTTAATAAATTATTTTTATACGTTTCCTTAAACTCATTTGACTTATTTCTCTCTATTATAATAAGATTAAGTAATTTAAAAATATATAGACTTTAAATTATATATATATATATATATATATATATATATATATATATTTTTTTTTTTTTTCTATAGTGAAACCAAATATGAAAAAATCACTTTTTTAATATTTTTTTTTCTTTTTTTAGTATTTTTTTAGGAGCCAAACATAACTTTTATTTTTTTCCTTTATCAATTGGAAAGGCATCCCCATGCTTTTATGTAAGAGTTCTTAGAATATAAATGATTTTTTTCTTATCAATTTGACGATATCCTCTTGCTTAGAGAGACTTTAAAGTAGTACATTAGAAGTCTAGTATATAGAGCAAATTGAATCAAATTGAAATGATCTGAGATAAACTGATTGGTTATATTTTTAGATTGGGTCAAGTCGATTCTTAATATAATTAAAATGGCTGGACCGATATAATCGTGCACAACTATAATATCTTTTTACTCTGTAAAATTAGATATGAAGTTAGCTTAATTTAGTACTGAAAGTAAAAGTAACTTTATGTCCTTAATACAAGTTTACTTTAGCAAAAATATGATATGCCTTCACTTTCATTTTTAGAAAACCACCTATCATTTGGAAAAGAAATCAAAATTTAATGTTATTTTAAAAATAAAAAATGGTATTGCTGTTGATATCACTTGAAAAACTATTGAAAGTCCAATAAAGAACACTCAGAGGGGTAAATGAGTGATTAAAAAATTTAAATAAGAATTCATATGTTATATCAAAATTTTTATCTCAAGAGATATCAAGATGTCCTAAATAAATAAATAGTTATACCTAAAATCTTTATGTATATAAAGATATGATTTTTAAAATAATAATTAGTTATAGGTATAACGATTGTAACCTCCAAGATAACCAACTCAACAACCTCAATAACAAACTAACCAAACTAACCTATCAATCAAGAAGTTTATTAATATCATCAACTAGAATATAAGTAGTAATAAAAAGATATGCAACGAGACAAAAGATTTTTAAGTGGAAAACCCCACAAATTGTGGAGATAAAAAATCATGAGGTCTAAGACCTACCAATCTAAATCCACTATTCGAAATCAAGTTACACATATTTAATTAGCCATTTTACCCTAAACACTTAATCATTAGCACATACAACTTGATCCATGTACGTGACACAACAACTTCATGTTACTCCTTAGTAGATCCTTCGACCACTTCGAAGGGATTAAGGTCTTCAACCCATGATACAAAATTCAAATTCTTGAATGAGAGATTAAGAATGGTGTGATAACTGGGCTTTCTCTCAAGGAGTCCTCTTAAGAATGAGAGGTCTCTCAAATGATATATCTCCAATCTCCCATAATATCTAACCCTCAAGGGGTTATAATGAGGTATTTATAAGCAAATATAAAAAAAAGTCTCGGTATCTTAAGTTTCCAAAAAAGAGTTTGAGTGAAATTCATTCAAAATTTGTTTCTAATCTTGGTAGGACTATCATGATTGCTTGAGCGAACTTAGACCGCTTAAGTGCTCCGCTTGAGTAGGCTGACTGTTTGAGCGACCCTTGCTTATTTTGAAACATTATTTTAAAACATTTTAAGTACAAAAAAGATAACGAACCTTTTTATACCTCAAAGAAGCCTTATATGCCATAAGTCAAACCTTTTTAGACGTACCTATGACTTCTTAGTTGGACGAATAGCAACCCTTGATCTTCAATGGAAAACAAATCACTATTTAAAAAGACTTCTATGACCAAACATAAATTGGAACAAAATTACCAATAAATAAACAAGACTCGATGTCCTAACAAAAAATTATATCATAAAATTTTATAGTGCCTCTTTGGTAGAGCAACAAATTTTCAACATCAAACATTGGATTTTTACCTCCAATATAAATAATTGATAACTAAAAAAGAGAAGATTAAAGTTTTTTTGGTTGGTCTTTTTGAAAACTATTTTGGAAAATAACTTTTGAAAACAGTTTTTAGTATTTTCAGAAACAAAATTGCGTTTAGTAATTGAATTCCTAAAAAGAATATTTGTTCTAAAGATTTTAAAAGAAAAAAATGTTTGGTTAAGTTAATAAAAAAGATACAATTAAAACTTGAGACCATTGAATCAAAATAATTGAAAAAAAGATACAATTTTGAGACCACCACAATACAAAGATGCTAAGACCCTAACAAAGTCAAAACCAAGATTCACTGAAACAAACCATCTCTCTTCCCTTCCATGTGTATATTTAGATTATTTAGCATATAAGGCCTCATTCTAAATAGTGCATACTTTCACAAGCTAAATTGGGCCTTATCACATGTCAGATTAGAACATATGTAAACCAAAAGCGAAAATTTTTAAGCTAACCTCGAAGATTTGACAGAGTTAAACATATTGATGAGTTTTTTTTTTTTTTTAATGGATAGATCCTTTATTCTATCTCTCTCAAGTTGCAACCCTACCATCTAAATTATTCTCATTCATTATATAACTGAAAGTTCACCTAATTATATAATCCAACAGTATTCAAAATTGATTCACTCCTTGAATTCAATTCAAAACCAAACCATTAATTGATTCCAACAAATTAAATTGAGACTCAAAAATAAAAATGAAAGTGTCGTCGTGGGGCTGAACCCAATATGGTGTCTTCTTCTTCAGTTATTCTTCATAACATGATTTTTTTAATTTTTTTTTCTTATTCATCAAAACCCTAAATTCACCGTTTTCAATTTCATGAACCTATTACTTCATCCATCAAATCCAACCCAATTGCATTCCCAAATTCATTGTTTGATCCATTCTTAAAAAAAAAAAAAAGGAAAAATGGGTTTTGGGCTTTTGATAACTAAATATTATGAAAAATGAGAACCCACTTTTACCATTTCCAATTTTACAATATTGAACCCAAAATATTTTGGGTTTCATGCACTTTGGGTTGAGGTATTTTTTTAATGCATAATATGTCTTTTCTTGCATGCTAGGTCAACCTCCACATATAAAAATAATAATAATAAAACAAAACAATAAAAATAAAAAAACTTAAAAACGTTTGCCTTGTTCATCTTTCCACTAAACAATGAAATCCAAACAAAAAAAAAAAAAAAAAATTCTCCATCCACTCTTCTCCCTTTCAAAACCCAAATCTAGAAAAACCCTAACCTCTTCGAGTCTCCTTCTCCCATTACCTTTGTCCTTGTCTCTCCCACTACCTCTCACACCTACAAGTAGCATTCTCCATTTCCCAATTTACTAAGTCTCAACCTTTGTTTTTTGTGACGGGGCCCGTAACTAGGGAGTGGAAGATGGGAAAGGAATTTTGGATCTCAATAAAGATGAATCATGGGTGGATCAACGTTGTTTCTTTCTTTGCTTCTCTATTTATAGGTTTGCCCATAACTTAGACCCACAACCTGTTCAATTTATTTTCCTCTTCACACTAAACCATGTACTTCCCTTGCTAAAACCCTACTTTATTTTGCAAATTATTCTCAAATTTAAAGCATCTATGGAATAATGTTCATTGAATTCAGCAAACTAAGAGTTGAGAATTGTATAAGGAACCTTAGTGTCTATAATTTGATACCCAAATGCTTGTTGGTCAATTTATTACATCATGTTTTAGCATTATTGGAAACAACATATCAAAATTTTGAAATTTGGTTTCAAATGTGTAGGAACAATGTGTCTTTTTGTTCAATTGGTTTGGTCTATGGTTTTCAAGAATTGACTCTTTTAAGGCAATGAGGTTTACACTCTTTATAAGTCTATTTGTGTGTTAAACTATGTGGAATTTCAATGATAAGAACAACCTAATTAATTGTGTCTTGATGTGTTTTATATTTAAGACCATGGTTCTATCTAGTTTAAAAAATGGGGTTCAATCTGAGCTTGCAAGACACATTATGGAAAATACTTATCTTGTTTTATGACTTGTGTCTAGTACGCTACTTGTATATGATCTGGAAATCAATATTCTCATGTAGCCTCTATTCTTCAATAAGGCTTTAACTCATTCTTAGTGTTTTGATAGGGTACATGACAATATTGTTGGTGGAAGTTGATAGGACGATTCTTGTTTCTTATGTTGATGTGGTCATATGATGAGGGCACTTGTATTTTGAAAAGAAATATGATGCTAGTTAAACATTCCTCTTGCATAGCAAAGACTTTAGATGCCTGATTGAACAAATCTTCTTCTTTATTGTTGTTTTATGTTTCTAGATACAACTTAATATTACTAATGTATATCAAAATATCTACACTCAGTTGTATCATTCCTTGTCTTTTTGCTCATGTCTAACTATCTTTGCAATCTAGGAACATTTGAGTTGAATTCAGTTAGATAGTATAGGATGATAGGAGAAAGTATTTTTCAAAACTTGGGCAAATTAGGAATGTGCCTTTCTTCTTTTATTGGTTATTTATGCATTTCAAGAACAATTCATGTTACATCTAACAAAGTAATTTAAGTCATTTACCTTTAAAAAATCACTCCCTATTGGTCTTGGGAAAAAAAAATATATGTACTAAGTATCTTTTAAATTTCATTACTAGAACATTTAGAACCAATATTTCAAGATGTTGTCAAGAAATTTATCAAGGACTCTAATTTTCCTAAACATCTTAGGAGCCAGAATTAATTTATGTATTTTGTCAAAGTATTTTATGTGAGTAGAATTGGTTACATTCCTTTTTTTTTTTTTTTTTTTTTTTCACTCTGTCTTAGTATGATTTCTAAGGCATGCCTAATTGTTTAGATGGAAATATAGGCTTGCATTGGGCAAGAAGGATGTGCAACCCCTATTTCAACATCTAGGCTTAGAGACCTTGATGCAATATATATATTCTTTTTTACAATAATTTAGGATTGACTTTTGCTCGAAAATATTGATTCTTCATTTTGGTCTCCTTCACAATAAATGTAAGCATCACTATTTCTACATCTTTGTAAATAATTTTCTATCTTGAATTGTATAGCATACTCATACAATTCAAAGTTGCAGAAGTCCTAGCCCACAACTTACCATCTCATCTGGATTTGGGAGATAGGAAATTTACAAGATGAAATACAATGAGCTATGATAATTCTTACATATTCAAGACCTTTTTATTTGTACAATATATTATAATGACATTCCAATATTTATGTTTGCATTTAATTTTCTTTTAAATTTTTAAGTACTTCAGGGGTAAAAAAAAAAAGAAGCTACCATTGGCTTCATAATTGACCTTTAATATTTGAGAAGCATTCCCTTATTATGATTCAAAATGCTTTTGGAAGCCAGTTATAGAATCCTTAGGGAAATGCTTATAAGTAGAACTTTTTTTCCCCTTCATCTTTTACTTTTAGGAAGATTTTAACTCAAGTTGTACAATTTCATATGAAAAATTTGTCAAATCCTCTTTTATATGAAATTATAGATATTTAATTAGTGTTTTACAAACCAGGATATTAGGAATATGGTGGTTTGTGTTGGAATACTCAATTTTCTCTTCAAATCCTTGAACCCAATGTACCATCTCAAACATTTCTTTTTGTTTTATAGATGAATGTTGGAAATGGGATAGGTTGATGAAGGCCAAAGAACCAATTTGGGGTAGATTTGGAGATCAATCACCGAATGGTTCAAATGATTTCTTTTTCTAGTTTCATTTGATTGAGTAGATTTAGAGGCTATACTTATAGTAATAAATACACCATATCTTGCTTTTTTTATAGTGATTATGTTAGACTAAGATTTTTTTTTTTATCAACCTTTACATTTGGTTTATGCTAAGAAATGAAAGTCATTACTCATGGTAGGTTCCATTTTAAGACTTTTGTAAAGGATGGATGAACCTGAACTAAATCATTTTTTACTGAAGATGATGAATGGAGACTTGAATCTACTTTATTTCTCTAAGCAATGGCATAAAAAATTATGCAAGGTTTGTTAACTCATCAATCTATCCTAAACTAAATCTTATGTGATGGAAGTGGATTGTGACAACTTGCTTTTTGGGATGGAGTTAAGGAATTTTTTATTCCCTTATTCATTTTTGTTTTAGCCAATATGTGATTCATTCTTAAGTTATTTTCTTTCCTCTTTATTTGAGTTTGCCAATATGTTCATTCTTAAATATTTTGGCATGCCTTAAAACTATCTATAAGGGAACATGTTCATACCTTGGATTGTGATAATAAAAAAAGGGGTCTATCTTGTTATATGATGGTAAAAAATGAAAGGATGTCAATTCTTACCTTGCTAGATAAGTAATGAGCCTTGCCTTCTTACTTTGTTCCACTCTTTGGATGCATCATGCATGTTCATTGTGTGTGTAGACCCATGAGTTTGTGATTGATGTATGAGTTATACCTTTTATGTTATATTCTATGGCTAAAGGAAATGACTTTTATGAGTTATACACTTTAGGTTAGCTTCTATGGCAAAAAATGCTTTGTAGCATTTCTTTGATTGATAATGGGATCTTTTTATCAAACATGTTGATTATTAATTATAGGATCTTACATTATTTATTAGCCTTTTTTCCCCAAGAAAAAGAAAATATTGGTATGAGTACCACTTGATTTAGTTGTAGGTATCATTGTTGGAATTGAGCCCTTAAAAGGAAGACATGATGTAACAAAGTTACACTTAACTATCCCTTTGCTATTCCTTTGGTATATTGACATTGATTTGAGCATTCAACTCATGTGTCTTACATTGCACATGACTTGGGTGCATTATGAGTTGCACAAAAGATACAAGTCATGACTTCTTTGTAAGTAGATAAATTATCCACAGTTGGTTCAAGGATTTGGGCAATTTAGTAGAGACTATAGTGCACCACCTCCTAATTTGAGGGATGACTAGTCTTGACCAACATGATGGGTTTCCCATAGTGAGTGCACTAGTGTATGTGATGCACATTATACAAGACCTACAATGAATTATGACACAAGACTATCAATTGTCATGATTCACCAAGATACTATACTACATGGACTCTCAACCTTGAGAGGATATTGAGTTTGTGCCAAAATCAACAAGAGGCTTTGACCTATGGGTGAGACCTTAAAGTGGTCATATATTCATATAAATTAGATCACTATTGATGGAGGATGGTGACAATAGGTATTCTCAATATAGGCATCATGATATCTCATGGGATTGAGACAGTGTACCCCCTTGGGTAATCCAAAGGACATGTGATCATGAAATATGTGGCCACAATAATTCTTTTAGTGGAATTTGACATATGTTGCTTGGAACTGGAGTATGTTAGTTGATCACATAATAAGTGGGATATGTAACTCAAGGATTTAAGAGGTAATCTTGATAGGTGATAACACTACCTTGTTAGATTACGAAGATTAGTTCATGGGGAGTCCACATGTAGTGGAGAGTAGGTCATGGGCCCAAGCATTTAGTGTCTCGTTGTAATATACATAAGGTACTAGAGTAGAATTGACTCTCTGTACTAGGATGTTGAGTCAATTTCAAAATTTGATTGAGGGAGCTAGTACTCGTATGGGTCCCAATTATCCCCTCTTTGAGCTCATATTCCTTTATGACACGATTTTTTAGGGTTGGATAAGTTTTGAGTTCACTTTTGTGCATAAGGGCATTTTGGTAATTACATAAGGATAAGAGAGTAGTATGTTTGGACTAGACTAATTGATTAATTAGGGCCTTGTATGTTAAATAATCAATTAGCAACCTTTTGGGCTAGATTAAGTGACCTAGGCCCATGGTGGGCTTAAGTCACTTAAGCCTAATAGGAAGCTTATAAATACCTTTTTAGGGGTTAGGGTTTCCAGGTCTTGTCATTCTCCCTTTTAGTCCAAAGAGAAAACCTTAGCCTCCACCCTTGAGATCTCCACCATCATAGTGTCTAGACACAAGGAGGAGTCATCGGATGGAAGATCTTGGGTGTAGGAGAAACTTATTGGAATCATACAACCCACATGCACTAGAACTGCATTGGATGCGCATAGGCCACGTGCATGGGAATTGCACATGATGTGCACATGCCATGTGCATGGGATGCGCACATGGGTAGCAACATGAGTAGAGATTCTCCAATTTTTCTAGGCATGTTTTTCACCACAAGAAATTGATATGAGAACATCCTGATCCAAGTATGAGTACTTTTTTCTCTAGATCTTTATTCTATAATGGTTTTTGAAGCCATTATTTTCCATTATGTTAGACTTAGAGAGCCCTTAGGATAGATGCATACACCCTATGAGATCCAAGACATGGAAATGGAGTAATCCATGGTTCCCAATAATAACAAATACTCTTAATGCATGACCCCTTTATGGAGATCACTTATTTTCTATTTAATATAATTTTAGTTATATCCAAATATCTAATTAGTTAAATTTTTTTCAATATAACTTTAGTTATATCTCAATATCTATAGTTTTTTTTTTTGTCAATGATTAACATGTGTAGCTACTTCTAGGAGTCATGGTTTTGAGATTAAGTTAATTTTAAACCAATATTTCATGTCTTAAAATTAAAATATTCTTTTATATGTTTGTAGGAAATTTGAGTATTAACTATTAAGTATAAATTTTATGCTCCAATGGAAGTTTAGCTAAATTCAAGAAGCAACAAGAGAAGTGTTGATTGACTCTCACTAGCATTGTAGCCGAAGTAAGATCCCTTAAGCCCATAGTGCCTTGAGATGCATGTTGGAGCAATTGAGCCTAATGATCGTGCTTTGGTAGTTGATGATCTAATTTCTATTCATGGCAATCTTTGCACAACTATGAATTTACTTGTTAATCATTTTGTAAAAGTTTTAATGCTAGTTGTGCATTAAAATTTTTTGATCCACTAGCTCTTTTGGAAATATTGGTGTTTTTCTTTTTTACTTTGAGGTGTGTCCTAGTTACTACTATTAGTGGAAATGATAGATAGAAGCTTGATTCCTACATCTTCATCATGGTTGAAAAAAAAATGATACAACATGATTTATTATAATTTTACTCTCAAATATAAAATATGTGTAATTTAATTCAGGTGGTTGTCTTATTTTATGAGTTCAAGGTTTTGATTTCTTTATGATAGTGCTACTGCTTGACCAGATTAGATCTATCAAAGATCTTTATCCAGTTGAGATTTATGTGGAGAATTAAGATAATATTTGAGAATTAGATACTATTATTTTTGGTTTGGACTAGAGATCCTATAGTTACTTCTTGATGGATTTCTAAGAACAATTGTAACTTGGGAACTATTATTCTTAGTAATATCTTTGACCTTATTTGAAGTGATGTTTTTGCCCTTCAAAAAACTAGAATAACAATGTTTAGAGGGGTTATAAACTCAAACAATTTAAAATTATTTAATATTTATATATTTTTTATTTTATGAAATTAAAAGAGTTGAAATGAATATAAAATTAATTTATTGACTTTAATTCTATTGTATTTATTTCTAGTTGTTCTTTTCTTATACTTTTCCCCTCTAACTTCTTTTCTTCCCATTAGTTTAAGGTGACCCTAAAGCAAAACTATAGTCAGCATATCCAAACATCGCCTAAATAACAAAGTAATGTCGCATTTCATCTACAAGTACCACCAAAAGAAACCAATGGGAAGTTTCATTCCTCAAATCATTAGAAGATGGACCATGAAGCAAAAGAGAAATTACGCCCATCTCATGAATGGAATTGAACAAAAAACTCACACATAATATCAACTTCTCCTATTTCATCTTAGCATAAAAATTAAGTCAAATCACAGGGCCCATGACAGGAGGGAGAATATTAAGCCTTCCCCTCTTATGCTTCAAAAAAAGAAATAAGATTTTGAGCAAAATAACAATTTGTTTTTTTTTTCTTTTTCAAAAAAACCACTTAGGCCACTACTAGGCCATTGTCATGAAACTAAGAATCTTCAGTTCTATGATGAAAATAAGCAGCTTCAATTCCTTTCCCTCTTTCAACCTTATCAGGGATTAGGACATTGTTGTAGGTTCATCCCATTGAAGTCGTAAGGAGAAATAATTTGCAAAAAGCATTATAAGCAACAATAAATAAGTAGAAATTCATATGTCAAGAACCAAACATACTCCATCAAAGGCTTACTCAAAGTTTTCGATTTTGATGAGAGTAATCTCATCTGCCACCTTGAAAGGTTCCACTAAACACATAAAGAACACCATTTTAGAAAGAGAATTGTCAATCATTATTCATGGTTGAAAATCAATATAAGTACAAAAAGTATTTCTTTTTTGGATTATATTTTTTTTTCTGTCCTTTCTTTAGTTAGTTAAACTTCCTAGGTTATGGATATTTATTCTTTACTACTAGGTTCTCATAAGAGAGGAAAGAGGTAAGGGCATAGAGTTAAGTTATAGTCATTTCGAATCAATTCCCAATTGGTTTTTTATTGTTTTAATTGATTAAGTTTAATTGTTTATATAGTATAGATTTAGAATAAAATATAATTATGTTATTTAATTGTATTAATAACGACAAATTTAGTTACCAACCTAAAACCTCAAACCATGACCGAAACTTGATGATCGATGGTTAGTTCTGCAATCAAGGTGCAATTAGCCCAAGGGAAAACAACAGCAGATCCCTTCCTAGGATGCTTGAGTATTGGTTTTTCCTATGAAAGAAAGCTATTGTGCCTTGGGTTGCTTGAATATGGGTCTAGGAGGAACCTCCTTGGGGTAACTTTCCTCATCAACCATTTGCATGGTAAGCAAAGTCATTGGCATTTAAGTGAGGCCAAACATTACATTAAAGGGTAGACATAGTACCTAGATCCTAATATCCACAAGTACTAGTCAATCTCTTAGTCTTCTTGGACAACAGTACCCATGCATATCCAATTGGACACACTTGGCTATGCCTTACCTTATAGATTTCCATATGTCACATTGTCCATATGCCATTGAGATATGATATGTAACTTGCAACATAGTGACACTTATGTTGAAGAATGACATACTATGCCCATACTCCAACATGAAGAAAAGCATGTTCAGTACCACTATTGCATATATCAACTAGCCATAATCACAAATAAATTCTTTCCATCATATTTTTCCATGAAACAAATGAAGCTTATGTAGAAATAAAATCCCAAATTTTGGGATCAAAACATGAGTTAGAAAATTATGAGCAACCAAAGAAAAAAATAATCTTGGGTCCTCACCACAACTCAATCACTTGGAAACTAGTTGGAAGACTTTGGATTCAGCAGGAAACAAGTATCAGTTGGCATAAAATTTGAAGGTAGAAAATACTAAATTATGAATTTTCAAGTTCAGTGGTAAACCTTAAGATTTTAGTTAAAATTTTTTAGAAAGTCAGTTGTTTTAACATATTATTTTAATTTGATAAGAAATTATAACTACCCAGCTAGTTGAAATCGAGAAAAGTTTGGTCAAATAATTAAAGAAGAAATCAAAAGTGGGGTTTTTCAAAGTGAGTTGCAAATTCAAGATATTAGACAAACTAGGTTAGTATCCCAATGAAATTTTTCATGAATTAATAAATTAGAAACCATGGTCCTCTGAAGAGTGAAAGACATATGATTTCCTCCAAAATAACAGTTGCAAGAGCAACCCCCTTGACAATTTTCCAATTCTCTTTTAGAAAATCATAAATCATATCAAAATCTCCAGTTTTGTCAGTTAAAATTGCCTGAAACAACCCTCATAATACTTATGAGATGATCATACATAGCATACCATCTTTAAAATTCAAGACAACAACTAACATAACTCTCAAATCTTCATAGCTTTTGTCAAAGAATATGAAAGTTACACATCATAGCTATACCGAGATCAATAAAATCACCAGTATTGCATATTGAGTTAGCTTAAGGAAACCAATATATCAATACATAAATATTGCATAGATACATGTAATAGATGTTTCCCTTTTAGGAGAAAAAAAAGTCCATACATTGTTGACCAATGGAAAAAGTAGTCATAAGCTCAAACATAATTAACTGATTTAAAAAATAGATTCATCCCATGTGAATGACAATGATATAGTAAAGCTACGACATGAAAATAAAACACCA
The DNA here is from genome assembly GCF_004353265.1 of Vitis riparia. Lineage (NCBI taxonomy): Eukaryota > Viridiplantae > Streptophyta > Magnoliopsida > Vitales > Vitaceae > Vitis > Vitis riparia. Next base: position 81,167 of record NW_023269676.1, on the reverse strand, counting down.
TGAAATAAACTATAGATATGTAAAATAATGGATCCATACTACGTAAAATCATTAAGACATCATAATTGTCATAGACTAGCACTACTATAGTTATGTCATAATATGTCAACAAAATAGCACTATTGTAATCATGGCACAACAAATGAAAATTTAAGTGTCCTTACATTAGTTTAGATAAAGTAACAAAAAAGGTTGAACCATGTAAGGAAAAGATAGTAACAAAGTTTAACAAAGGTAGTACCTAAGGTTAACTATGGTAATACCCAAGGTTCATTAAGGTAGTACCCAAGGTGCAATAAGGTAGTACCTAACGTTCATTAAGGTAGTACCTAAGGTTCACTAAGGTACTACCTATGGTGAACCAACTGACTAACCTATTAAAACATAATAATGCAATGTTCGTATCTAAATGAAATTAAATAAGTTGGGAATTGAGTAGACAAGCTCCACACTTTCTTAATTGATCTTCAACCCATGGATTTCATCTTGATTCAATGCCAAATATAGGTCCTATAGTTGACAAATGTAGTACATAAGGTTGACAAAAGAACTACCTAAGGTTCACAAATGAAGTACCTAGGGTTCACGAATAAAGTACCTAAGACTCATTGAGGTAATACCTAAGGTGCACTAAGGTACTACCTAAGGTGCATTAAGGTAGTACCTAAATGTTCACTAAGGTAGGACCTTCGGTTTAGTAAGCTAATACATAGTAATCTCATCATAATGGCATGGTCATATCTAAACTTCGGTAAGGTAGTACCTAAGGTTGAAAAATGAACTATGTAAGGTTCACAAATGGAGTACCTAAGGTTGACGGATGAAGTACCTAAGGTGCATTAAGGTAGTACCTAAGGTTCACAAAAGTAGTACCCAAGGTGCATTAAGGTAGTACCTAAGGTGAATTAAGGTAGTACCTAAGGTGCACTAAGGTAGTATCTAAGGTGCATTAAGGTAGTGCCTAAGGTTCACTAAGATAGTACCTAAGGTGCATTAAGGTAGTACCTAAGGAGCAGTAAGGTAGTACTTAAGGTGCATTAAGGTATTACCTAAGGTTCATTGAGGTAGTACCTACAGTTTAGTAAACTAGTACATAGTAATGTCATCATAATGGCATGGTCATATCTAAGCTTCACTAAGGTAGTACCTAAGGTTGACAAAGGAACTACCTAAGCTTCACAAATGGAGTACCTAAGGTTGGTTGTATGAAGTACCTAAGGTACATTAAGGTAGTACCTAAAATTCACTAAGGTAGTACCTAAGGTTCACTAAGACAGTACCTAAGGTTCACTAAGGTAGTACCTAAGATTCATTAAGGTGGTACCTAAGGTGATCCAATTGACTAGCCTATAAAAGCATAATAATGTCATATTCATATCTAAATGTAATTCAATAAGTTAGGTGTTGAGTACACAAATTCCACACTTTCTCAATTGATCTTCAAACTATGGATTTCATCATAATTCAATCCAAAGGTAGGTTATATCATTGAGAAAGGTAGTACCTAAGGTTGGTAAAGAAACTACCTTTGTGAAACAAAGGTAGTACTCTAGGTTTACAAAGGTAGTACCCGAGCTTCACAAAGGTAGTACCCAAGGTGCATTAAGGTAGTACCTAAATTGTACTACGGTAGTATCTAAGGTGCATTTAGGTAATACTTAAGGTTCACTAAGGTAGTACCTATAGTTTAGTAAACTAGTAAATAATAATGTCATCATAATGACATGGTCATATCTAAGCTTCACTAAGGTAGTACCTAAGGTTGAAAAATGAACTACCTAAGGTTCACAAATGAAGTACCTAAGGTGGATGGATGAATTACCTAAGTACATTAAGATAGTACCTATGGTTCACTAAGGCAGTACCTAAGGTAGTACCTAAGTTTCACTAAGGTTTATTAAGGTAGTACCTAAGGTTAACCAACTAGTTAGCCTATAAAAGCATAATAATTCCATGTTCATATCTAAATGTAATTAAATAAGTTAGGCGTTGAGTACACAAATTCCACACTTTCTCAATTGATTTTCAAACTATGGATTTCATCGTAATTCAATCCAAAGGTAGGTCATATTGTTGAGAAAGGTAGTACCTAAGGTTGGTAAAGGAACTACTTTTGTTTCACAATTAAAGTATTTAAGATTCACAAAGGTAGTACTCTAGGTTTAGAAAGATAGTACCCAAGCTTCACAAAGGTAGTACCCAAGGTGCATTAAGGTAGTACCCAAGGTGCATTAAGGTAGTACCTAACGTGCATTAACGTAGTACCTAAGGTGCATTAAGATAGTACCTAAGGTATATTAAGATGGTACCTAAGGTTCACTAAGATAGTACCCAAGGTTCAGTAACTTATTACCTAATGTGAACCAACTAACCTATTAAAACATTATAAAGCCATGTTATATCTTAAAGACAAATCCTATTTCCTAAAAAGGAAACCTTTTTTGTATACTCTGAATTACCAATCTAAAGCTTGGATTCTCAAAGAGGTATTTCATATCATTGCGAAAGAAGATATGGTCATAGGGTTACTACTGCAAAGACTCCATCCATTTCATTGCAACATCCTCTATTACAAAAAGTTTCAAGATTTTCAAAAAATTGAATCATAAAATAAAATAAAACCAATTAATAATTTGATAAGGTTTCTCTTTAAATTCTGGAGAAGCATAGACCCAAAAAAATATTGGGAATTCAAGAGTTCAAATCATACACGAATGCTTTTGTTTCAGAAGCATAAATTCCTCAACCGGAAAACTAAATTTCTCAAAATAAACCCACTAATTTCAATAATGCCCACCCAAACATCCATAACAAACTCAAACCTAATACCACTGAGCATTAAAAAAAAAATATATATGAAATCATATCAATTGTAGATATTCCCATAATTAATAAAAATAAAAATAAAAATTTAAGATCAATGATTTTTGGGAGATAATCAACGAACCAAAAAAACCTCCAAATTAACCAAACAAAAAAACTAATTATAATTATAAAAAAACATCTTTAATTTATTACTAAAAAAAATTTAAAACAAAATTTAAGATTAACGATTTCTGAGAGATAATCAACCAACCTAGAAACCTCCAAATTAACCAAACAAAAAACAAGTAAAAAAAACATCTTCAATTCATTATTGCAATTGAGTTTCTATTTCACACATTAAAAATAAACAAATTTCTTACATTCAAAATCTAGGAAAATTTTTCAAAAAAAAAAAAAAAGTTTCCAAGAAACAGTACAATAGATCAACAACTAAATTGAATCTCTAAAAGAAGCCCTTAATTGAGAAAAATTTATAGACAGAAAGATGGAGTTTTGTATAGATAGAAAGAGAGAATATGTAGATTTCATAGTCATGCTTCAACAAACCCTCTTTTTGCAATGTGAAAAAAAAATTAACACAAATAAACCACCACAAATATACCAACACAAAAATATATCACTTGATAATGACAATGAAAAATAAAGATTCAAAATTGGATCTTTAAACAGAAATGTTAGGGTTTCCCCACGTTCTCAAATCTACAACATCGACTTGTTCAAATAAGAGGTTAGGGTTCATTTCCCGGGATTCTAGTGATTTCGGGGATATATGGGAAAATCACAGGTAGGATTTCATGAAATTTAGGTTGTTTGGATTTAGAGAAAGATCAAGGAGAGTTTATGGTTTTAGATTTAGGGGTCTTTGGCTTTAGTTTGGGTGTGGAGGAATTCAAGAAAGAGATGTTTGGGAAATTGGGAAATTTCATATTATAATTACTTTTTTTTAACCCTTTTTACTAGCTATGAAACATGGATGCTAACATGAAGACTGGGTAAGGGCAAATTGGGCATAAAAAAATAGTTAGCATAGAGTGCACAAAACTTTAATATTTTTCCCTATTAACATGGAAATCTTGGAATTCCAAATCTTGGGGTCTAAAAACCCATTTATTTCCAAATGGCCTACCCAAAACATAAGTTTCCCTTAAAAAAATCTTAATCACTACAAATACGTATGGTAAATATCAGCGAAATTGACATGGAGGCAAGGAACTATCGGTGAGGAGCACTTTTAAGGGTACTAGTAGCAACATGCGCCAACACCATGCAACGACTTTGCTCCATTTGCCACTTTCACCTCTTGCTCCAATTCCAAGTCGAATTTAAATGGTGAGTGGAATTTGGGAAAGAAAATGAGAAGGGTAGGGTTTTAAGTGAGTAATTTGATGATGAATATGATGATGATGAGGACAGTGACAGTAGAAAAAAGATGAGGACAAGGAATATGAGAATAGGGAGAAGAACTTTGGCAAAAATGGGAAGTAGAGATGCCCCTTTTGTTCTCTAAATAATAGAAAAAAATAAAGCAAAACATGTTTTTTCTTTGTTTTCTAGAAAGAGGCATTTTGAGAACATGGGGAACACTAAAAACAAAAACCACTCCCTTTTTCAAATGTGTTTTTAGTGTTTTCTGTTCTCAATAATAGAAAACAGTTCTTGAAAACACTAACCAAACAAGCCCTTAGTGATGTAAGGAGTTAGTCTCCTCCACCTTTTTTGTTCTCTTCTCCTTACTACACTTTTTTCTTAAAGAAACAAAAACCAAAAATACTTCTCTACAATCTATCTCTCTAGTCTCTTATTATCCAATTAAAAAGGTGTTTCCTTCTTCCAAGATCTAAATTTTCCACATAATTAAAGTATAAAAAAGAAAGCTAAAAAAAGTATATGAAAAAACATACTTGATTCGTTCCCAATTGGTGTCTCAGCAGATTCATGTCCAGCTGGTGCTTTTTGATTGAGGATTAATCAACAAAATTTATAACCTATATCACCATGCATTAGGATAGCTTTAGCTAATATAGCATAGTGGCTCTAGGATCGTTCTCTGGGAAGGGTTTTCAACTCATAACTGATACCAATTCAAAGTTAAATTGGTGCTTTTTCATTTCAAGGTTAGCTTAAGAAATAAAACACAAACTTTGGTTAAACGAGGTTTTGTTTCAAGCTAACTAAAAAGAAAGTAATGGAAATTACTTATGAAGAAAAACATTCCTTGGAGGTTTGGGTTCACAGGGGAGGTTCCTTATGTAAAAACAGAGCTCTGGTCATTTGGTTCATTTCCTCGCATTAGAGAATTAACATATAGTCAATTCTCTAACTGGTGCTGTACAGATGTATCCTTTAAATGTATTTCAACTCTAATTCCCTCTCATTGATGCAACTTGCAATGGCTTGTGCCTCTCACCTAGCATTTGCCATTCAAGGTGATCTTTAACTTTGGACTTCCCTTCTCAAGCTCGCAAGAGATAACTAATGGATGTCTCCTTGGAGTCCAAAAGCTTACCAAGTGTTGGCAATTCTAGAAAATCCTACCTTCAAGTCACTTCCCAAAAGCTCGCAAGAGGTAAACTAGTGCATCTCCTTGGACGGAGATCACTTGCCTTACCAAGTGTTGGCTCAAGTGAATTGAAGGTGTTTTAAGTTAACTAAAAACATAGAAATCATTAAAGGATCACACTTTCTCTTCATTAATGGCTGAAACCACAAAGCTATAAATTCTTGCACCTGGAACCTTTCCCAGCAACCTTAGCTCCAAGGAACTAAAAGTCTAGCCACTCATTCTCTGAGGAAACTTCCTCAGAGCTTGTTTGGCTAGTAAGAAAAAGAATGAAAAAACAAAATATATTTCTTGCAAAATTGTACAAAGGATGCCTCGAGAACAAGCTCCTCACGCCTTCCCCATTCTTTAAAGAAAATTACAAACTATATATAAGAGGTTGTTCACCCTTTGTTCTTACTTAAAGACTAAGGAATCCTATGATAGGTGGGTTACAAGGAGAGTTTGGGGATTTAGACATCAAATATCTAAAACAAAATATCTCAAAAGTCGATCGAAAATATCGGGAAGCTTCAGGAGAACACCGCGGCACTGTGCAAAATGGATGCGAAACTCTCCGGGTAAGTGCTATCAGAGGATCTGGACATGTCTGACCGGGGAAGTTGAAACGCCCTCCTCTCTCATCCGGTGTCAGGCGCCGGATGTGAAATATCTGGAGAAGGTGGAATGTCCACGTGTGCAAGGTGTAGGGACCCCTCCCCCTGATGACATGGAGCGTGCATCGCTATCCGGAGAAACTCCATCCGGATTCCCCCAAGAGGACACGCGGCGCGCTCCCCTATCCGGACTCCTTTAGGGAGAAGCACACGACACTCGTGAACATCACACCCCGGACGATAGCATATCCTATCCGGATATGTTGTCCGGATCATTGACTAAAGTGAGCAAGCCTTACTACGTCATTCCAACAACCTGCCACAACCCACGTTCCATCGCCCTTCGATGGTGTGTTCGGACGCCCTGTCCGGACATCTTTTGCAGGGAAGATCCCACACTCCTTGCATTCTAGATTTGCTTAAGGCAAAGGACTTCAAAGCTTCGGTTTTTCATGTTTCTGAGCTTTCCATTGCTTTGCCATGGATTCCAAAGAACTCTCCTCAATCTCGGATTGCTTTGGTGATAAAAAAGCTATCAAAACACCAAAACTTAACACAATTTGATTAGAATTGATTGCAAGGGTCCTTAATATGTTAATTGGGTTAAAAGGTGATAACTACTACTCAAAAGTGTTTAAAAGAGTTAATTACAAGCTATCAAATAGCACTTTTTGAGTAGTCATCACTCCCCCCAACCGACATATTGCTAGTCCTTTAGCAATGAAGGAGGAAAAATAAAATAAAAATAATAAAAGTATTATAATTTACAACATCATGCTAATCAAAAAACAATTTCAAGCGGCATGATGATCTAACTCTCACATGGAACATTAAAGAAATAAAACTCAAACTTCAACAAGAGTTATCAAATAACTTGTCTAATCACAATTCAAAAAGAGAAGGAATTATGCAAATTTAAGCTTTAAAAGAGTTTCCACTCCCAAAGGGTCAAACCATACTCTTCCACAAAAATCTAAGTGTTATTTATTAGTTTCCAAATATAGTATGTTGAACTAATCTCTCCCCCAACCTAGTTCTTTTTAAAGCTTAGCAAACTGATCAACCTCCAATAGGCTAAGAACGCACCTCTTGTTCACAATTTTTTTTCATTGTAGGAGTACAAGGCAAAGGTATTCTTTTCTAAATTGTCCATGTAACGGGGGTCTATCGATGACTCCCAACCAATTAAGGTTTAGGGCGTCAAGCTTTAAGGATCTTTCAACCACTAACTCCTCGGATTTTACCCCGGACTTTTGAGAATGAATTTTAATACCCAAGCACCTACAGTATGTTAAACTCCACCTATTCACCCTTGTAACGAGCATTGAGGTCGGTGACTCCCAACCAATGAAGGCTTAGGGCACCAGGTTTTAAAGATTTTCACCATATATCCCTTAGACCTTGCTCGGGTTTCAAGGCAAGCAAACATTTTTTTCTTTCTTTCTTTTTCTTCAAAGACTCATTGGCCTTTTAAAAGGTGTCCTAACACTATTAAATGAGGTCAAAGGTACCAAGTCTAAAATTTTCCTAAGTCAGGAGGGAAATAGTTTTTCATCTTATAATCGAAATATATTGTGCACAGTGTGTGAATAGCTTAAAGTGGAATTCAATAGAAGTTTTAATAATTCATCAACTTTAGTAAGCATAATACAAACTCTAAGTCAAGTGAAAAAACAAAAATTCAATTTTTCCCTTTTCATTTTCAAAATTTTTCCTTAATAACCATGGAGAGTAGAAAAAATTTTAAAATTAAGCAAAAAAAAAAAAACAACTAAATTACCAAAATAACTTAGCATTAATAAAAAACTTCCTTCCTCACCTCTTTCCCCAACCAAGCTGAACACTGTCCTCAATGTGATAAAAGCGATTGAAAAATAGGGAGGAAGTGGTACCTCTTGAGTGACGTGGAGTGATGTTGTGGAAATGATGGCTCAGCTGCCTCTCCTGTAGGAGGCTCCTGATGAGGCATAGGCTGATCATCAGGGAAAAGGGTCCATGATGGCTCTGATGAGCTGGGAATGGCATGCTTAAGAGCTTCTTTTGATTTTCTTGCAATTCCTCTTGATTTTAATCATTCAAAAAGATTAAGTTAGTTACAATTAACATAATTTAAAACCAAAATTATAGTCAAATAATTTACAAAACTTAAAAATTAACATATTTAACAAAATTATGGACTTTGGTGAAACCAAGTCCATCTAACCCTTCTCTGATTAGGCTTTTTGTGGCTCAAGGAGGTTGATTTCCTCATTTTCTGGCTTGAACGGCTCAATGAATGGCTTGAGGCGATGACCATTGACTCTAAAGGTGTCTATGCCATTGGAATTTAGTAATTCCACCACTCCATTGAGATGTACTTGGTGAATAAGAAAGGACCTATCCACCTTGACTTGAGCTTCCCTGGAAAGATATGGAGCCTTGAGTCATAGAGTAGGACTCTTTGTCCTTTCCGCAATTCTTTGTTGGAGATTAGTTGATCATGCCACTTCTTCATCCTCTGTTTTGCAACTTTGGAATTGATGTAAGCATCATTTCTTAATTCCTCCATCTCATTAAGGTCTAAGCACCTCTTTGCCCCAGCTCTGATCAAGTCCATGTTCAACCTCTTGATTGCCCACCAAGCCTTATATTCAACTTCCACAGGGAGGTGGCATGCTTTGCCATAGACGAGACGATAGGGGGACATGCCAAGAATAGTCTTATAAGCTGTTCTATATGCCCATAATGAATCATGTAGCTTAATAGACCAATCTTTTCTACTTGTAATCACCACTTTCATCAGTATGTTTTTTATTTCCCTGTTTGCTAGCTCCACTTGCCAGGAAGTTTGAGGATGATAAGGTGTAGCTACCTTATGCTTCACTCCATACTTGGCTAATAGGGTTTCAAAAGGTTTGTTGCAAAAATGAGTACCTCCATCACTGATTATGGCCTTGGGCACCCCAAATCTTGAGAAGATGTTCTCCTTAAGAAATTTGAGAACCACCCTATGATCATTATGTTTACAGGGGATTGCCTCCACCCATTTGGAAACATAGTCCACCCCCACCAATATATAAGAGTTACCAAAAGACATTGGGAAAGGTCCATGAAGTCAATACCCCAAACATCAAAAAGATCAACTATAAGGATGGGGTTCATGGGCATTTGGTTTCTTTTTGTAAGCTTCCCGAGTCTTTGGCATCTATCACAACTCCTACACATGATGTGGGAATCTTTGAAAAGCGATGGCCAAGTAAACCCTGATTGCAAACCTTCATGGCTGTTTTCTGAGAGGCAAAGTGGCCTCCACAGGCATTCTCATGGCAATGGCTGAGGATCCCTTGTTGCTCTTCTTCAGGGACACACTTCCTTATGATCTGATCTGCACAATACTTGAAAAGGAAGGGCTCTTCCCAATAATAAGCATGAATCTTTGCAAAGAAGTGCTTCTGTCTTGCGTTTCCACTCACTTGGAACTTCACCAGTAACCAAATAGTTAGCAATATGAGCATACCAAGGAGCTTTCTCTAGCAACATAAGTGATTCCTCAGAAAGTCATCATTAATAGGTAATACATGGGAATTATGTGCTATAGCCAACCTTGAAAGGTGGTCAGCTACCACATTCTCCACCCCTTTCTTGTCTCTGATTTGGAGATCAAATCTTGTAACAAAAGAATCCATCTAATCAACCTTGCTTTTGCATCTTGCTTTGTCAATAAATACTTCAAGGCGAATGGTCAGTGAAAACAATGATGAAAGACCCTACCAAATAAGCACGAAACTTGTCTAAAGCAAACACCACAACTAACAATTCTTTCTCTGTAGTTGTGTAGTTTCTTTGAGCCTCGTTCAATGTTTTGCTTGCATAGTAGATCACATAGGGCTTCCCATCTTCTCTTTGGCCAAGTACAGCTCCTATAGCAAAGTCACTGGCATCACACATTACTTCAAAGGGTAATTGCCAGTTAGGAGCCCTTACTATTGGAGCAGTTGTCAAAAATTGCTTCAATTGATCAAAACTCTTTTGACATCTCTCATCCCAGACAAACTTAGCATCCTTAGCTAAAAGTTCACAAAGAGGCCTTGAAAGCTTAGAGAAGTCTTGTATAAATCTCCTGTAGAACCCTGCATGGCCAAGAAATTGCTTACTCCTTTTACAGTGGTTGGGGATGGCAATTTGGCAATAAGTTCCACTTTGCTTTATCAACTTCAATGCCTTTCTCGGAGATGATATGGCCAAGGACAATTCCTTGATGTACCATAAAATGGCATTTCTCCCAATTGAGCACCAAGTCTTTTTCAATGCATCTTTTAAGAACCGCTTCCAAATTTACTAAGCATTCTTCAAATGTACCTCCATATATGGTGATATCATCCATGAAAACCTCCATAATTCGCTCCACCATATCACTGAAGATACTAAGCATACATCTTTGGAATGTTGCAGGTGCATTGCATAAACCAAAAGGCATTCTTCTGTAGGCGTATGTTCCAAACGGACATGTGAAAGTGGTCTTCTCCTGATCTTCAACATCAATTTCAATTTGGAAATACCCTGAGTACCCGTCCAAGAAACAATAGAAAGGATGGCCAGAGACTCTCTCCAGCACTGATCAATAAACGGAGTGGAAAATGATCTTTCCTTGTCACAACATTCAATTTCCTATAGTCAATACACACCTCCAACCTGAAGTGAGGCGTGTAGCAATTTCTTCTCCTTTTTCATTCTGAACCACAGTAATCCCTGACTTCTTTGGTACCACTTGAGTAGGACTCACCCAAGGGCTTCAGATATGGGATAAATAATACCCGCTTGGAGTAGCTTCAGTACCTCAGTTCGCACCACTTCTTGTAAATGAGGATTCAATCTTCTTTGAGGTTGACGAATTGGTTTAGCTTCTTCCTCCATATATATGTGATGTGTACAAACCAAAGGACTGATTCCTTTCAAGTAAGATATTTGCCATCCTATTCTTTCTTGCACCTCTTAAGAACTTCAAGTAGAGAAATCTCCTGATGACCGGTAAGAGATGAAGATATAACAACAGGACATTGGTTATTTTCTTCCAGGTATGTATATTTTAACTCCATGGGCAGAGGTTTCAAATTGAGCTTCGGGAATTCTTCTGTTACATCATCTTGTCCCTCCTCTTTATTGAATAAAGGTAGGATCTCTTCTTTCCTCGTCCAACCTTGTAGAGTAGCAAGGACATCAGTGGGTTCAGACAACCCTTCTTCAAGATCCTCAAGACTTTCATTCAACTCGTCTTGCATATTCTGATCACAATGCTCCTCCACTAGAGTGTCAATAATGCATACCTCTTCTGGACCTTCTTCTTCTTCCTGAGTAATTAGCTTCTTTGACATATGAAAGATATTAAGCTCAAGTGTCATGTTGCCAAAAGTGAGTTGCATAAGTCCATTCCTACAATTTATGATTGCATTTGAAGTAGCAAGAAATGGCCTTCCAAGGATGATAGGAACATAATTAGCTTCCTTAACTAAAGGATCAGTATCAAGAACAACAAAATCTACTAGATAGTAGAAATTATCAACTTGAACTAAAACATCCTCAATTATCCCCCTTGGAATTTTCACTGACCTATCAGCTAAAGATAGAGTGATTGATGTTGGCTTTAATTCACCAAGTCCCAATTGCTTATAAACAGAGTATGGTAACAAATTCACACTTACTCCCAAATCTAACAAAGGTTTTTCCACTACCTTTCCTCCAATCATAATTGAAATAGTAGGACATCCTGGATCTTTGTACTTCAAAGGAGATTTGCATTGTATGATGGCTTTGACTTGCTCAGTCAAAAAGGCTTTCTTATTCACATTCAACCCTCTTTTGATAGTACACAGGTCCTTTAGGAACTTTGCATATGATGGAACTTGCTTAATCATGTCCAGCAATGGAATGTTGACCTTCACTTGCCTCAATACTTCAAGGATTTCTGATGCATTTTTTATCCCATTTTTCCCATGCAAAGCTTGAGGAAAAGGTGGAGATGTGCGTTTCTTCATCAATTCTTCCTTAATAAGCTCTTTCTCTGGATTTGCATTTACTGTTGAATCATGGTCCTCCTTCTCTTCACTGATATCTTTCTTCTTTCCTTTCATTTCCTCACTCTTCTTTGTCTGTTCTTCATCATTCTCTTCAACATATAGCTTGGGTGTTGGTGACTCAACCTTTTTACCACTCCTTAGAGTGATCAAGGCTTTAACATCTCTCACATGTGAAGCTTCTCCCTCATGAGTTTCCACTTCGTGGATACCCTTGGGGTTTTGGTGAGGTTGAGAAGGAAATCTACTCTTCTCTTGCACTGTGTTCAAATTAGTGAGCCTTGAGATTGAGTATTGGAGATTATCTATCTTCTGAGATAAGTCATTTTGCATCCCATCCATCATTTTATTCAAAGTATTCTCTACACTGTCAATTCTTTGACTGAGTTGAGAGTTGATGGATTTTTGGTCTCCAACAAAGTCTCCCACAACCTTGTGAGATTCACTATTGCTTGTTCAAGACTTGAAGCTTGTTGCGATGGTTGAGATGGTTGAGCCGGCTGTTGGTACTGAGGTGCTCTTGGCTTCCATGAAAAATTTGGATGATTCCTCCAACTTGAGTTGTAAGTATTGCCATACGAAGCATTGCTATTGGGCTTGAATTATCCAATGACATTTGCTTGTTCTCCAAACATTTCTCTAGCTATTGGAATTGTAGGGCACTCCTCCACCAAGTGTTCATAAGATTGACAAATCGAACATGGCTTTACTTGCACTGGTGTTTCAGCAACATCTTGCACTTCATGCATCTTTTTCAATTCTAGCTCCTTTACTCTTCTTGTCATAGCTGCAAATTTTGCTTTCATATCAACATCTTCATTCAAAGTGTACATCCCAGCCTTAGCATGAAGAGCATTTGGTTGAGACTTCATCTTTCTCACTTCTCCTCTGTGCGGTTCATCCCATCCCCTTGAGACTTCAGCTACATAACTCAAGAAATCCATAGCTTCCTCAGGATTCTTACTCATGAAATCCCCTCCACACATTGTTTCAAGGAGTTGCTTCATTGAGGAAGACATCCCATCATAGAAATAACTCACTAACACCATGTATCAAAGCCATGGTGAGGACAAGCATTAATGGCTTCCATGTATCTTTCCCAACACTCATAGAATTTCTCATTCTCTTTAGCTGAGAAGTTTGAAATTTGCTTTTTCANTAATATTCAAATGTATATATAATAATTTTTTTCCCTTGAGTAATAGTTTATTTACATTGTTTTAGGACTTAGTTATTATTATCATAATTAAATATGTATCAAATTTAATTTGGAAACAAGTTTCATATGGTAGCAGGTTCATTTTCCATTAAAACTAAAAATCATAGTAAAATAATATTAAATTTGTCATAGGCAATTTTCACAGATGGCCAATTTCCAACATTGACATTGTAATAGCTAGAAACCTTGACATATTATACTTATCCTTGACATTTGTTGTGGCAACCTTAATAGAAGAGCAAGTTAACATTGACATAAGATCAAGAAATCTTGACATATGTTGAATCCAACCTTGACAAAAGTGAAAGAAACATTAACATATGTCATACTAACAAAGATTCCATCATTGGTAGAAATAGAAACAACCTTAACATATGTAAATGTCAAGGTAGATTTAAACTTTTCTTGACACTGGCATAGATGACATATATAAATTATAACATACCTTGACAGATATGCCCTACCTTGATGGTGAAAAACTATCAATGAAAGGCTTTTTGTTGTAATGTTTTAATGTTAACCTAACAACTCAAAACCACTTCCCCACAACATCTATCATGCTCTAATCTTGCAATTGATGTTCACTTCATTCTCCATATATCAATGATCGGTTGAAAGAGAACCAAATAGTCACTTGGCTATCAACTCTTACAATTCTTCCACTTTTACTCCTGTAAATATTTATAATTTCTACTCTAGGCTTATTTTTTTTGTTTTTTTGTTTTTTTTTTTTTTGGATACGCAAACAATAAAATATAAAAGATGCAACTCAAAGAACATCGCAAGTACACGGGACAATTCTACTCTAGTTAGTGAAGTTATATTTTATAAAATTTAATATATGTTTAATTTAAAATCCTTATATTGAAAGGCTCTTTTTCACAATTATAACTTAAATAAAATCCAAACAATTTACACACCACATAGGAAAAAAGATAAGGATCTAATGTGAACCTTAAGATAACCATGATTTGGAATTGATTTGTCTATCTCTCTTTCAATACTCATGTTTTTCAATGTATTAGTTCTTTATCACATTAATATATTTTGTATCCATACTCATGGTTTATCTGTGTTCAAGATTTGACAATCCTCAACTTACATAGTTTTTTCTAGTGCTTATTTCTAATTTCCAACTACAACTACAAGATGGTAAATATGGCATATTTGGGGAGTAAGGAAAAACAATGCAAAGTCCCAAAAACTAGAGAAGAGCAATGATAGGTAAGCTAAACTAGTCCATAAGGTAATTAATCCCAAGTTCCTCTAAATCCCAGTTTCTATGGGAATTGAGGGGATCTATTCATATCTACATACTTGGAATCACATAGATATATTAAAGCACAAGATCTTTGGTTTCTTTGGATATATCACCTTTGTTTTTGAATTATAACCAAAGTCCAACTTTCTTATTCTTTACATGATATGACCTAGTTGACAATCTCATAAGTCAGGAACCACATTAGAGCTAAAATAGTTGGACCCAAGTCTTAATACAAAAGCATCCTATGTAAGTAATAAGTCATTGCTAGTGGCACAGCTGGTAGGGGGATGGCCAGAAATGCACTATGTCGGTGAACTTTTACACTTTATTACTTGTTCCTTGGACTAAAGTGGCATTCGTTATGCCCATCAAACTATCTCTTTTCAAACTATAGTGTTATGTTACTTATTGATAATGTCAATCTAGATTTTGATCTTGTTTCAATTCTTGCTATATGATGGTGCACATTCCAATTATAATATTTATCTAGCCTGGGTCACACTCTGATTTATTTGTCCTAATGATTTTTTCTTCGACATGTACTTTTAGAAACAAATAAGGGGCAATTGTTGATGAATGCTATGTTATTTGTATCCATGATGAAAATTGATTTCACTTGTTTTCTTTCCATTTTGTGGACAACATGTAGAATCCGGGATTTAATTTTTTTTTTTTTTAATCACCCTCATTTTGTATCCATTTGTGATGGAAATTAAGTAAAAGATAGTTGTTGTAATTCATTCTCAAATATTGTTTCTTCTCTCTATTATGATTTAATACTAATGTCAATATCATCATTTATGGCCTAATTAATATAAATAGTTGGCATTGAGCCTCAAATTCAAGGTTTGCTTGTACAATAGCTAAGATGGTACTTAGGATCCAATCCTCTCTATTACAAATTTGAATGTTATTCGTACAAGATATCATTTATTTGTTTTGATTGCATTTGACTAGTTTTTTTTTTTTTTTTTTTTTTTTTTTTTTTACAATAAATCACTCTCAATGGACATTCATGTTTTATAAACATTGCCTAGCATATAATTGTACTCATCTTCATATTGGGTTTGTTGAAACCCAAATCTAACATTCCCTATATCAGAACCTTTACTATTAGGTGCTTAATGCCAATTATATGGAGAAAAAACTTGTATCTATATAAAAAAGAAAGCCAATATGATCTATGTATTGTTTGTTTATATTTTACAAGAAAACCAATATGTATTGTTTGGTGGTGGGTAACCCAAATTGATCTAGTTAAGAAAGAGACAATTGGAATTGCTTCTGTCCATGTCACATTTTCCCTTGTCTATTAAAAGCCCTCCACTGATTCCATGCTTCTGACTGTACCAACACACTATCATGTGTCCCATTATTTGGGTGAAATGGGAACATGTAGATGTTTGTCATCAAGTACTGATATTTGTGCTACTGCATTCTATAACTCTTACAAATTACATCTTCACTATTTTGTCCTATTTTTGCATTACCAACTACATTGATGTTGTTATTTCTAACATCACCATATTCTCCAACATTGCATGCAAGTGGCAATTGCTCAATCGTAAGGTTCAAGAAACTATGCAATTGTTTACTCTAGGAAAAATTGCAAGCCATACGAGACCTCCAATTTGGAGGTCTCCTGGCCTTAAATTGCACAAAGGTTCGACACAACATCTGTTTGTTTCTAATCCAACATTTCGATGTTAGATTTAGACACATAGAGTTGTAACCCCACAAACACTATGTTGTTATAATTGTAGATGTGGGCCTTATTTTCGAGCTCCCAACAGAAGGGTGTATTCTATAGGTGACATCTACCTCAACAGAGCATTAGTTTGGTACAATTCGAGCATGTGAGGAGAAACTCCTCAACTTACCTAATGGGAAGGAGTTTTGTCAAGCATTCAAATATTACTCATGTGCGACGTTATTAGCCCCCACGTCTAGTGGCTACTAAAACTCGTGGCATACCATCCACGGGGATGGATTAAAAAATGATGTCAACTGGGGCCAGTTCGTGTTTGCTTAGCTTGTCGAGGGAATTAGGTACTATCAACAATCAAACACCTCTTGGGTACATGGCTGCATTTTGTTTCTATATGTATTGAACTTACATGAGATTTGTCTTATATAATTTTATTTCAGTACTAAGTAACCTTTGCCTACTAATTTTTGTATTTATTATGCAACTGCATTATATAATTAAATTCCAGATTTCTTCAGTCCAAGTCCCCATCACAGTGTCCTCAGTATCGGCTTGGACTGATGAATTGATTATGCAGTGACTAGCTATTGAGATAAGGGAGTATGGATCATTCGGACATGCTGAGGTTTATTTCTAATTGATGCATGTAGGAATATAATGTCATTACCAATACAACACACATTATTTCAGTACTAATTTTGAGTTCTAATTATAGGGGTATGAGAAATCTCAAACGACAGAGACTAATGTGAGGCTATAGACTAATGTGGAGCTTGAGACTAATGTGGAGCTTGACAATAGTAATGTACATTGGCATTTTTTAAATTTTGAATTTAAGTTCATTTCATTCTAATTGTAATTTTTTATACTTGTTTACTAATATGAAATATGTGGTTGTAACATTTTTTGCGCAAATATAGTCAATGACCTTGTGCACATGAATTTACATGTGATAGAAAACATGGCACCAATATCATGACACAGAATAGGCAATTAAGCAAGATCAAAGAGGCATACAACAACAATTGGAAATAGTGTGTGGCCTAATGTAGAAGTTAGGGGCCCGAAGACGTAATGGGGCCAATTTAGATGCTACTGGTCACTCTAGCTATGCACCAATCAGAAATCCCATACCCGAGGACCATGCATTTCTTGGAAAATAGGGCATGCCTTAGCATGGTGTAGACCATGTGTTAGATACACTAGATCGCGAAGCAGCCCTTAACTTTGAGTTGCAGCCTAGTGAACCCGTTCATGTACAAAATGGTAACATTTATGCAAACATCCATGTAGTAGGCATCCCAAGTGCCTAATGATATAGTATACATCTCAATTGACTATTGCTAAATCTCGTATTACAAATGGTGAAGAAGAATATGAACTTGATGTGATGTCATTTAGTGCTCTTATTATACCCTTGAGAAATAGGAGTGTGTGAAGATGTTGAGTGCGTCAAATGGCTCCAAACCTCTTGTCCCCGTTCATATCCCAACTAGAAACCAGACAATCTGCCATAAGAATGGACCTAAAAGAAATAGTTTCATTTCTCTTTGTAAGGGATTTGGATGTTGGGTAAGATGCTTCAAACACACTTCTTTCATTATATGAAAATGAGAAACAAAAACTAAATCATATGTGTTTGATTACTACTCAAAAAGTGTTATTTTGTAGCTTGTAATTAATCCTTTTAAACACTTTTGAGTAGTAGTTATTGCCTTTTAACCCAATTGACATGTTAAGGACCCTTGCAATCAATTCTAATCAAATTGTGTAAGTTTTGGTGTTTTTGTTAGTAATTTGATCACCAAAGCAATCCAAGATTGAGGAGAGTTATTTGGAATCCATGGCAAAGCAATGGAAAGCTCAGAAACATGAAGAACCAAAGCTTTGAAGTCCTTTGCCATAAGCAAATCCGGAATGCAAAAAGGAGGAATGCAAAGAGGAGAAAAGCAAAGAGGAAAATAGAGGACAGCAGCTGCACTCTTCTTTCACACTTTTGGAGTATTTCCCGAAGTCCATTTTCTATATTCTATATACCATTTCAAAGCTCAGGAAGCCAAGAATCCAATGCTTCAAACGGTGCACAATTCGGAGTTGAAATGAGGAAGTTACAGCCATTGGAAGCCGATCACTCCAAGCTGAAGGAAGAATTTTGCACAACGCTGCGAAATTACCCTTTTGTTGCGAAATGATTTCGCAGCCTTTTTGCACAGTGCTATGGAATTCCTCCTAAAGTTTCACAACACGATGGAAGGCGACCACCGCAAGCTGAAAGACCATTTCGCAGCGGTGCGAAATCAGCCGGTTGTTGCGAAGTAATTTCGCAGCCCTTTTTGTGCATCTGCGAAATCTCGCAGACCTCGTTTTCACCTGCGAAATGGTCCTTAGTGCTTCCCGATATTTGTGCACCGACTCTTTTAGATCTTTTCTTCAGATATTTTTGTATAAATTTCCATTTTCTCCTTGTATTCAGCCACTCATGTAATTCCTTAGCTAGGAAGTATCCAAGGAAGGGTAAATTACCTTCCTATATGAACTCTCTTGTAAACACTAAAAAATGGGAGACTCTCGGGGAGCTTTTTCCAGGAGATCCATTATATAGATAGATAATTATATAGAATATATAGAGCCTTGCTCTGTTTTTCCTTCTCTTTCATTTTCATTTTCTTGCTAGCCAAACATAATCTGAGATGTTTTCTCAGAGGATGAGAGGCTAGACTCTTCGTATCTTGGAGTGAGGAAAGCCGGGTAAGTTCCCTCATGCATAAATTGGAAGTTTTGTTGTTTTAGTTTTTAATGAAGAGAAAGTGTGACCCGTTAATGGTTTTTTATCTTTTTAGTTAACTTAAAACGCTTTTAAATCACCTGGGCCAACACTTGGTAAGGCAAGTGATCTCCGTCCATGGAGATTCACTAGTTTACCCCTTGTGAGCCTCTGGGAGGTGACTTGAAGGTAGGATTTTCTAGAATTGCCAACACTTGGTAAGCTTTTGGACTCCAAGGAGACATCCATTAGTTATCTCTTGCGAGCTTGTGAAGGGAAATCCAAGGTTAAAGATCACCTTGAATGGCAAGTGCTAGGTGAGAGGTATGAGCCATTGCAAGGTGCATCGGTGAGAGGGATTTAGTGTTTGAACCCATTAATGGGAAGCATCTGTACAACACCGGTTGGAGAAGGAACTATATGTTAATTCTCTAATGCGAGGAAAAGAAACAAGTGACCGAAACTCTCTTTTTGTATGAGGAATCTGAGCCTAGTGATCTAAACTCCAAGAAACACTTTTCTAAGTAAAATCCAGTTACTACTATTTTTGGTTAGTTTAAAACCAAACCTTTTTCATTCAAACATCTTTATGTTTTCTTTTAAAGCTAACCTTGAAATGAAAAGGCACCAATTTAGCTTTGAATTAATATCATTTGCAAAGTGAAAACCCATCCCAATGAACGATCTTAGAGCCACTATGCTATAGTAGCTTTGTCTTTGCTACCCTAGTATATGGTGTAATAGGTTATAAATTTTTTTGATTACTCCCTCAATCAAGGAGCACCAGTTGGACACGAATCAGCTGAGACACCAATTAGGCATGAATCAAATGGCGCCGTTGCCGGGGATGGTGCCACTTTGCAGTGATATGATCTTTTGAGAATACTTGTGATCTTCATCACAAGTTTGGTGACTTTTCTTTTCCTTTTACTAACTCTTTTTATTTCTTTATTGTTCATATTTTAGTATACCTTTTATTTAGTTTTTAGTTTACCTTAATTTTCTTTCTTTGAATTGTTTTTCTTTTGTTTTCTTTTGTGTTCTCTGTTCTTAATTCACAAATTGCTAGTTGTGCATGCCATATTGAATACCATAGCAGAGGAAGCCATGAACTTCATCAGTTATGTGGCTGAATTTTCAAGAAGATGGGATGAACCAAATGCTAGAGATATGGGAAGAATGACGTCTCAACCTAAAGCTAAGGGTGAGATGTATATTTTGAATGACGGCATGGACATGAAGGCAGAGATTGCAGCTATGGAAAGGAGATTGGATGAGCTAGAAATGAAGAACATGCAAGAAGTGCAAGCCATCTCTCAGACACCATTGCAAGCTATGTCTTGTGCCATTTGTCTATCTTATGAGCACTTGGTGAAGGAGTGTCCTACCATTCCAGTGGAGAGGGAAATGTTTGGTGATTGCAACACCTACAATTCCAATTGGAGGGACCATCCAACATTCTCTTGGAAACCACAGCCACCTCAGTACCAGCAACCTGCTCAAGCACCACAGCAAGCCTCAAACCTTGAACAAGCTATGATGAATCTTAACAAGGTCATGGAAGACTTTGTTGAAGCTAAAAAAATCCATCAATGCTCAGCTCAGTCAAAGAATTGACAGTGTAGAGAGTTCATTGAACAAAAAGAGGGATGAAGTGCAAAATGATCTATCTCAGAAGATAGATAATCTCCAAGATTCAATCTCAAGGTTTGCCAACCTCAAAACAATGCAAGAGAAAGAAAACTCTCCTTCTCAACCTTATCAAAATTCCATGAGTATCCATGAAATGGAGGCTAAGGAGGGAAAATCTTCACAAAAGAGGGAAGTCAAAGAAGTAATCACTCTGAGGAGTGGTAAAGAGTTTGATCTGCCCACATCCAAGCTAGAGCATGAGGTAGAAAGTGAAGTAGAGAAAGAAAAGAGAGAGGAAATCAAAGGAAAGAAAAAGGGGAAAAATACAGAGAAAGATGGCTATGATCTTAAATTAGATGAAGAACCACAGATGATAGTCATCAAGGAAGAAATGACGAAGAAACACATGCATCCGCTTTTTCTCCAAACTTTGTATGGAAAAATCATACAAACCAAGTCTCAAGTGAAGGATGCAAACTTCATATGGGATCCGGGCAAGCTAAATCAAGATCAAATTTTTTGATGGACTTAGTCTTTCTAAAGACTAACTAGTCCATAACTTTTTGTTTTACTTATTACTTGTTTTAATTTTGATATCAATGCTTTAATTTTGATTTCAATGCTTTAATTTTGATTTTAATGTTTTAATTCTACTTTGTTTTGATGTAATATAGGTTTTTGGATGATCAAAATCAGGAGGAATTGCAAAGAAATTGAAATGAAATTTTTCAGAGCAAAAACGGGGCAAAAACAGGGCAAAAACAGGGGTCTGCGAGATTTCGCAGCCTCTACGAAATTGGCACTTTGCTGCGAAACCGTTTCGCAACTCAATTGACTTATCTGCGAAAATTTTCGCAGCTGCGAATCCAAGAATGGCACACGAGTGCCACTTCGCAGCACAGGAGCCCCCATTTTGCAGCTGCGAAGTGGGCTGCGAAGCTCCAAAGCATGAAATCCTCCATTTCGCAGGGAAAGCTCCATTTGGAAGGGTGTTTCGCAGCTGCGAAGCCAACTTTTGGCACACGAGTGCCATTCCGCGGTACAGTGACCCCAATTTCGCAGCTGCGAAACGGCTGCGAACCACCAAAGCATGAAAGATCCCATTTCCACAGGGAAAGCTCCATTTCGCAGAGGATTTCGAAGCTGCAAAACCAACTTTTGGCACACGAGTGCCATTTTTGCAGCACAATGACCCTTATTTCGCAGCTGCGAAACGGCTGCGAAGCATAAAAACTCCCAATTTTGCAGCCAAAGTCCCATTTCGTAGGGTGTTTTGCGGCTGCGAAATGGCTGCGAACGTAAAAACTTCCAATTTCGCAGCCAAAGCTCCATTTCGCAGGGCACTTTTGGGCTGCGAAATCACTTTTGAGCTTCGAAATGGTTATGAAATGATCTCCAAGCTGCGAAATGGCTGCAAAATCACCTCCAAGCTTCAAAATGGCTGCGAAATCACCTTCAAGCGTCGAAATGGCCTTCAAATTTTGAAATTGACTTGCAAAATGGAGGGAGGTTTGCAAAAACACCTTGCAAAGCCAAGGGAAGTTGCTAAAATGCCAACAGAGCCCCACGCACCAGCTGAGTACCCTCTGGAACTCATGAACAACCACCTTTCTCCATTTCAGTGATGGCCAAGACTAGAGGAAAGCCCCGCGCACGCTGAGATCACACTTGAAGCCTCTCATTCCATTTCTTACCTCCTTTAAACCATCAAAGCCCATAGCTCCAGCTGAGGAGACTATGCCACCTAAGGAGACTACCAAAGCAGAGGTTGAAGTTCTGATCCAACCCACTCAAGAGGCCACCACATATGCATCAGCTCCATAGGACTCTACCATTACTTGATCATCTCTTCATTTTTTGTCTTTATATTAGTATACATAATTCCATGTTTTGATGTCTTATATTCTGAGATTGGATGTATTACTGATGATACATCATACATAGACATCATTTTTGTTTAAACTTGGCATTTCTCTATTTCCTCTACTCACTGAATCTTTTGTTTTTTTTTTAAACATGTGGTTTCTCCTATACGACTCAGACTCCATGTCACTCAGGAGGTACCACTTCCTCCCTTTATTTTTTAATCGCTCTTGAAACATTGAGGACAATGTTCAGCTTGGTTGGGGGAGAGTTGAGGAAGGAAGTTTTAATTATTAATGCTAAGTTATTTTGGTAATTTAGTTGCTTTTTGCTTAATTTTAAAATTTTTAAAGTTTTTTATTCTACTCTCCATGGTTATTAAGGAAAAATTTTCAAAATGAAAAAGGAGGAATTGAATTTTTGTCTTTTTACTTGACTTAGAGTTTGTATTATGTTTATTAAAGTTGATGAATTATTGAACTCCTATTGATTTCAACCTTATTTCTTCCACATTAAGCTTATCACACACCGTGCACACTAGGTTCCGTTTATAAGATGAAAAACTATTTCCCTCTTGACTTAGGAAAATTTTAGACTTGGTACCTTTGACCTCATTTAATAGTGTTGGGGCACCTTGTAAAAGGCCAATGAGCCTTTGAAAAAAAAAAATGTTTGCTTACCTTAAAACCCGAGCAAGGTCTGAGGGGTATATGGTGAAAATCTTTAAAACCTGGTGCCCTAAGCCTTAATTGGTTGGGAGTCACCGACCTCAATGCTCGTTACATGGGTGAATAGGTGGAGTTTAACATATGGTAGGTGCTTGGGTATTAAAAATTCATTCTCAAAAGTCCGGGGTGAAATCCGAGGAGTTAGTGGTTGAAAATTCCTTAAAGCTTGATGCCCTAAACCTTAATTGGTTGGGAGTCATCGATGGACCCCCGTTACATGGACAATTTAGAAAATAATACCTTTAGCCTTGTACTCCTACAATGAAAAAAAAAATTGTGAGAAAAGAGGTGCGTTCTTAGCCTATTGGAGGTTGATTAGTTTGTTAAGCTTTGAAAAGAACTAGGTTGAGGGGAGAGATTAGTTCAACATACTATATTCGGAAACTAATGAATAACACAGATTTTTGTGGAAGAGTAAGGTTTGGTCCTTTGGAAGTGGAAATGATTTTAAAGCTTAAATTTGCATAATGCATTCTCTTTAAGAATTGTGATTAGACAAGTTATTTGATAACTCTTGTTGAAGTTTGAGTTTTATTTCTTTAATGTTCCATGTGAGAGTTAGATCAGTCATGCCACTTAAACATTTTTTGAAGTGATCAGCATGATGTTGTAAATTATGGCACTTTTATTTTATTTTTCTCTCCTTCATTGCTAAGGGACTAGCAATATGTCGGTTGGGGGGAGTGATTACTACTCAAAAAGTGCTATTTTGTAGCTTGTAATTAATCTTTTTAAACACTTTTGAGTAGTAGTTATTTCCTTTTAACCCAATTGACATATTAAGGACCCTTGCAATCAATTCTAATCAAATTGTGTAAGTTTTGGTGTTTTTGTTAGTAATTTGATCACCAAAGCAATCCAAGATTGAGGAGAGTTATTTGGAATCCATGGCAAAGCAATGGAAAGCTCAGAAACATGAAGAACCGAAGCTTTGAAGTCCTTTTCCATAAGCAAATCCGGAATGCAAAAAGGAGGAATGCAAAGAGGAGAAAAGCAAAGAGGAAAACAGAGGACAGCAGCTGCACTCTTCTTTCACACTTTTGGAGCACTTCTCGAAGTCTATTTTCTACATTCTATATACCATTTCAAAGCTCAGGAAGTCAAGAATCCAATGCTTCAAACGGTATGCAATTCGGAGTTGAAATGAGGAAGTTACAGCCATTGGAAGCCGATCACTCCAAGCTGAAGGAAGAATTTTGCACAACGCTGCGAAATTACCCTTTTGTTGCGAAATGATTTCGCAGCCTTTTTGCACAGTGCTATGGAATTCCTCCTAAAGTTTCACGACACGATGGAAGGCGACCACTGCAAGCTGAAAGACCATTTCGCAGCGGTGCGAAATCAGCCGGTTGTTGCGAAGTAATTTCGCAGCCCTTTTTGTGCATCTGCGAAATCTCACAGACCTCGTTTTCACCTACGAAATGGTCCTTAATGCTTCCCGATATTTGTGCACCGACTCTTTTAGATCTTTTCTTCAGATATTTTTGTATAAATTTCCATTTTCTCCTTGTATTCAGCCACTCATGTAATTCCTTAGCTAGGAAGTATCCAGGGAAGGGTAAATTACCTTCCTATATGAACTCTCTTGTAAACACTAAAAAATGGGAGACTCTCGGGGAGCTTTTTCCAGGAGATCCATTATGTAGATAGATAATTATATAGAATATACAGAGCCTTGCTCTGTTTTTCCTTCTCTTTCATTTTCATTTTCTTGCTAGCCAAACATTCTCTAAGATGTTTTCTCAGAGGATGAGAGGCTAGGCTCTTCGTATCTTGGAGTGAGGAAAGCCGGGTAAGTTCCCTCATGCATAAATTGGAAGTTTTGTTGTTTTAGTTTTTAATGAAGAGAAAGTGTGACCCGTTAATGGTTTTTTTATCTTTTTAGTTAACTTAAAACGCTTTTAAATCACCTGGGCCAACACTTGGTAAGGCAAGTGATCTCCGTCCATGGAGATTCACTAGTTTACCCCTTGCGAGCCTCTGGGAGGTGACTTGAAGGTAGGATTTTCTAGAATTTCCAACACTTGGTAAGCTTTTGGACTCCAAGGAGACATCCATTAGTTATCTCTTACGAGCTTGTGAAGGGAAATCCAAGGTTAAAGATCACCTTGAATGGCAAGTGCTAGGTGAGAGGTATGAGCCATTGCAAGGTGCATCGGTGAGAGGGATTTAGTGTTTGAACCCATTAATGGGAAGCATCTGTACAACACCGGTTGGAGAAGGAACTATATGTTAATTCTCTAATGCGAGGAAAAGAAACAAGTGACCGAAACTCTCTTTTTGTATGAGGAATCTGAGCCTAGTGATCTAAACTCCAAGAAACACTTTTCTAAGTAAAATCCAGTTACTACTATTTTTGGTTAGTTTAAAACCAAACCTTTTTCATTCAAACATCTTTATGTTTTCTTTTAAAGCTAACCTTGAAATGAAAAGGCACCAATTCAGCTTTGAATTAATATCATTTGCAAAGTGAATACCCATCCCAGTGAACGATCCTAGAGCCACTATGCTATAGTAGCTTTGTCTTTGCTACCCTAGTATATGGTGTAATAGGTTATAAATTTTGTTGATTACTCCCTCAATCAAGGAGCACCAGCTGGACACGAATCAGCTGAGACACCAATTAAGCATGAATCAGTGTTTGAAACAGTGAGGAACTAGTGGCAATACATGACACTAGCTTAACCAGAGGTAATTTGGGATGTTTTGAAGGGGATTGTTGGATAAGGAACGACTTGCATATGACTTCTTATCCCTCTATATGCATTAGTTTAAGTTTGAAAATTAAATTGTTGTTATGATATATTTAGCTGCTTACATTTTTATGATGCACGAAATCAGGTCGTCGATGCATACTATAGATTGTTGTAGTATGAACATTAACCAAAGATGAAATTGTTTCTATTGCCCTACATAGTTGTAATGATGATTGACCCATTAAATCATTGTTGAACTTTATTTTATATCTTGAACAATGCATTAGCTATAGTTACTAATCTAAAGCTATCCCCTATTTGATATGTAGAAAATGGTCATTCGCTCATAGGGAAAACATTTAGTGAGAGAGGTAGTTATAGGACGATTTGAGCCACATTTGTCTCCCATGGATATTCCATATAGGAATGTGAACAAGGTAAAGTGCAATGTTTTATGTTTGTAATTAATTTTTGTTGTATGAAGGTCCATGATTCATATGTATGTTTAATGAAAGTCCATTGGTACAGGTCTTCTTACCGGTTCTTATAAAGAACCATTGGACACTTTACGTATATGACCTACACAACAAGAAAATCTAACTGTTGGATTCTCACCTTGGTAGGAAGAATACCACTATGTGGAATATAACAAAATCTAGTAAAGTAACAAGTAACAACTAATAATTTTTTAGTTTTGTCTTCCTAAAAAAGTTTCAATTGTTGCAATAATAAATGTTTTAAGCTAAGGTTGTCCTATGGCTTGCTGCACACAAGAAGGAGGTGCCACATAATGAATTGAGGATGCTCAATTTCTTGATGCCAAATGTATCGCCCTAACCTAATGAGTGAGTGTTTATCTTACAGTTCAGGTTTATGTTGAAATAGATTACAACTTATTTTAAGTTCCTGTGTTATTTATAATTCCACACTTAGTAACATCGTTGTCATAATATTATGGTAGGCATGATTATGGAGTGTTTATTATGAAATTCATGGAGTTGTGGTTAATGTGAGGTTGTCCAAATCAATCAATATGGTATGTAGGAGGAACTATGTATTATCATTTCATTAATGTAAAAATAGTTATAAAAGGCGAAATTCATTCATTTGCTGATTTTTGCGTTAAACTTGAATGAGTGTAGGGAAAGTTGAAATAGTATAGATTGAAGATTATGGGTTGTTTGTTGTTTTCAGCACATAATGCACATTGACATCGTTTCATGACGGAATAATGGGGACTGTACATTTGATGACACAATATAAATTTGATTTGGTTGTAATTTATGTTGGACAAATGAAGTCGTGTAAGTTTTGTTGTATATTGACAATCATGTAACTGAACAATGACACTATGGGATAAGTATGAACTTGGACTGTCTTTGGAGACAATGATAACAATAATTAAGTTGATTGAGTAACTGAACAATGACACTATAGGAGAACACATTATGAAGCCCTATGGAAAATATAGGCGATTGGAATGAAATTGCACACATTATGTATGATGAAAGGGACACTTGCATCATCTTATACAATTAGAAAGTTTTTGAGTTAAACTGATTGTAATTGTATTCGATTTGTACAGGAATAATTAAAACCTTTGTTTCTGATTGTAAATTTATGTTCATTGTTATGGGAACTAATGTAATTTGAATTATACATAGATTTTAATTGGTTTATTGTAGATTCCATAATAGGGTACGTGAGGTGTTCAGACTATAATATAATATGTTTTATTATTTATTATAAGAATTTTTGTCATTATATTGCATTTGTAAATTGATTTATTAAAGTTTTACTTCATATTATATATCAGCTTTTGGTTAACCATTGCAATGTGACTGGTAATTGTTAGATCAAAAGTAGGTGTTACGATGGTAGCATATTAGGTAACTTGTGCCGAAGTGTATAACCAATAGCAAGGAAGGGGGACTTCAATTGGAGAAGTGCTTGTTTTTGGTGTTCAGGATAGGAAAGACAAGGCAAGTTAAAGAAGAGGAAGAAGAAGGTGAAGATGTAGAACTAAAGCAATGGGCTTGGCTTGGCCATTATTGAGTTTGTTTCCTTCCTCATCCAGTGAAATAGTATTAACTAATAGGGAGAATATGCTAAGTTAGGCACATCACACATTGTTTGTTTTTTGTGTTATCATATTACCAAGCTACCCAGAAACTCATTCTCTCTCAGTCCTATTTCCTATGGCACAGGCTTTGAAGACAATAAAAGATTTTTGTAAAATCAGTTATCAGTGTCTTATTCTTGTTCTTAGTGCATCACATTATTGATGAGCATAAATAATATCTTAAGCACTTCCATGTTTCCGACATGTTTCTTCTTTAGCTTATATTATGCAATTTATATTTAGTTTTCTCCAACACTGTAACAACCTTGATTCTTTTTCATACAATAATAAAATTCTTCTTTACATATAGTTTTTCATATTGTAACAACACTGTAACAATGTTTTGAGGATTGTAGTTCTCAAGTTGTAATCATCCAATATAATAATTCAAGATTTAAGATGCATTACATATAAATATTGGATCATATTTGTTCCAATTAATATGATTAAAATACTCCAATTTGGTAGGGCAAGAATTACCATCCAATTGTAGTTTCACATAAGATAGAATTGGTTACATGGAAAGACATAATTAGTATAACTCGAATCTAATCGGACATGTATTTGGGTATACGCAAAATGTTTTCATACTCCGCCATTGACAAATCCCAACCATTGTCTTGTACAAATTGGATGCAAATGCACAATAATGACTTATGAGCTCTATGACGCATCATTTGATTATTTTCTATGCATATCTTAACTAATACATATTCAAATGCAAACATTTTTTCACAATGCCTTTGAACTGTAATTAATGGGAGAACCTCGACATGTAATTGTTGTAATCCTATGACTAAATCAGTTTGTTCCTGCACCCTATAAGCCCACTTTATACGTATTATTCATAATTGATCATTAAAGCTAGCGCCATGTGAAACGGTTAAGATGTTGTCAAATAGGATACAATTCCTTCTTGAATCTATCCTCTTATGAACGAATAAATCGAATTATGGAAAAAGAAATTAGTATAACACAGGAAACCCTTATTATAAGGCAATATTGTAAATGTCATTGATAGAAGTCTATATATATAACAAATGCAATAAGAAACATTAATTTCATTGAATCTCTAGTGTAATGAAGAAAAGAAAAAATGTAACAGAGAATAGGTTTTCACAGTACTTTGTTAGATGTGACTACACAAACATATTTTAATGATAAGACAACAAAGTTCTCCATTTCCCTATGGTAATAAAAAAATTTAATCGTTACAATTGTAATGGAAATTGGTGCACATGAGTGTTAATTTTAAATGACAATAGAAAGTACTGTCACAAGTTGCCATTGATGCATGCGTCATTCTGAAATTGAGAAGATAACACAAAAGACTCATCTGAAGTTGACAATATTAGACTAAAGTACTTTGAAGGGCTGACGAATCACTTTCGAGATTCATTTTGCATGCAATTGTAATGGAAATTGGTGAACACCAGTGCTAATTTTAAATGACAACAGAAAGTACTGTCACAGGTTTCCATTGATGCATGTGTCATTCTAAAATTGAGAAGACAACACAAAAGACTCATTTGAAGTTGACAAGATTAGACCAAAGTACTTTGAATGGTCGACGAATCACTTTTGAGATTCATTGTATGCAATTGTCATGGAAAGTGGCGCACATGAGTGTTAATTTTAAATGACAATAGAAAGTATTGTCACAGGTTTCCATTGATGCATGTGTCATTTTGAAATTGAGAAGACAACATAAAAGACTCATTTGAAGTTGACAAGATTAGACTAAAGTACTTTGAATGGCCGACGAATCACTTTCAAGAATCATTGTACGCAATTGTCATAGAAAACGATGAAAAGATGATATGATATGTACACAACTAAGACATGATTGACAAGTTAGTTTAGCACATTGAAAAGACATAAAGCTAACACAAAGGGTAGGGAAAGAAAATAGAATAAGATATTGGATAAGAATATTACAAAATATGAGCACATATAGTGTCATGTTACCATAGTATAAATAAAGGGTTCTACATCGAACCTCTTGTGACTAGGAAGAAAGTGGAGTGCTTAATTTTGCATCAATCACACTTGTCATCTTATAGCTTATAACTTTGGTACAAAACTTTTTCATCCTTCGGTAGCAGGGCACATTGTCATTAACTTTCTTGTATTAGTCAATTACTATAGTGTCTATTTATTTGAAAGTTAGGAAAACGAATTTTTAATTGTCTTAAGTTGTTAATCAAGATTTTGGGGCATATGCACACTTTTTTGGTAGGTTCAATAGTTGTTGCAGGTGATGGACGATAGAAGAGGTGAACACCATCTTCACTTGGGGAAGTACTGTTGGCCATGGGATATATTTGAGCTATCAAGTTGACATTGGACATTAGGAGATGATACTTTCATGTACTCACTAAATCCATTGGACAAGTATTTGGACGTGACCATGTGTACCATGGAAAGTGAGTGGATGCATTAGGTGGAGGAATTAACAAATCTAGTCCAACAACTCATTGTTTTAGGTATACGTGTACTACGTAGAAAATCGTTGTCTGTTCATCAATATGATCACATCAGTTACCTGAAGCACTTAATAAGATAAGGAAGGAAAACAATAGGATGGAAAAAAAAATAGGGTAATAATGTTAGAAGAGGCACACAACAAAGCACTAGTGCATGGTTAAGAACTCAATGAAGAGGAACAAACAAAAATTCTGTCTCACCGCAATGCAAATCGAATTTTGAAATCTCTGATGACGAGTAGTAACATATATGAATGACCCTACCTGAATGAACCCTATGTCATGTATGTAATATTGTACTTCGAATTTTGGAAAAATTGTTGCAACTTAAGTAAGAAAATGGCTATAAGTAATTATCAACTTTGTTGTTAGCATCCCATTATTAGCTGACCACCTCATCATATAACATTCAAATTAGTGTCACATCTTATTAGTTTTGTGATCATTTTTAAATAACATTCACATATTGCATGTCATGGCGTATCGAATATATTCGTTTTGAACACATTGTAGATGAAGTAGAATTTGGTTAGGAAAAATTAATGAATATATTTTTGAATTTACCAATGATTCACATTTTGTCACATTTTCCCAATATGTGATAGCAAAATTAAATAATGAAAATTATATTTTGTATGTCATAGCAAACTGAATCAATTATATTCATTCTGAAGATCTTTTGGAATGACCCAATATGACATTATAATGTAGGTAAAGAACACTTTGTTCATAGGATATTATTAACTTTTACCAATGATTGAAAGCAAGGGGTCATAAGAACACCATTTATCTGAAAATTGACTTCACAATGACATTTTTATAAGGCATACACATTTATATTTAAAAGTTTCATATAGGTCTTATACTTTTCTATCTGTATTGGAAATAGGCCCTCGTGCAATATTACGACTAGGCCCTCCAACCAATCTTTAAACTATATAAATGGTATAACCTTAACTTTAACACCATTGTCTGGCTCAAAACACCTTATAAAGAACCTTGATTCCAAACGTATATCAACCATATTGTCCAAGTATGTTTGAAGGCATAAATTTTATATTTCATTTCTTCAATTAAGCATATTATCAATGTTTTTGACAAATATGAAAAAAGGCTTCAAGCGTAGATTGTTCATTTGTTTACATCAGTATAAACAAATACATGGCAAATGAAGACAATATCTATATTGTTTTTGTCGGAAGGAGGCCAGGTGTATACATAACTTGGCCTGAATGCCAAACTCAAGTCATTGGTTACAAGGATAATGCTTATAAATCATACAAAACTCATCATGAGGCTATATCGACATGGGTGATGTACGAGCCTCGATGAAAAAAACCTAATGCACGTACTAATCCTCCAAGCCTGCAAAGGTTAACTAGGTTATTGGCCAACTTGTAGATGACCAAGTATTAAATAAGATTGAAGATCGAAAACAAATTTTCCTTGCTCTTTTTGTCCTTGGATGTGTTGTAACATTCATGATCATGTTTTTCGTTCAAAAGTTCTTTTAGGTATGCTAAAATGTGGTGCGACTAAGTTACATGTTGTACTTGTATTACGTGTCTTGAATGCAATGGTATTCTTGCCTTTCATCCTTCATTATTTATTTCAGTTTTAAAACAATACTAAAACAACATAAAACAAAATAAGAAGTTACAAATTGTTGATGATGAAATTTAAGGGGGAAATGAGTGAGCAAGTTCTTCAAAATTCTTTAAAATCCTTCAAGATAGACTACTTTGTATGCCCTTGTATAGTTAGCACACGTACCTTTGTATACTTAGTGTAAATGTCTTGTACACTTGCACATTTACATACACCTATAATGCAATGTGTGCATATGGGTGGGGTAACTATGTTTCCATTGTCATGGCTCAACAAAAGAAGTAAAAAAAAAAATTGAAATCAAACTCAACCATGTATCACTAATCATCATTTATGAATACAAGGTGATGTAATGAACATGTATGAGGTTAAATAAATGCATCAGTTGCACATGATCAACCAATATGTGTGAGAAATGTCTCTCATCCTCAGAAAAAGGAAATAACTAAGTGAGTTCCTCAAAATCATTTGAAATCCTTCAAGAACCCTTGTACACCCTTGTACAGTTAGTGACTTTGCCTTGTACACTTTGTGTAAATGCCTTGTATAGTGGCATAAATTTGACATAGCTACAATTTAACGTGTGCATATGGGTGGGTTAACCATGTTCCAATGTCATGCTTGAGGGAAAATGAGGAAAATTAAACCCAAATTAGCTTAGTATTCATCATTAGTATGGTAGGTCATCCAATGAACATCTATAAGGTAAAAAAAAATTGAATGGGATGAGTGGGTGATCAAGGAATGTTTGTGATGAATGTCCTCCATCCTTACAAAAAGGAAATGAGCAAGACAGTTTTTAAAAAAGATTTGAAATCCTTCAACATTGGTACCCTTGTACAGTTACCATATTTGCCTTGTACACTTAGTGTAAATATCTTGTACATTGCCAAAAATTTGACATAGCTACAACTGAACATCTACTTATACACGAGCTAACCATATTTGCAATGTTTTGGTTAATAAAATGGGAAAAAACTAAAATCTAAATTTGTATCCCAACTACTAGTCCACCATTCTTACACAATAATCATACAAACAGATCGGTGAATGATGAAAATGAAAAACCTTTCTACTAACTTCCTACATGCACAACATTTGATATCGAAAAACAGTTTTCCCTATTATTATTCTCTTACTCAAACATAAAGGAAATTCAATCATACAATTAATAGGGTCCCAAACATAAAGAATTTTAACAAATATGGATGTGACAATTCATCCCTAAACCTAATAAAAACACCCTTAATCCTCCACAAACTTGGGTTCCAAATCCAGAAACTGTACTAACCTGAAAACCACTTCAACAAATGGAACATATTTTCGTGTTCAAAGGAGGTCACTGGGCATATACCCTACTACTAGTGTTGTAGCGGCTTTAAATCTTGAAGGGAATGCTTGCTTTTGAAATTCATTTGACCTTAAGGAATTGTGGAGGAATTGCATGATCTTCACATAGTCTTTTTTCCCAAAGTTCATCATCTCTCTCCATGAACCATACCCAAATACTCTCTCTGAATTTATTTTATAGGACAATAGATCCAGGTCATAGCCACATACACATTTTAAAGAGATCCAACATGACAACTTCAATTGACCACATATGAAGCCCAAATTTTACAAACATCTAATATGGAAATTTGAAGGGTATATTTGTCTCTTGATATTTTGTATCCTTTCTCTCAATTATGCAACTTATATGGCTCAAAGGTGAATTTTTCATTGCAAATGGGTGTGTGTTCTTCAAAAGCATTTGAAATCCTTCAAGATAGGTAGTCTTGTACACCCTTGTACAGTTAGCACATTTACCTTGTACACGTTGTGTAAATGCCTTGTACAGTCACATAATTCCCACATAGGTAGAACTGAACAAGTGCATATGTGTGGGTAAACAATGTTTCGATTCTCATGGATCAGTGAAAATGAGGAAAAAGTTTATCCTAATTTTGATTCATATTCATGAGTAGTGTAAGAGTTAATAGAATGAATTAACATGGTGGACATCAAATAAAATGCATGCAATGACTGTGTGGTTAAGTAATGTGTGTGAGTAATGTCCTCCGTGATTGGAAAAACTAAATGAGTAAGTTCTTTAAAATCATTTGAAATCCTTTAAGATAGACACCCTTGTACAATTAGTACATTTGTCTTGTACACTTTATGTAAATGCCTTGTATAGTGGCAGAAATTCAACATAGCTACAACTGAACGAGTGCATATGGGTGGGTTAACCACATTCTAATGTCATGGTTGAGCAAAAATAGGGAAAATGAAACCTAATTTAGGTTCCTATTCATCATTAGTGTGGTAGCTCATCCAATGAATGTGTACGAAAGGAAATGACAAATGTATATGAGGAATGTCCCCTTTAGAAAAAAGAAATGACAAGCCATTTTTTCAAAAGGATTTGAAATCCTTCAACATAGGTACCCTTGTACAGTAAGCACATTTGTCTTATATACTTAATGTAAATGTATTATACAGTGGCAAAAAATTTGACATAGCTACAACTGAACGCATGCATATGGGTGGGCTAACCATGTTCCAATGTGATGACTAAGGGAAAAAGGGAAAATGAAACCCAATATAGGTTTATATTCATCATTACTATGATAGGGCATCCAATGAACATATATGAAGTTATAAAATTGAATGGGATGAGTGTGTGATCAAGGAATGTATGTGAGGGAATGTCCCTCATTCTTACAAAATAGAAATGATTTTAAAAGGATTTGAAATCCTTCAACGTAGGTACCTTTGTACACCCTTGTACACTTAGTGAAAATGTCTTGTATAGAGAAAGAAATTCCATACAACTACTACTGAGTGTGTGCTCATATATAGGTTAATCATGTTTGCAATGTTTTGGTTCATAAAATAAGGAAAAACGGAATTATCAATTTGTTCCCCAACTACTAGTCATCATATTATTAATCTTCTACTCAAACATAAAGGAGTTTCAATCATACAATTAATGGGGTTGTGCTTTGGATCATAGCAAAATAATTTTCACAAATATGAATATCACAATTCATTCCTAAACTTAATAAAAACACACTCAATCCTCCATCAACCTAGGTTTGAATTCCAGAAAATATACTTCCACAATTCTACTTTAAAAGGACATAAACCCTATTTAGCATATTTTCATCTTCATAGGAGGTTGCTAGGCCACTAACATCATCACAACCACAACTATAGCCATTTTAGATCTTCATCAAACTTCTTCATTTGCTCTGTTTCGTGTGGTGGACCAACCTCACAATCATGACAACCACATTCTCTACTTTCAAGATACGTTTGATCCAAAAAAATAGCTATTATGGAGGAATTGCATCATCATTGGAGAATCTTTTTTCCCAAGCTCACCGTCTCTCTCCATGAACCATACCTATTTCTTCTCTCTAGACGATAGACCCAACAACCAGATTCTACAGTAATATTTTTAAGACAAGTGACATGGCATTTTTAAGGAGATCTTCTCCATGAGATTGACTATAAGTTTCTTGAATTGACTTGCACTATCCTGCATTCCTATGAGCCAAGATGGATATGATCAAAGCCTCATTTGTCCCCCACCCTGCATCCAAAACGCAATGTTATTTAGATAAAAAAATTTTAAATAACCCAACACGAGATCAAAATGGTTGGCTTTCCTGAAACTCTATACTAACCTAGTAAACAATGATCCAACACATCATCAAAGGAACCAACATTATCAAATCAAAATGTGGAAAAATAAATCAGACCCTCGATCATTTGGATATAGGAATGATGATTATAAAATACCTGCAAATGCTTTTCTGAGTTGCTCACAATCCTTAGCTACTGAAGGAACCAATTGAGGGGTTGTCAGAGTCACCATCGTGTGTGAGTATACTGTTTACTGAGGAAAAGAAAAGGTGTAGAGAGGTGGTGACCCTTATGGCCTTTATTTCAGATTTTTAAGATAGATGACATGACATTTTTAGTTTACCATGTATGAAACCCATTAATTTAAAATCATTTGAGTTGGAAATTTGAAGCGTATATTGGTCTCTTAATATTTTATATCATCTTCATCAATTATACAACTTATATGAACCAAAACTTAATTTTTTGGCCCAATTGGGTCCAAAACACAATTCTCCCTCTTAAATACAACATGGTTTCCTCTTGTATTTTTTATGTGAGATTGCTTCCTCTTAAACTCATAAAAAACTTCTTTAAATGGTCACCACTCAAGCCTAAACAGATTCCCTTTGGTTCTGGACCATGGCATTTGGTTCATCAACCAATGGACGAAAGGCATTTGAATATTAAATATATAAATTAATTAAGTTAATTTTAATTATGTTATTATATGTTTTAATAATTAAGTATAAAATAGATGTAATTTTATGAATAAAATTATAAATATTTTAAATAAAAATAATTATACATATATTAATTATCACTTTTTGTTATATCCTTCAATATATCCAAATTAAATATATTATAATTTTAATATTAATATATTTTCAAATTTTGTATATTATTACAAAATTTTTAAAATAATTTAAATGTGCATATTACTTTTTATTTTATCATTTAAAAAAAATAAACATTTTTATGAATTTTAAATAGTTTCCGTTTTACCGAAATTTTTGTCAAAATATCCACCTATATTTACCAATATTTTTTATGAATTTGTAAAATTCAAGTATCATTATATCTATAAAAACCAATATTTTCATCATTGGTATTTATTTAGTCATTCAAGATTTTCACACCAATGCATCTTTGTGAATAGTGTCTTTTCGACCCGTGGTGGCCACCTATCTACACGAAGTTAATTTGAAACCAAAGAGGATGAAAATGCTTAGCGGGTAGGTTCTACTACGAAGTTTAGTTGATTGTGCATTCATCGTGGAAATGTATGTGAAATTATTTGACTTGTTGACCTAGTGTGAAATGTATGTGAAACTTCAACTCTTGAATATATGAACTATTTGGTTGCAACTAACACTAGTTCGTATCATAAGCAACATGGAAGTTCTCGAGGTACATGGAAAATTGATAAAAGGCAAT
Organism: Vitis riparia; assembly: GCF_004353265.1. Taxonomy (NCBI): domain Eukaryota; kingdom Viridiplantae; phylum Streptophyta; class Magnoliopsida; order Vitales; family Vitaceae; genus Vitis; species Vitis riparia. The sequence goes on along the minus strand of NW_023269676.1, from coordinate 43,996 downwards.
AGAAATGGTGATCTTGTTGAAATTAAATTGGGGCAACAACCTTTGAGTGAAGCCCTTAAAGAAAGAACAATAAAACACCCTATAGTGAAATATCAAAGTATACCCTAAGAAAATTCCTATTTTGACTATCTTTGGGAATAAAAGTGTGTTTGACAATATTTTTTTTGAAATATTTTTTCTGTAAGTGTTTTTGAGAAAATTATTTATCAAGTGTCTCCAAAAAACACTACAAATGATTTTTTATTGCTATAAGCGATTCTTCAAAAATTTAAAAGTACTTTCTAAATTTTACCAAACACCTAATTTTCTTCAAAAACACTTTTCATACTAAATTTCTTAAAATTACTGTCAAATGAATTCTCACTACTACAAAAAACAAAAACAACGACACTCTTTTTCTTGGCGCTTTAGAAAAAGCATCATTATTTAGTTTCTTATGAATAAATGTTGGCGCTTGTTAACCATGACGCTTCTACAAGTGTCATTGAATGAGTAATATTGGAAATCTTGGCACTTAAAATTAAGCATCATCATATACATACGTTTTTGGCATTATTAGTGTTTTTAAAAAGCGTCGTTATCTGTATAGTATATATATTTACCTAAAATTTTCATTCCCCTCCACACGATTTCCTACCCATCTGAACACAATTTCCCTCCACAAGCCTTGCAATCTCACAGTGGTAAGATATCAAAGCAACAAAAACTCTAAGCTTTCACTCACGACGACATACCAGTGGTCAATAACTGCAGCTATTTGGCCTTCTTCTAATGAAGTAACAAGCAGAAAGCCAAGATTTAAGGTTTTTCATTTCAAAAGTTGAGAGATTCGACCAATGTAGTCTAGATTGGAGGACCAATCGAATAAAGGAGTCCTTTTTCTACCAATTGGAAGAGGGTAAGTGTTGCACAAGCACAGATTCAGATGGGTTTCTTTTTCTACCAAGCTAAACCCTAATTTGTTTTTTTTCTCTGATCTACCTTTTGGTCTAACCCTATTTTCTTTGACGAAGGGAGGAAACCCTTAATTGCTACTTATTGATGGACTTTTTTTTTCAGAGGAGGTTATGATTTTTCAATATCCTGAAGCGAGATCGTGTAAAGTGTTGCAAATTTTCAGCGGAACGCAAGGTGCGATGGATTTCTCTTTTACTTGATTTTTCTCAAGTGGGTTTTTTAGAGTTTGCAAATTGCTAGTGCTCCGATGACTATGGGTTTATCCATTAGTCTATTTACCAAGAACTTTTTTAAACCATCCAAAGCGTGAAACCCATTAAATGGTTCTGATGTGTACATGCTAGTGGGTAGCATGTGACGCATGGAGATGAGGGTCCATGATGATGGGTGTTGATATTGTATTTGCTCTCTTATCATTAAATCTGGACAATTTGGATTGTGGATTTTTCAATGCTAAAACAAGTAACTTGATCCTAATTTTTCATCTAGATTTTTGTTAGAAAATGATAATAGTTCTTGAGAAAAAAGAAAAAAAAAACAGAGAAAGCTTCTTTGGCTAGCAGGTGAGGTGCTGGAATGTGGGTCCTTCCATGCTAGACAATCATCTCATCCAAGATGCTATAAAATAAAACTTTTTTAAGTGTTGACATATGGGTTCAATCATTCCATTGCCACAAGGCACCAACAGTAAGTTCATAGACATAATGGTAACTTTCACATTAAATAGCAGAATTTTCTATCCATCCTCATCATTATCTTCTTTAGTATTTTTATTCTTTTTAGAGAATCTCCCTCTTAACAATTGCTCTGATATCAATTACTACTATGACTAATTAAACCTCTCAAGTCAAGTTAAAAGAAACTCCTATGATTTAATTAAATTCTATAGCAATTTCTTTGAGTTTTAAATGTTAAATTCCATATTCAGTTTGATCTCTATTTGAGAATTATAATTGTCGTGGTTTTTTTAATTATCATTTTGCTAGATTTTGAGAGTGTAATTTTTATTTGATTTAATTAAAATAAATTTAAAGCTTAGCTATCATGGGAACCAATAGCCTGCATTCCCCTTGACATTGTCTAGTGTACATGTTATAGGGTTCATTGGCATATAGAAGGTGATGTCTGCTTTGGACTCAAATTGCTTTGTTTCTTTTAAGATAATTTTTTTATGAAGAAATTCATTTTAATGGAAAATTGTAGATAGTAAACTTCTCTTAAAATTGAACCATGTCCTGTGGCTTAGTGTTTCCTTTGTGTGGTTGTTATTCCAGTTAAATTGTAGCTCCCTGAAGATGTTGGCATTTGGAAAGGTAGAATGCTCCAAACCTTTTGTGGTATTGTTTAATGTCTACTTTTAGCATTTGGGATACTTCCCTAAATAGGGTTTTTCTATCCAAGTATTTGTTTATCTTGATAGATGAATTTTTAATTAATGTAAAATGTCTTTTCTTTTCCTTTAATTGAAAATGCATGGAAACCATGTCAATGTGTTGGGATATGGTGGCAATGAGTAAGGATAAATGAAAGTAGAATCTAGTATTCTTGTTATTCTTGGTCACGTGTCAGTAGGTTTTGATGCATAGGCTCATTTAACTTGAATCCAAGTTTTCTTATATAAATCTCTATTGTTTAAAAGGAAAAGAAATATATTTACAAAATCACGTGTCCCAATATACATATTAGGTGAAGCTAGAACATAGAGTGACCCAATATAAAAAAATAAAAAATAAATAAATAAGTCATTTTTCTACTTACCATTTCATATTTGGTTATCTTGGGTGGCAAATATATGTAATATTTTTAAATAATTGTTTGTTTGTCTAATTCATGAGATTTAAACAAATCTTAATAGATATCAAGGTTTATAAAAGGTAAAAAGGGAATATAATATAATCAAGTAAATGTCTTAATGGCTCTAAACAAAAAGGAAAAGAATTTCCACTTGTTTTTTTTTTTCACTATGGAGAAAATATTATAGCATTTCTCTTCCTTTTTTTTTTCTTTCTTTTTTTTTTTTGACATGCTCCTCTAATATTATTCCTTCTTTATAAAGAGAACAAAGAATTTAAAAATATAGTAGTTTTCGATAATTTTATTATATTCCATTTTTTCCTTCTTAATTTCTATGGAGAACCAAATAAAAGAATATTGCATTCCTTGCTATTCTTTTCCTTTCTATGCACAAACATTTCTAAATTAGTTAAATTCCCCGAGAAAAATAAGTATGTGAAAGGAATTTTCCTCCTCTGTGCAAGAACACTTTCATATTTGATATTAACTTAAATTACTCTTAGTAACTAGGAGTTTGCAAATTCATGATTATAGTCATTGATCTCTTATATGTAAATTATCATGACTACAGTTAAATGCTTTGAGAAAATGCTTCTTATAAATTGTTTTCATGTAGTTTAGACATAATTTTTAATTTCCATCCTATGGACGTCTATAACATCCAGTCCTTTGCACAGGTACCTGAAATCCTTTACTTCTTAAGCCAAGTTTCATGCATGGCAAACCATCATCCTAAACTTGGAACATAGTTTAGATTGTTGGCTCTCTATTGTCTGCATAAGGAAACACTATTACTGCTACTATCATTGTCCCTAATATATTGTTCTTGGATATGGTCTTGAACACATTTCTAGAGGGTTCATTATTCCAATTCTGTTATCATAATCACATAATCCAATTCTGTCAACCTTTTTTATATGATTGATGACACCTACCAACTTGGTTAAGTTTTGGGGTTTGTAAAGTGGATTCGGCTTTAGGTTTCCAAACCTTCACCTAGATTAGTTGTTTCTTCTCCTTGCTAAAGATATTAAAAGAGTGGAAAATGAATGTTGCTATAAGAATTTGTTATAGGTTCTAGAGATATTTTGACAATGTTATTTATTAAAATGTAAATATTATTGATATTCTTATCGTATTGTATCTATTTATTTATTTCAGTTTTTCTACTAAACATTATTCTCCTCTTATTGAAGTTCTAGAACAACAAAATTCTTACTAAGAATTGCATCCTATGTGATTCTATACTTACATAATTTGCATGATCTTAGTGACTCAAACAACCGACTTATGGTTAAAATCATTCATTTCTTCTCTTGGGGTTGAAGAAGTTTGTTAAGTCTGCAAATTGGCATATTCGGTTTTCCCTTTGAGATCTTAGAAATCTCATGCTTTATTAGTGTCTATGTCTTTGTTGCAAAGTCACCCTTTCTATTATACAATCCTAGCTCTATGCCAAGCATTCTCAACTGCTAACCTAATGTTATCTTTTTATGTCAATCTAGTGGTGTTGATCGATTTAAGTGATAGTCTACCCATCTTGAAGAGAATTATGGTAAAGGTGAAAGAAGCACTCCACTCCAAGGACAACATGTTTCCTTGCCTAGGTAAGGTATTGGACACTCATGCACAAGGGACACTGATTCTATTTAGAAGGGATATCTCATAATAAGCTTTAATGTGTATTTATTCACTCTACCTAGTGTCTATGAGTTTATTAAATATTTAATTTAACTGTTAATTTATAATAAAGATGCAATATGTTATCTCATAAAACTAGAATTTATTTATTCTATTTTGTTGAATAAAAAAACAAACTTTTTTTTTATAAAAAAAATTAAGTATATTTTTCCTTATTTTAGGAAAAACATAGTATGTTAGTTGGAATCAGATATTTTGGTGATAAAGTAGGATTTATTTATTTAGTTTCAACTCTTAGGTCTCCTCGATGAAATATTTTGTATGGCTTGTTTTACTTTGATAAATTCTGTCTAGGGTCCTTTTTTGAAGTATTGCTCTAAAGGTGCAACATAGAGTTGTCAATGGAGAGTTTTTTTTTTTGTCTACATTAAAATAATTTGTTATATTTTATTTCGAAAACACTTTGTAGTGTAATTTTTTTTCTTGTAATGAATTGAAAGGAACACAACCCATGCATGTAAGAGACTAAGGGGATTCATGTAAGCAAATTTCAATAACCTAAATTAATTTTGTGAAGGTTATAATTTCATTTATACTTATTAGTTATTGTATACATAATTAAGAGATTATTTATTCTTCCTATTTTTATTTACAGGTTGCAAAGGATACTTGTTTGCTAAAAGAAGAGATCAAAATCATTGTGTTAAAGAAGGCGATGCCAAAAATCATGAAGATTACATCAATGAACTCATTAGGAAGTTGAATTATGCTTTTAAAGATTATGATTTATTTTAGTAGTCTTGGTACCAATGTTTGTTCTTATGTTGAAAAAATTAGAAATTCTTGTTGAAATATTTGATATAATTAACAAGTTTATGTGTCATTAATGTATATAGGTAGTTACATTAATTGTTTAGTTTAGACTAGTTTAATGTATATCAATATTTTGAGATATTTTAATTTATAAAATTCAATTTTATTTATTGGTTGTTTTTGTTTTTTTATTAATTATATAAGAAATCAATTATCTTATTAATATGATAAAAATATTATTTTTAATAGAAAATTTTCAATAAATTAATCAACGATGACACTTGTATAAGTGTCAAGATTGGTAATTTTATAAAAATTATTTCAATAAAAAACTATCCGAAGATGACGCTTCCACAAGTGTCATTGTTAATATTATTCAAGGATGACACTTTATAAAGTGCCATTGAAAGCATTAATAAAGATGACACTCCCTGAAAGTGTCATTGTTGACTGTAACATATAATGACAGGCTAGAAGATGACGCTTTGGGGAAGCGTCATCTTTTACCTTTCTCGACACTTAAAAAACGTCATTGTTTCACTTTTTTCTTGTAGTGTCTAAATATATATAACAACATAGAAGCCTCCAGGAATACTAGTTGAAGGCCCTATGAAATATGTTATTAATAACCAATTTGTAGGAGGATTGATGTGAATAAGCTTTTCTTTTGATGTTGGTAGTACTATTGATGCATTAATGATGAATGAAAGAGTAATGTAACCAAACATGTGCAATGTGTAATGTAGTGTGAGACGAAGATTTCCATTTTATCACACATCCATTTATTTTTTATCTTAAAAATAAAACAAAATTAGCTTTATTAAACATGTTTATTAATATTTATAAAAATTCATAACATAATTAATAATATTGATAATCTTTTGTTTTGAAAAAAAGATGATAACAAGTAAAGAAGTATATATGAATGGCACGTAACCCATGAATTACACAAAAGGTTCAAATTTGTTGGAATGGGACAATAATGACTAATACTTAATTTCCCACCTCACACCTCTGGGTGGTTTTCTTAGCATATATCGTTAAATGTACTAATAATTACATAGTAATATTTATTGTGCAAATACAATAAATGACTACCATCATAGAAATAGTAGTCGAAAACCTTGCTCACACATCGACATCGACTCTATTTGCATTGAGAATACAAAGACAATGTCCAAACCTTTACTAAAATTGTGTCCACGCCCTGAAACTTTATCACTTGCCAAATTTCCTAAGTTTTCCCAGGAACATGACGATCACCAGAAGCAATTTTCCTCCGGCGCTCCATCTTCCAACAAATCCATACCACACGGGTTTGCAGAAGGGGTCGGGCTTCAACTGCCGAGAACAGTGATACCCAGTTGATAATCCAACATTTGCATATGCACTGCATAGATATCAAAATATACCATCCTATAAGAATTTGTGTGGAAAAAACTAAAGACTGGAAGCTCTAGAAACGTACCTCCTCCATCCATGACAATCAGAAACAGTTGCTTACGTACGTGTCAAGCCAAAATAAACCATGAATCAAGCTGTACATTGGTATTTTTGGGACACATTTGGGGTAATTTTGAGTTTATTATAATTGTATTATAATATATGAATGAAAGAAGCTTTCTTATAAGATAAAGATGATGATAATTTTAATAGGTCTTGCATGCACTATATATTAACAAATTCTTTTCGATTTTTGTGCTTAGATGTATCCATAACCTTGTCTAGAATAGCATAGGCAATGAGACAAATGAAGAGATATCAAAGCAAAATATAAACAAAAACTCACCTAATGACTTCCAGGGCGATGCTCAAGACATTGAAGTTAAGGGGGTCTTCCTTGAGCTTGTCTCTTTCAGTCATGCAAATAAAAATGACGAAAGGGACTAAAAATGTGAGGGGCGAGAAGGTGTCATGGCCCATAAGCCTCTTCTGCTTTGTCTTTCCTTCCCCATTTTTCACATCAGCTTCATGCCCCTCTATGGCAAAAAATGAAGTACGAGCCGGAAGGTACCTGCAATTAAAACCGCAGTGTCCCCATTTAGTATATATGATGACTACTTTGAAAAGGTATTCTAGTTGCTTGATGAAGTGATCAAACTCACATCATTACTATGAATACCACCAAGACGGCCGGGGTGACGATTGAGAGATCAAAGACAGATTCACCAGTGTGCCTCAGATTTACAACTTGGAACAATGAGGCCACGAATTTCTCATTTCCATCCAGCCCATACAAGGCTTCCGAATTCCACTCCATAGAGCAAAAGAATAGAAACTCGAATACTATAAGCACCAACACAACAATGGCCATGACAAATGAATGCACACTAGGAAGCAAATAGTTGTATCCTATCTCTCTAGAATTATTCAGCATGTACCCGTACTCTACCCGCTTTGTAGTTTTCCCCAGAACCCAGATGACGCACCGCAAGGCGGGTGCAAATAATGTGTTTCCAAGAAGGACTTGAGGAATGAGAAATAGGAGGAGACCCGAGTTCTTCTTGAAAATCTTCATGTTCTCATTTGTTGGGACGAAACCACAGTTGGAGAAGGTGGACACCGCTGTGAACACAGAAAATATTTGCATCTGAATGCCTTTGTTCTTCAGTACTTCTTTTGCACTTGGAACAAGGCTTACGTACAGAAAGATCAGACCAGCGCCCAGTATTTGAATCACAAAAATATAACGAATGACTACATGACCCAACAGCTTAATAGAGCAGTTCCTCAGATGCTCACCACTCAAGGATTTGTCTCCATCTTCTACGATGGAATTGGGTTTTTCATCCTTCAACTGGGGATGAACTACCAAACCCGACTCAACCTTTGCAGGAAAGTTCCTAGAATTCGAAGGATTATCATGGACTCTACTTTCTATACTTTTTATCTTTGGGTAAAATTGGAGCCCACAAAGTTAAGTCTAAGCATGGAAGTGAAAATCTCCCCACCCATTAGCATCAAAGCGGTTATGATAACAAGTTGGGTGTTGGAGAATAGCTCCATTTCCACCGTAGACATGCTAGAAACTGTTGATGCGGACACGGCAGTGAAGAACAGATCAAGGTCTGCTAGCCTAATGGTGGTAGCTTTCAGCACTGAAAGCTTCAAAGCTAGAAAACCCAAGACGGAGAGAATGATGTAGTAAAAAAACTGAAACACAAATGAGTTCAGCTGCAATTCATGGAAATCAAACAAAGAACAAAGAAAACCCACAAAATATGTTCGGAAGCTAGACATTTTGGCGCATGAATTGTTGTAAAGCTGCTCAAATTTTTCGCGTAAGGAAGCAAAGATCCCCATCCTTTCTTGTAACACAAACAAAGTTCTGAGACTTTGTTTTGAGAAGAATGGAATGAAGTAACTGGGAAGGAGGTGGGATTTATATCTTATAGAAAGGAACCATGTCCCATCAATAATAGTGGGGATTGGAATTCCCCTTTCTATTATTGCACACAAGCCTTTCCTAATAACTTGGAGGCTGGGGCAGAAGAACAGTAGGCACAGTATACGGTTATTCTTAGTGTAAGAAGTTAAATAACCGAATCAGGCTTGGAGGCTTGTATTGTATACTTAATTCGTTAAAAGAGATTAAATAATTATCATATTTATGAATTTAATCTTTTCTATGTTTTTGTTTGAAAAATAACTTATTTTTAACATATATATACCCTTTATTATTTCAAGAATAGAGCTTATTCTATAGAAAATATATATATATATAGTACTTCATAAGGTATTTTTCATATTTTTAATTATTTCTTAAAACACTTTATAAAAAATAATTAAAAGCACCTTTTATTTATTTTAAAAATAATTTATTTATAGATCAAATTCTCTAAAAAGTTTTATATCTAAAGTTCCTTAAACTTATTTTTTAAATTAAAAAATATTTTTAAGAGCAATTTTCCAATAGTTCCTATGTCTTTGTTTTAAAAAAAAAAAAAAAGAAAAAGAAAAATTGTCCTTAATCTTTAGAATAAAAAAATAATTTTCAAAAGATGCCCTAAAATTTTCATTAATCCCCATCACACTTTTCCTCTGAATAGAAAAGGATGTAACTATGGTTTAAAAATAAAATATGACACTCATTCTCTTGCATTTCCAAATTATGATATTTTCAAAAAAAAATATTTTAGTTTTAATTTTATTAGCATGGGAATGTCTCTTGTCTCTTGTCTCAATTACATTGGCATCATGGAAAGTATGAGAAAAAAGAACAAAGAATACAAAGAACAAAAAAAGAAAAGAAAAACAATTAAAATTAGGTTTAACTTAAACAAATTTTTCCTGTGATTCACTAATTTTATTCATTTCATGCACAAAAATGAAGAAAATGATAAGGATTACCAGGAAACTTCTTACTTAGACCAATGATATTCTGGACATTGTGGGGAAGGGCCTAGTCCTGCTCCAATAATTACATAAGATTAATAGAGGGAAGAGTTTTGTAGGGCCAGATTTTGTTTGTGTCACTGCCATTTTCAATTTCTTAACAGCTCCCAGTTTTGCCGACAAGCCGTTTTCAATATGCCTACTTGTTTTGTTTTCAAACTTCTATAAATCCAAAGGATTCTAATTTCAAGAATCATGATTATAAATAAGTTTTAGGTTTTTAATGATAAAGAAATATCGGATGAATACGGTATTTCAGAAATGAAAACATATTTATAATTATGACCTCTGTAAATATCCGAAGAACTGAAAATTTATGTGTTGTAGATTTAGAGGAGCCTATTTAGGTCTAGTTTAAAATTTAATTTAAAGAATTAATGATGAAAATATAAGATCATGTTAATTAATTAATGAAGTTAATTAATCGATATTTGGTAAACCAACTTAATAACTTAATGTGACATAATAACTTAATTTAAGTCATTTAGTAAATTAAATATGTTTGATAAAATAATTTAATAGTATGACTTAAAGTCAAAAACAACTTTAAATAATAAGTGAAAACAATTAACTTATTTTTAAATTTGTATATTCATTTTACCTTTTTTTTACTATAATTTGTTTTAATTATCTTCACGATCTTTTTTACTACTCCATGACTTCTATTATTACTTAATCTCCTTTATCGTAATTATAATTTATAAAGATAAATATATTAATTTAATTATTTAGAATAAAGTTTAAGTTAATTTACTCAAACAACCTTAATACGTACTTAAAGTAAGAAGTAAGTAATAAATTTTAAGTCAATAACTTAAATATAATTTAACTTAAAATCAACTTAAATCATCAAATAATAAATATTAAGTTTTATCAAACACCCTCTTAATTATATACAAAAACTTATATTTAGCTTTTCGCTCACCTTAAAAGGCAAATCCAAACAAGCCCTAAGGTGCAGGTGCCCTTCAATTGAATTATTGATTGAAGTTAAAAAAGTACTGGACCTGCATGCATGCATGCATATAACATGTGAGTGTATATTTTCTTCTAATATTTTTTTTAATAGTTATGTGGACTGACATATGGATCCGCATATAGAGTGATGATGAATATTTAACTTAAAAGTTGAGTTATGAATCCAATTAAGGCTCCAATTTGGCCATGGGCATGGGCCAAGCCCTTCAATTATCATCCTAAATGATTTAGGGCAGTGAGGTTTTGTCTTTTGTTATGAGGCAACTTCTTACTGGTTTTTTTTTTATCCGAAGGTTCCTTAATTTTGTAGTCCTTCGATGATTTGAATTTTTACTTTTTGTTATCTTCCATTATTTCGTTGCTATTTCGAAGTTTCCTTAATTTACACTTCTCCTCCTATTTAATCATTGGTTTCCGTTTTTCAACAGTTCTTATTCAACCCTTTTTATTACATTTTCAAATCTTATTAGTTTATAATTCTTGGATCAGCAGGTAAAAACAAATGTCAAATAGTCATCTTTTGATGATAAATAAATACCATTGATGAGATGTGGCCTTGTCGGATCCTTTATTACTATTAAAAAAAAATAAAAATCAAATATTTATTGTCACAAAAATTTAAAAAAGAAAAAAGAAAAAATAACTCTTATTAAAATTTCAATTCTTGCATTTTACGTGGTATTTTTTTGTAATTCACCTGCATTTTTATTCAACAAAGAGCTCGTCTTATATATTTCTCCAATCATGAATTTTAAAACTAGGCCTAAAAATAGGAGGTTTTTTTTTTTTTCAATATTAGAAAAATTGGATATAAGATTTAATATACGCATTCTCCTAACTTCTTAAGATAGCTGGAAGTGACGCGAATTAAGTGTGTTTAACCGTTATTTTAGAAAATATTTATAATATTTCTAATATTTAAAAGATAAAAATTTTTAAATGTTAGAATACTAAAAACATTTTTTAAAATTATTATAAAATGAATTATAAATTAATCATAATTACAAAGTGATTCCACAACACGTTCAATTTAGTTTTTTTTTTTAAAAAAATCACTAAATTAACTAGTAACATTATTAATGGATAATGGTGACAATATTAAAGGGATGATATTTCCCATTGGAGCAACTACAAATAGATGTCATGTGTGTGATCACTAGTACTTGTGGTCTAGCTCATTTATGTCTCTCAAAACTATATAATGAGTATTACTATTAAGTTAATAATTCGATGTATAATATTAATTTACACCAAACCCTAACTATGATGCTTCCCAGAATAGTCATTATAATAACAAGCCAACCATGAATTGAAATTAAAAGTGTACCTGCATGCATGTGAGTTTACGTAAGGGATCTCTTTCTCTCTCTCTCTCTCTCTATATATATATATATAGATCCAGAGATTGGTTATTTGCAGGTAGCTTCCAACCTTAAATCTCAATTATGCATGCAATAATATTTTACCATTGATGGCCCTGCACCCTTAAATTGTCGTCTTAATGATTTTGGGGCAGTGATGAATTTCCGCTAATACATAATACTTTCTCTTCTTTTTTTTTTCCCTTTTTTTCGTTTTCTTTTTTTGTTTTTTAGTTCTTTTTTTTTTTTTTTTTTTAATTTGGGGAGTTGTCGAGGAACTTCTCCAAGTTTCATGAATTTATATATAGATTTAAGTGTGGTGATCGATCAGTTTGTCATGAAACTGATTTCTTACTCATGCAGCAGCGTGACTCGGACGGAATTGTTTCACTGTCATCTTAATTTCTTAGTGAGGTTTGTTGTTCTAATATTAAGATTTTTAATTCCTCTTTTATTTCCTATATTTGCTTAGATATTAATTTTTTCTGTCCTTCAATCATTTTAATATTTTCAGGGTATTATCAGTCCCTAATATTTAGATAATCTGATTGATTTTGTTGTAAAAAAACCATGTAGGAAATTGTTGTAATTATATCATATATTTATTTTATTTTATTTTTGGTCTCGGTATTTAAGTATTTTCATCTTTTGACTTCAAATATATCGTGTGACTTTTTAGAATGTTTCAACTTGGCTATTGATTTAGAAAAGTTATTATATTATGATTTAATAGTTGGATCAATACTTGAATTACAGTAATCATGACATGATAAAGTCCTAAAATGATGCCATTAATTTTGATTTGTCAAAATAAATTTTCCTAAGATTCACAATAATTTAGAAAGACATAAGAATTATTATAACTTTATCTCTATGAATGATTTAAGTAGCCAATAAGCATTTCTTCAAAATAAGTCTAAATGCTTCTATTGTGATGTGCTTAAGAGATAATAGACATCTTAATTATTTATATATATAAATGAATAAATAAAATTATAAATATTTGTAAATAATAAAATAATTATACATATATCAATTTTTTTATATCTGTCAGTATATCCAAATTAAATATATCATATTTTAACACTAATGTGTTTCAAATTCTTAATATTGTTATAAAAATTTTAAAATAATTTGAATATATATATATATATATATATTATTTCTTATTTTATCATTTTTTTTAATTTTTTTGTATATTTTTTTTATTTTTCATCAATTTTTGTCATTTTTTTTGTAAAATTTTTTACTGATATTTCTAGATATATCCCAATATATTCGTAGAAACCGATATTTTCATCTTCACTTCCACATATTCCCAAATAATTAATGTGATAAATCAAGAATTTGTGATTAATAAGGAATTATTAAAATAAGATTTCTTCTCATAATAAAATAAAGAATAAAAATTATGATAGTTCAATAATGTGTCACAAGTATTTAGAATTGTATATCAAGAAAAATTTATGGTTATTTAAGAAAGCACCAAACTTATATTAAGTTTTGGAAATGGTTCAAAACCTTCTAAGAAAGATAAACTTCCTAGTAATCCATTCAAGGATGTCAAGAATAAATAAAAGACTAGTGATAGTATCATTATGGAATCCAACAATCTTCCACAAGCCAAGATAAGATAATAATTTTGATGGAACAATAGTAAGGGCACCACCTTTTAAAACTAAGACGGATGATAAAGGAATTTTTAGTGTAATATATATTAAAAAATTATGAAACAAAATAATTATATTAATATGTTTCTTAAGATTCTAGGAGATCAATTCAATAAAGTAGAAAAAGTTAACCAAAATTAAGAACATATTAAGTCAACTTTTAAAAAGGACTATAAGCCTTCATTGAAGCCATTTGGATTATTTAGGAACCTATACCAAATGAAGATCTAATAAAAAGAACAAGTGAAAGGTTAAAAATATTAAATGAGAATTTAATTGTTCCAAACACTCCACAATCTTCTCATATAAGAAGAATTAATGATGAAGACATTAGTTTAGATAATAAGAATAATAATAATTAGTCGTTTAGATTTGTCGGTCCAACCAATCTATGGCTATGCTAAGCCATTTAGACATGCATTATTTGAGTTGGATATACTTTAAGCATGTATTGATATGATGACTTCTTAATTCGTACGAGGTTCATGGGTTAGGCCTTCCCATTAGGCCTTATCTTTTTATTTAATTGAAAATGCAACTTGTACTTTTGAATGCACTAATTCTATGCGTGATGATTCGATCTCAAAATTTTAATATTATTGCATTATTAGAGCCTAACATGTTACACTATTATAGTGGGAACATTTTAAATTCATATGTTAGAACATTTTTTTATTGTTTTAGAACCTTTTCTTAATTAACTATTAGAATGTTTTACGATGTGCTTCGTGTATATTAAAATTTTTGCAATGCATAATAATACAGTTTAGACTTGTGAGCAATTCCAATCTAAAATAGTTTTTCAAAGCAGCATTTCACCTTGGGACTTAGAGTTCATTAGGTAGTTATTTTAGAAAATGTTTTTAACTTTTTTAACACGTAAAAATTTTTATTATTTAAATATAAAAAAATATTTAAAATATTTTTAAAAATCACTATTAAGTACACTTTTACTCTAACTATACTATGAAGTGTACATGAAGTTTTGAATGATAATTTAAGAGATAATGCCAAGTAAGAATCAATGTTTTAATTTCCATGTAATGGATGGCCCATTGGAATGTGTTCTTTGAAGAAGATTCTAGATGAGGATAATAGCAGGCGTTAACCTTGTCTTAGAAGACAAGAAAAAGGACTACAGATTGGAAAAATGCCTACTAATACATTTCTTCAGGCTGCTCTTCCATGGACGCCCACTACGAGCTTGGTGAAGAAGAAAATGAAGGAGAAGAAAAAATAGAAAAAAAAAATTAAATTTTATTTTAGTAAATTACAACTTATATATATATATATATATATATATATATGGACAAATGGATGGTTAAGATTCAGCTTCAAATCTAGAAAACTGGTGATTGAAATTTAGCTCCGGCTTTTGGATATATTGATGGTAGAGATTTACCTTTAGAATTTGACACATGGAGAGTTGACATTGCTTCTTCCAAGGTCTTTCAGACTTAATTGTAAATAAAACTTAATTCAACTTAAAATGTAAAATAGTTTAATAGTGTTGAGTATTAAGTGGTTTATTTTTAATGTTTTATTTTAATTAAGTGTTAAGTTGTTTTTCTTTAATATGCTAAAAATCAATTTCTTAGTGCATGTAGAAAAATGTTTTTTTTATTAATTATTATTTAACCAAAAAGTAATGTAACATATTGCTAAAAATCTCGAAATTAATATAAATTATTATAACAATAAAATTATAAATAAGTAATTTATCATTAACATCCTTATAAAAATAATTATTATATTTATGCTTATTTTACATAATTAAGATAAAATAATTTAAAGCTAATAATTGACAAATAATAGATTAATAAAACCTCAATCAAATGCTAATATTCAGAATATCAAATTTGTTACAAGGGAAAAAAAAAACATACAAAATGACAAATTTCTAATAATGGTAAAAGAAATGATAAGTTAATTAAATGAAATAGTTCATCTGCAATTCTGTCACAAAAGAGGGAAAAAAAAATGTCAAAATGTTGCCAACACATCTTCCACATTCCCAATTCAAGTTGTACAAGTAGTTGTATCAAGCATAAAAGCTAGTTCAATCTCTTACATAAAACTTGAAGAAAATTCAATAAGGAATTAATGAAGCCATAGTGTTTTCATTGACTTGCAAGTCTTTATATACACAGAGTATATTTTACATATAAAAGGTGTAGATTTTACATATGGAAGTGTGTATTTATTTTCCTTCTTTTGTAGCCTATAACTTGGAGATTTTATTCTCTGGAATTTTATTCTCTTGAGTTGCAACTTGCAGCTTGGAGATTTTATTCTCTTGAGTTGTATTTGGATATGCTTAAGCTAGATTCTTAACATGGCCCCCTCAAACTAGTGTGTGGATTGGTGAAGATATCAGTAGGATAAGATGATGTAGGGATGTGTCATGTGATAAGATGACCTACTACAACTTTTTCTCAGACAAAGTGGTAGTCGAGGTCAATGTGCTTCGATCTTGAATGAAACAAAGGGATGTGAAGGGCACTAATATTATCACAAAATAATTATGGTGGTTATGCCAAAGGAACACCAATATCACAAAGAAGGAATGTGATCACTTTTAATTTCAACTATGGTAAAGGCCATAGATCTATATTCAACTTCAATGCTAGAAGGAGACACAGTGGGTTGTTTCTGTTGAAAAAACTAAACCACAAACAGAATCTCATGAAAGACGTTAAAGCATACAATAAAAAATTGTGAATTAAAAAAAGCTGACCTTGATTGATCCCATGGAAAGCCATTCATGTGCTCTTCTAGTGTTCAAGGATGCGCTTAATTCGTGAAGGAGAAAAACCCTGGGTTCAATTGGCTTTTCCCTTTCTACACCCAAAATACTGTGTGTGCTCTAAAGAGTTCGTCTGTGCAGTACGTTCTCTTCTCAGCCCTAAAGAGAAAGCAGAACATAATAGGATAGCCACTCTGCCTTTTTCCCTTCTATCTATCTATGTATATATATAGATGTATAAATAAAAATAATATATATATATATATATATAACACATACACAGTTTGGACCACTTGACTTAATGGGTCAAAAAAGTGAATTAGGGTGAGCCTATAGAAATCACACAATAATGTGTTCAACCTCATTATGGACCATAATGCAAAAATTAAATTAACACTGATTTATGACATTATCAAATTGATTATGTAAGTCCACACATAAAATTCCAACAATTCTCCCACTTGGACTATATAATCAAACATCACAACATACACATAATCATAAATCAATGTCCCATAGAATCTCTCTCATCAAAAACAAATAATCAAAAGCAATCATATATGCTTCATTGCTTGATTCATAGGGAAATATTCAATAATAGCAATCCTTCCAACAATAGCATAATATTACAATACCAAAAGTGGCTCCCACTAACTTAATACAACCTAGGCTTCTAACAACCCCATTTGAGTTACATGTTCCTGAAACACAACTATGGGTAAGCCTTTTGTTAGTGGATCTGCCAACATACCTTTTGTGGACATGTGCTCAATATCAATAAAAGACTTTGCCACTTTCTCCTTAACAAAATAGAACTTTACATCAATATGTTTGGAGTGAGAAATACTCCTAGTGTTCATAGAGAAAGCAAGAGTTGCAGAATTATCATAAAATAATTTCAGTGGTCTAGAAATGAAGTCAACAACTCCCAAAGCTGGAATAAAATTCTGCATCCACATAGCATGACAACAAGCCTCATAACATGCCATATACTCTGCCTCCATAATTGAGGATGCTATAAATGTCTGCTTGACACTTTTTCCAAGATACAACTCCTCCTGCCATCATAAAAATATAGCCCGTAGTGGATTTCTTATCATCTATGCAGCCAGCAAAATCAGCATCACAAAACCGAACTACATCAAGTATGTTGGTGCACTGATATGTCAACATTAAGTCCTTAGCTCCTTACAAATACCTAAGGACCTTCTTAGCAGCTTTCCAATGTTAACTCCCAAGATTGCTCAAGTACCTTCCCAACATGCCCACAACAAAAGCAATATCAGAGCGTGTACATACTTGAGCATGCATAAGGCTGCCAACCACAGATGAGTAAGGAATGGTTCCCATTTCCTCTCTCTCATCATCATTTTTAGGACACTGAGTCTTTGAAAACTTATCACCCTTCACAATTGGCACTCTAGTAGAACTACAGTTGTGCATATTGAACCTCTTCAATATCTTCTCAATATAGGTTCTTTGAGATAATTTAAGCACCCCATTAGCCTTATCACGAATAATCTTTATGCCCAAAACATAAGAGTCTTCACCAAGATCCTTCATGTCAAAATGGGTTGACAACATGTGCTTTGTCTCAATCAACAAGTTTGAATCATTTGATGCGAGTAGTATATCATCAACATATAAAACAAGAATTATATAACTACTCCCACTGACACTCAAATATATGCATCTGTCAACTGTATTCTCTTTAAAACCATTTTGGGTGATAATCCTATCAAACTTCATATACCACTGCCTCGAAGCCTGTTTAAGACCATAAATTGACTTATTGAGCTTGCAAACTAAGTCTTCATTTCCAACTTCTGTAAAACCAGTAGGCTGCTCCATATACACGTCTTCATTCAGATCACCATTCAAGAAAGTTGTCTTGACATCCATCTGATGTAGCTCCAAATCAAAATGAGCTACTATGACCATAATCACTCTAAAAGAGTCCTTGGTCGACACAGGTGAGAAGTTTTCTTTAAAATCAATCCATTCTCTATGACTATAACCTTTAACCACAAGTCTAGCTTTATATCTCTCTATTCGCCCACTAGAATCATGTTTGGTCTTAAAGACCCACTTGCACCCAACTGGTTTACAAGCATATGGCAATTCGACCAAATCCCAAACACCATTCATATACATAGAATCCATTTCATCATCCATGGCTTCTTTCCAAGAAGTGAATTGAGGACAATGAATTGCTTCTTGATAAGTGACTAGATCATAAACATCATAACCATCATACTCATGCTCCTGCAAATAAATCATGTAGTCATCTAAAATAGCCGGCCTACGAACCCTCTATGATCTTCTCAAAGGAATCCCATCAACAACAATATCATTAACAGGAATGCTAGGTTCCACTTGATCACCATGCTCTCCTTGATTAGTGGTTGGTTGTTGGACAATAGGAACATCCACATTTGGAACATGAGAGGTAGGAAAAAGAATCACAACATGCTCTTCTCCAAAAGGTATCTCACGAGACACAAAATTTGGATCAACATTAACTTCATCCTCAAAGTATACAACCCTGTCTGACTCAATGATCCTGGTGGTATGAGATGGACAATAAAATTTGGAACCCCTTGATTCAATGCGATAACCAACAAAGAAACCACTAATGGTTTTACAAACATCATGTTGCCAAATGTAAGTTGCATGACTCCATTCCTATAATTGATGATAGCATTTGAAGTAGCTAGGAATGGTCTTCCAAGTATGATAGGAATATAGTTAGTTCCTTTGGCCACCGGATCCTTATCAAGAACAACAAAATCCACTGGGTAGTAGAACTTGTCAACTTGAACTAGGACATCTTCAATCATACCTCTTGGAATTTTCACAGATTTATCTGCTAAAGATAGAGTGATTGATGTTGACTTCAACTCTCCCTGTCCCAATTGCTTATAGACAAAGTAAGGTAGCAAATTCACACTTGCTCCCAAGTCCAACAAAGTTTTCTCCACACACGTCTCTCCAATCATCATTAATATGATAGGACAACCCGAATCTTTGTATTTCACTGGGGACTTGCATTGTATAATGGAACTTACTTGCTCAGTTAAGAAGGTTTTCTTACTCACATTCAACCCTCTTTTGATAGTGCATAAGTCCTTTAGGAATTTTGCATAAGTCGGAACTTGTTTGATCATGTCTAGTAAAGGGATATTAACTTTCACTTGCCTCAACACTTCAAGAATTTCTGATGTGTTGTTGATTCCCCTTTTGCTTTATCACTTCTTCTTGGTTGATGGTCCTCTTCGGTTTTTCATTCACCTTAGCTTCGAGGTCCTCCTTTTATGTACTGCTTCCTTTCTTCTTTCCTTTGTTTTCCTCACTCTTCTCTTTCTCTACTTCAGTCTCTAGTTCTTACTCTGGCTTGGGTGTAGGCAAATCAACCTCTTTACCACTCCTTAAAGTGATCACTGCTTTGATTTTCCTCATCTGAGAAGATTCTCCCTCCTGAGCCTCCACTTCATGGATACCCTTTGAATTTTGATGAGGTTGAGATGGAAATTTTCCTTTTTCTTGCACTATGTTGAGATTAGTAAGCCTTGAGATCTGGTACTGGAGATTATCTACTTCTGAGATAGATCATTGTGCTTCCCATCAATCCTTCTATCTCGATTGGCCATTTTTTGCATGATCTGGGCATTTTCTTGCCTTATCTGAGCATTTACTTGCATGAATTGATCATTGATGGATTTTTGGTCTACTACAAAGTCTCCCACGACCTTGTTAAGATTCATAATGGCTTGTTCAAGACTTGAGGCTTGCGGGGGTGCTTGGCCAGGCTGCGTGTACTGAGGTGCCCTTGGCTTCCAAGAGAAATTCGGATGCTTTCTCTAATTTGAATTGTAGGTGTTGCTATATAGAGCATTATTATTGGGCTTGAATTATCCAATAACATTTTCTTGATCCCCAAACATTTCTCTCACAACTGGCATCGTAGGACACTCTTCCACCAAGTGCTCAAAAGATTGACAAATCAAACACGGCTTAGCTTGCATTGGTGTGTTTGAAATGGCCTGCACTTCAAGTTCCTCCATTCTTCTTCTTACCATAGCTGCAAAGTTTGCTTTCGTATCAGTACCTTCATTCAAAGTATACATCCCAGCCTTAGTATTAGAAGCATTTGGTTGAGAATTCATTCTTCCCACTTCTCTGGCATTGGGCTCATCCCATCATCTTGAAACTTCAGCTACATAACTCAAGAAATCCATGGCTTCCTCCGGATTCTTACTCATGAAGTCTCCTCCGCACATCGTTTCTAAGAGTTGCATCATTGAGGAAGACATACCGTCGTAAAAATAGCTCACCAATAGCCATGTATCAAAGCCATGGTGAGGACAAGCATTGATAGTTTCCATGTATCTTTCCCAACATTCATAAAATTTCTCATTCTCCTTAGTTGAGAAGTTTGAGATTTGCCTTTTCAAGTCGTTTGTCCTATGAGTCAGGAAAAATTTCTTGAGAAATTCAACTTGCAAATCAGTCCAAGATCGGATACTCCTTGGCCTTAAAGAATTAAGCCGGACTTTGGCCTTATCCTTTAAAGTGAAAGGAAATAGCTTAAGCCTCATCAAGTCGATTGAAGTTCCTCCTTCTCGGAAAGTGTTACAAACTTCTTCAAATTCCTTGATATGCTGGTAGGGATTTTCACGGTCCATCCCATGAAAAATAGGTAGAAGTGGCACAATATGGGGTCGGATCACTAGTTGCTCTGTAGGTGGCACTATGTATGACGGTGCACTCATACAAGGTGGATGCATGCGGTCCCTCATGGATCGGTATGCGTTGAGATTTTCTGTTAGAGCATGTTGACTATGCTGATCTTCAGGTATAACTTCCATGACTTCCACTTCCAATTCCAACTTTGTTTCGTGAGGATTTTTTATTTTCACAAGTCTTCCCTCACTGTCTCGTATCCAATATGGCATACACAACTAGCAATATCTGAAACAAAAATAAAAACAAAGAAAACACAAAAAAAAAAAAAC
This sequence comes from Vitis riparia, assembly GCF_004353265.1. Classification (NCBI taxonomy): domain Eukaryota; kingdom Viridiplantae; phylum Streptophyta; class Magnoliopsida; order Vitales; family Vitaceae; genus Vitis; species Vitis riparia. The sequence continues at coordinate 22,626 of NW_023269676.1, read as the reverse complement.
AATTCTAGAAAGAAAGAAAATTGCGATTAAATAAAAACTAATTAAAAGATAAATTAAAAAAAAAACAAAGATAAATAAAAAGAAATAAAATAAAAAGTTTAGTAAAGGAAAAGAAAAATCACCAAACTTGTGATGAAGATCACAAGTATTCTAAAAAAATCATATCACTATGAAGTGGCACCATCCCCGGCAATGGCACCATTTGATTCGTCCCCAATTGGTGTCATCTGATTCAGTCCTCAGACGGGAGTTATCAACAAAATTTATAAACCTATTTCACCATATACTAGGGTAGCATACCTAGCATAGCATAGTGGTTCTAGGATCGTTCAATGGGATGGGTTTTCATTTCACACCTGATATTTGTTTAAAGAATTGGATTGATGTTTTTTCTTTTCTAAGTTAGCTTTAAAAGAAAACATAAACTTTGGTTTGAAAAAGGTTGGTTTTAAACTAACTAAAAAAATAGTAATTGATTTTAATTACAAAGAAAAGGGTCTCTTGGATTTTCAGGTCACTAGATTCAGGCCCCTTATACAAAAGCGGAGATTCCAGATCTTTCCTCTCATTGGGGATTTAACTTATAGTTATCCTCCCAACTGGTGTGTTACAATTGCTTCCCATTAATGATTTCAACGCTTAATCCCTGATCTTAAACCTTGGATTACCCTTCAAAAGCTCGCAAGAGATAACTAATGGATGTCTCCAGGGAGTCCAAAAGCTTACCAAGTGTTGGCCTAAGTGATTATAAGGGATTTTAAGTTAACTAAAAATATAAAAACCATTAACGGGTCACAACTTCCTCTTCATTAAAAATTGAAACAAGGAAAACTCCCACTTTTGTAATCGGGTCCCTTACTTAGCTTTCTTCCGTTCAAGAAACAAAAAGTCTAGCCACTTATCCTCTGAGAAAACATCTTCAGAGGTTGTTTGGCTAGAAAGAAAAATACAATCAAAATGAGTAGGTAAGGCAGAGCAACACTTTGTATATTTCTTACTAAAAATGTACAAGTGATCCCCTCTAAAATGTCTTCCGAGATTTAGAGATGTCAGATATATTACAAGGAGATATCTTAGGATATATAAAGAGAGATATTTTCAACCTCTTGATTAGATATCCTAAATATCTTAAAAGATCTTCAACTGGTTACAAGGAGAGAATAGATAATTACACCAAATATCTTAAGGTAAAAATCTAACGAAGTTGGTGTAAAATATCTAAATATTACATTTTCGCATGAGGAAAAGGTGATGCGAAAATTTTCGCATCGGAGAAAGGCAGTGCAAAAATTTTCACATCAGAGAAAAAGTGATGCGAAAATTTTCGCATAAGAGAAAGTCAGTGCGAAAATTTTCGCATCAGGGAAAGTCAGTGCGAAAATTTTCCCATCAAGGAAAGGTAATGCGAAATTCTTTTTCAGCTTGGCACAGTTGCCTTCAAATGGCCATAACTCTTCGTTTCAACTCCTATTTGCACACCGTTTGAAGAATTGGACTCTTGACTTCCCAAGATTCGAAATGATATACATTATGTAGACAATGGACTCCAATAAGTGCTCCAAATTTGCCTTTCAACTGCTACTCTTTTGAATTTCGCATAGCATGTGAAGATTTCGCATTACCATGTGAAATTGCTTCATGATGGATTTATTTCTCTAATCTTCTTCCTTGCATCTCTTGATTGGATTGGAAGCTCATTCCCAAGGGTTGTACAAAATTCTCCCTCATTCTTGGCTTGCTTCAATGATAAAAAAGCTACCAAAAACACCAAAACTAGCCAAAAATCGATTAGAAACATTTGTAAGGGTCCTTAACATGCCAATTGAGTTAAAATGTATTAATTACTACTCAAAAGTCTTTAAAAGAGTTTATAACAAGCTATAAAAGAGCACTTTTTGAGTAGTAATCAGAAACACATATTTTTAAAAAACCGAACCAAACCAGCTAGTCATGGTTCCAGTCCGATTCGATGAATTAGGCCAAAAAATGGTTGAATTGGAATCAGACCAAGTGAATCGGTGGTCCAATCGAGGCATCGGACGATTTAACCAATTTTATTTTATTTTTTTTACAATATCAAAATGACTCTATTTTGATGACTATAAAAGCTTTTTTTCTCCATCATCTTCCCCTATCCCTTCCCCTTAGGCACCCTAACTTCAATAGTAACCGCCAACTATCACCACCAACTCACTTGCTGCTAACGAGGAAGTGATTTCTTTCCCTTTGCGGTCACCCCAACTCCAACATCCACCGCCGCTCATTGTCGCCACCAACACGTCTTCCTATAGTTGACAAGAAGGTGAAATCTTAAACTTTCATTTAAAAAAAAAATTAATTTTTATGTTTTTATATTTAATGTCTTAATTTTTTGTAGATTATAATTATAATTTTATGTTTAATATTTAATTTTTATAATTTTTTCATTTTTTGTTTATTTATTGCACATTGAAATTTTAATTTATTGAAATTTTTGTTGATTTATTTATTATAATTGAAATTTGAATCATTTCCATATTTTATTTAGTTTAGAATTTTAGACTTTAGATTCTATATATATTTACTTTATTTTCATTTTTTATTGATTTAAAAAAAATTATTTGAGTTTAAATAAATTAATGAAATCATTGAAAAGTAAAAACACTAGGGATTAAAATAATTTATCGATTTTCAAATAAAATTGTAATTTTTAAATTTGAAATAAATATTTGATTTGAAAGTAAATTTCTCATTTTTGAAAAAAAAAATTGTAATAAATTTCAGAACTTTTAATTCTTTGATTTTTTTTTTTAATTGTTGATGACTTGATTTTTTTTTTTAATTAAATTGTTGACTAGTCAATTCTTTAATTGTATGATTAAAATTGTGATTTTTATATACAATTTGATAAAAAAAAATAAAAAAATGGAATCAAACTTGACCCCATTCTCTGGTCAAGATTCAACTACCAATTCACAAACAACTAGAAGCAAGACCGACCTTGCATAGGAGCATGTTTTTTAAGAAAGATATACAAATGGAAGAAAAGCTCTCATTTGTTTGCATTGTAAAAAAAATTGTAAAAGGTGGGAGTATTCATAGAATGAAGTAACACTTTGCTGGAGTGAAAGGGGATATTAGTCTATGTAAATCGGTTCCTTCTAATGTTAGATTTTGAATGGAAAATTCTTTACAAGAGTTTTTGAATTCCAAGAAAGCAGCCCAAGAAGCATATGAATATAGAAATCTTTATGGTCCTAATGTGTCACAATTTGAAAGGGATATGGAAAAAAGTGAAAAGAGATTCAAGAAATACAAAATCCTATGGCAGCTAAAAAGAAAAAATTCAGCAGTGTATAAGTATTTTGAACGAAGAAATACTAAAGAAGCTCAACCTTCTATGAGGAATGTATTAGTTAGGAAAGAAGCTATTTGGAGAGTAGATATGGTTGTTAAGATATTCTGTTATGATGCATGCATTCCTACTAATGTTGTGAATTCCTTCTACTTCAAGTCAATTACAAATGCTATATCTGCAATTGGTATTGGATATAAGGGTCCAAATTACCATCAACTATGGGTTAATCTTTTAAAGGATGCCAAGAAGGAAGTTCAATTACTTGTGGACTCTTATCATGAAATTTGGGTAAAAGTTGAGTGTACAATAATGGGTGATGGTTGGATAGATAATGGACAAAGAACACTCATAAACTTTTTTGTTTATTGTCCTAAAGGAATATCGTTTGTGAAATCTATTAATGCTTCAGATATTGTCAAGGATGCAACTAATTTGTTTCAGTTATTTGATGAGGTGATTGAATGGGTGGGTCCACTCATTGTTGTTCATGTAGTGATTGATAATGCAACATATTATGTGCCCATAGGGAGATTGATTTCTCATAAGTATAAACACATCAATTGATCACCTTGTGCAACTCATTGTCTTAATTTAATCTTTAAGGATATTGGTAAGATGGACCATGTTGTTGAACTTGTAAGACGTGCATCAAAGGTGACAATTTTTGTGTATAATCATGTTGCTTTGTTAAGTTGGTTGAAAAAAAAAATGAGGATGGATAGAGATTCTCTGACTTGGTGCTTTTCTCTTTGCTACTACATTCATTGCACTCAAGAGTCTTCATGATCATAAATATGACTTACAAGATTTGGTGACTAGTTTGGAATAATTGTTTGATACTTGTGAATCTTAAGTCTCCACTAATGTGCTTATTGTGTATTGTTGATTGTGATGAGAGGTATTTGATGGGACATGTGTATGAAAGCATGTATAGGGCTCGTATAGGGCATCAGGAAATTATTTAACCTCAACAAAAGACTATACAAGCCTTATACAAAGATCATAAAGCAACGTTGGGATCAACAACTGAAGAAAGGCATTCATTCAGCAGCTTATTGGTTGATTCCATGTTTCTAATATGATTAAGAAAACTATTGTAATAAGCCAACTGATATTGAAGGTGTCATGGATGTTATTGATCAAAAAGTTTTGAAAGGCAAGCTTGATAAGATTAATGAAATGAAGTTGTTTCGTGATCAATTGGGAAGTTTTGGAAGAGACTGCTTGTTCTTCACGTGAAGTACTTCAACCTGGTAAAAGATAATTTTAATTTATTAGTGTGTTTGATCTTTTTCATTAGTTACCTACTAACTATTTAATATTTCAAACTTGCTAATGCTTTTTTATTTTTCTTATTTTTAATGTGAAAATGGTAACTAGATGAATGGTGGAGGCTACACAAATACAATGCACCGTATTTGCAGAAGTTGGCCATTCAAATATTGAACCAAACTACATCGTCTTCTAGATGTGAAAGGAATTGGAGTGTCTTTGAATGTATACATACAAAAAAAAAATGAATAGATTGGAGCATTAAAGGCTTAATGATCTTGTATACGTTCATTATAATTTGCAACTAAAAAATTAGTATAAATGTTTTCTTGGTTGTTTTGAATTTAAATTCTTTCATTCACAATTATGAATAAGTATATGTCTTTCTTTTTTAGATTCTATAACAAGAAAAGGACCTATGATCCCATTGACTATGCATGCATTGATGAGACCGATTTTTAGATAGTTGATGAGAATGAGCCGGTAGAGCTAAATGTTGAAGAATTGGAAAATCTTCTATATGAAGAAGGCAAACAAAGTGGAAGGTTAGAGTTCTCACATTGGTTAGTAGAATATTTAAACGTATAAAAGTTCAATAATTATATTTTTTTTTTTCAAAAATAATTTCTTGGTGATATAATATTTTTGTAGATGATGAGGATGGTAGTAACGTGGCTATAGAAGAGCTTGATGTGGAGAACTTTGGTTTTTTAGATGCTCACTTTGAATCTCCATATCCCAGATAGTTTAAATAAGGATTCCATTAAGTCGAAAAAGGAAACATGGTCCCTCACGCAATATTGCATTACAAGGATTAAGGCCAGAGAAGAAGGTAAAAGTTGCATTTAATGAGTACAATCAGTTGGTTAAATAGAAAAAAGGAAAACACTTACCAAGCTACATAAGGGAACTTGTACGTAACCACATAGTGTACCTCTCCAAGCTAGTGATTGGAGAAATGTTCTAGACGATGCAAAATAGGAAGTATGAGCCTTTGTTTTGGTATGTTATATTTCTCACTATATGATATATCATTTGATTATTATCCTATTTTGTGATTAACGTTTGAATCATTTGTAAGAAAAATTTGAAGTAGATGAAGATTGAAAACATTACATATTAGGTATAGCCTTAAATAAATATAGAAGCTATAAAAATAGGATGAAAGCAAAATACTATGACCCTTGGCATACAGATGAGGAGAGGTTGATGCATAAACCACCATTTGTCTTTGATGTTAATTGGAAGTGGCTTGTCCATTTTTTGAGCTCATTAAAGGCAGAGGTAATTAAAATGTTTGTATAATACAATGTTAAATTGAATGCCAATATATTATGAAATAAATTTGTTTTAAATATAGGTCATCTCTAAAAGGAACAAGGAAAATAGAGCTAAACAGAAAATCAATCATACCTCAAGATCCAAGAGTTTTGCACAGCTTCGCTATGAACAAGTTAGGAAATCTTTTTTAATAATGCATGTATTATGTTAATCAGCACAAGTTTATGATAATGTAATATTTGAGGATGATAGACCTAATTGAGAAAGGATGACATACAACCTAATTGAATAGAGATGTTTAAGCAAATACATACACGTAAGAATGGAACACCAATTGATGAAGTGTCTCGTGAAATTATGGTGAATGAATAGTTATCTTCTAATAATTCTTATAGAATGAAAATTTATGGTACATTTTCTTCATACATTTTAACAATTAATCTTCCATGATATTCTTTGTAGGCTAAGTTTAATGAGCTTTTGGTGACTCAAATGCAATCACACACCGAGGAGTCTTCAACATCCACCTCATCCACAGTTGTGTCATCCACTCCACCATTGGTGGATGACATATACACACAAGCAATGGGCTAGGAAAGACATGGTCAAGTATGTGGTCTAGGGTTTGGTCCAACTCCTACATTAGTCTTTGGATCCATAATAATAAGAGAAACAAATGTGGCCCTTGCATCAAAGCTTAAGGATACATAGGAAGAATTGATGCATTTCAAACAAATGCATCGGGGCATGAAGAATGTATAGAAAAGAAAATTCATCAACAACAAGAACAAATGGAGTTGATGCAATAACACATACAATAAATGTAACATATGATGCATCAAATGTTACAGTTTCAATAAGGGCAACATGGTTGACAAGGCCCCTCTTTCAATTTCAGCAAATGTTTTTTTTTTTTTGGTTTGTGATAGATGAGATTTCAATAGCATTTTTGATACTTTATGCAATTGTTTAAGCTTTGACATGAAACTTTTTTGTTCATGATTGATGTTCTATCTAGGTTCTATCGTAACCAACTTACCTTTTTAAGCCTTGGATTACCCTCTTATTGTTTATCTTATTTTTTTCTGCTTTATTATTTCTCACACTTCATTATGGTTTAGAATGATGTGATGATAAGTTTTTTCCCATTGCAATCACTCCTCATATGCAGGTTGTCAAAGCTAACCTAGGTACTTTTAATCCATACTTAATACACATGTAACATTCTGCAAAACTTGAATGATACTAACTGCACTGTGTCATCAAGTTGAGATGCCTAGATTAATGAATCCTTATTATCTACAGGTCTTGGAAGCTTTAGTCTAAGTTCAAGCGACGGGGATACTGTTAAGGTAAGCAAATTTACATATGTAGATATAATAGTTAACTATTTGTACTGTGTTTACTTGTAATAAAATTGTAAGTTTGGCATTTGTAGATTCAATAGAATAGCAATGAAGAACCTTGTGCACAAATGCTCAGTTTTGGTTTTATTAAAGTTGCCAAGCTCCAACACAGTCTAGTTGCAATCCAAGTTTGCCCAAATTTTGGTATTTGTTCTAGTTTTCTGATTTTCTCTACAAGTATTTGCAACCATGAACTTCCTAGTGGCAAAGTAACTATCTGTGTTGAGACTGATGAAATGCTTAGTTGATTACTGCGATAACCAAGGAATTAATTCACAAATGACAAAATCACAGAGTTGGTCTCATGACTAGAGAGGAATATGTTGAGAAGGTTTAAAGCCTATTAATCATAATAGAATTTTTTTTAATTAATCTACATTGCAAAACCTTGATAGACCTAATCATGGATATCTTGTTGGTGATCCTGGTTATATTTACCATGCTTTTGATTTTTGTTTATTTTATTAAAGATATCATATTACTTTATCTTGCATTATGGAAACATATTGTGATTGGTTCTACACATTCTATGAATATTGAGGTTAGTTTTTTAGCTTATGATAGAACATTGGACTAAGTTATCTTTGGCTTATTGGATCTCTGTAATTTTCACATGTGGTGATAATGTTATTTCTAGGGATTATGAGAATCATTTAAGCTATGTTTGGTTCTCGGAAAATTTAAGGGAAAATGCAAATGAAAGAAAATAGAGAGGAAAAATAAAAGGAAAGAAAAAGTGAAGGAAAATAAAAAATAGAATTAAAGATAATAAATTTTTTCATTTGCTACTTCAAACTCATTTTATTTATTTTAACTCATCAATATAAAGATTAAATAATTTTAAAATGCATAAGTTTCTTAACTAATTTTAATTATATTTAATTTTCTTTGGAATATTTTATAGAACAACCAAACATGAGAAAATCATTTTCCTTATCATTTTTTTTCTTTCCTTTGTACTTTCCGGAAACCAAATATAACCTTAAAGAACTTAATTCTGCTTCTTTCATATTGAAGTGGAAAAAATCCATGAAAAAATCTCACTAAAGTGAATTTAAATGGGTAAATGGTAAAGATGTCAGCACCATTGCTATGAACTACACTGTCACCAACATAACCACCATCAATCTATCAATTCATTTTTTGTTGTTATCTCCAGTAACACCACCACTGTGACATGGTATCAACAATCCAAACATCATGACCAACACCATCAAACTTCATCATGGCTTGATTTTGATGTTTAATTGCTTGAAATTATATCAAGTAATGTCTATCTTTAGGGTCCCCTGAACGATTGTGAAAGATTTGCCAATAGCCAATTCTAATATCACTAGAAATCTCAACTTCGTTAGATGCTTCCAGACATGTGGAGTTGAAAAATATCTTCAGTATGCTCATTTTTTCTAATGATTCTATTGTTGAGTTGAAATTATAGTAAGCCTGATATCATTTGTACTGATATGAGCTTAAAAGATCATATTTCCTACCTAACATTTGTTGACTTTGTGATTTGTTTGGGATTTGCATCTTTCGAATGATCTTTTGAAGAGATTGCTTGTAATGCTTTGTAGATTTTCTAAAAGTGTCCCATGCTATACAACCATATCATCTGCTCCTAATTATGTTATGGATAGTCAATTATTTCCAATTATGTTAGTAGTGAAACACTCATTAGCTCATGTATTGACATGAATCCTCCATGCATCTTAAGCTATTTTTAATCTTCTTATATTTAAAACTGCATTGGATTGTCTATATCTAGGAAGGGTTTATTTTATCCTTCATCATGCAATTTGATATCATTGTGAAATTATCCTTTATCACAATTTAGGAATAAAAACTATTGTCTAACTTGTTTTTATTCTTTTTTTTTATTTTTTTTTTCTAGTTTGTTATTACTTATTTACACATATTCTAAATTGTAAGGTTTTAACAATGCATTAGTTCCAGCCTTAGCTCAAGCTAGTTTCCCGTACATATCTACACATGATTGCCTTCATCGGGTACATTGTATTTATTTATTGGGTTTTTCTTTAAAAATGATGTTATTGTATAGTTGTCTTAATGAAGAGAACAGAGATCCTTGATTTGGTTCCTGGGTTGACTATGGTGAATCTCAATTTTCAATTCTTCTTGCTTTCTTTCTTTCTCGTTTGTAGGTCTATGGAATATCATGAACCTGAATGCTGGAAACCAGATAATGGTTTTCAGTCTAGAGTTTCATAGATTCCATCTTCCAAAATGTTTTTATATATAATATTTACAAACAAAATTCTCTAGTCATTGAAATTATGATTTCATTGATATTTCATTTCTGATGAACACACCTTGATCATGATATTATGTTATACTATAAGGCTACGTACGACATTGAAATATATAATTGTTGCATAACTTGCATTAGTATTTACACTAATTGAGAATTGAGGGTCCTAGTGAGGGTGTTCCAAGAGTTTTGGCATGCTTCAGTAATGTTAGTTTCAACATCTATCATAACATGGTTTGTTTAGTAGTAATTTTTATTATTATTATTATTGATCTTGCTATTTTTCTCCCACAATAGAATCTTCTTCATCATGAGCCCCTCAAGCTTGTGGATGGTGGCCAATCCCAAAGAACCTTTGTTTACATAAAGGATGCTATTGAAGAAATCTTGTTCATGATTGTGAGTGGACCATCCTTTCCTTCATTATAGAATTCCACATTTAGTTTACATGGAAGAAAAAGGTTGTTGAGTATTATGACCACTTCTCAGGATAATCCTATCAGGGCTTCCCTAACAATGAAGTTTCTGTTAAACAGCTTGCAGCAATGATGACTGAGGTGAATGAGACATTGGTTTATTTGATGTAATATTAATCTTATTTTTTGGGATTCTATATATCGATGTTTTCCTTCCATTCTTCAGGATTATGTAAAAGTAAGTGGGGAACCTTCTTTAGAGGATATGCTTGAAGTTGTGCAACTACTTGTGAGGAGGGAAAGTTAAACCTTTGCTCCAACATCTTATGCACAAGCAGGAGACTTTTCTTCATCTAATGATAACTAAATTCATTAGCATATTTTGTGAGTTTTAGGAATTTGTATTTTCCATATGAATGATAACACTGAATTGGTTTCAGTTTGTAAAAATGAATGTTTCAATTTTTAATCCATGACTTGAATTTTCTAGCTTATGTCTTTATAATTATAAATTATTTTTATCTTTTGGAGTTTCTACAAATTCACTAAATTATTTACATTGGATGAGTGGGGCGGCTTTTAAATTGATTCACGTGGATTGGATGAGCTTTAAAAATTATTAAAAAAAATAGTATCCTATAGAGGTGTCCAAAATCAAAAGCCTTATTGAATATTTATATATGGATGTCCTTATGGAGGCAGCCAAAACCAAGATCACCATTAAAGCTACTCTATGGAGGTGGCCAAAACCATGACCACCATTGATGGTAAATTATAAAGGCCCATTGAAGGAGTCTATGAAGGCAACCTGAACTAAAACCACCATTAAATACAATCTATGGAGGTGGCCAGATAAAAACCTCCATTAAAGAAAAGTTATGGAGACAACTAGAACCATAATCCCCATTAAATAAAACCTATGGAGGTGGCCAGATCCAAAACCCCCCATTGAAAGCAGTCTATGAAGGCGGCATACATAACTACCACTAAATATTTGATATTTCGTAGCGGGAAAAACACACCCGCATCTATACGCCTTCCTTATTCAAGTCCTTATAGTAGGGCAAAAGGTTCATGGCTGCCCTTATACCCTTTGTTTGTGCCACCTATTGAGACGTTTTGTCGTGGCCATATTTTGTTGTAGTAATAAGATATGGTGGCAACAATTTTATCTATAGGCGTGGGTCTTGACCACCTCCATAGGTGCTACTTCTTGTAGTGAAATAATGTGCATGTTCTCAAATTGTATCTTCAAATTAAAAAAAAAAAAAAAAAAAAAAAAAACGTTATGGCTTAAAGCAAGCTCTTAAGAGTTTAGTATGAAAGACTGAGTAAATTTCTTTTGGTAAATAATTTTAAAATAGGAAAGATATATACAACCTTATTTATAAAAGTAAAAAAAAAAATGATAACATCATTATTGTGCAAATATATGTAGATGATATTATTTTTACATCTACTAATGAATCTATTTGTTAAGAATTCTCTAAATGTATGCATGGTGAATTTGAAGTGAGCGAGGTCAACTTCTTTCTTGGACTTCAAATCAAGTAAACAAAAGAAAGCATCTCTATTAATCAAACAAAGTATGTATAAGATCTCTTCAAAAAATTCAAGATAAAAGATGCTAAGACCATAGGAACTCCAATGAGCTCATCTACTAAACTTAAAAAAGATGAATAGGGTAAATCTATTGATCCTACTTTCTTTAGAGACATAATTGGATCTTTACTTTATCTAATTGCTAGTAAATTTGGCATAATGTTTTGTATGTGCTTGTGTGTTAAATTTCACTATTGTCCTAAGGAGTCTCACTTAAGCGCGGTTAAAATAATTTTTAGATACTTTAAGTGATCAATTGATCTAGGTTTACGGTACCCTAAGAACATATATTTGGATTTAATTAGTTATTCAGATGTTGACTTTGCAGATTGTAAAATAGATAGAAAAATCACTAGTGGAACGTGTTACTGCCTAGGACACTCTTTGGTCTCTTGGCATAGCAAGAAACAAATTTTGGTTGAACTTTCTATGGAAAAAGTTGAATGCATAGTCATCGGTCTTTGTTGTGCACAAATCTTATGAATGAAACAAAATTTAAGTGATTTTAGTTTATCTTATAATCATGTGCCTATTAAGTTTGATAATACAAATTCTATTAGTATATCTAAAAAAATGGATTCAACATTTAGATCTAGCACATAGAAAGTAGAAAACACTTTTTGAGAAACCATGCACAAAAACGAGATATGACCCTTGAATTTGTAAGCATAGATGACCAATTGCCAAACACACTTACCAAACCCCACAATGAAGAATGATTTAATATAATTAGAAGGGAAATTTTTTTTTATTTTTTTTATGCTTGTGAATGAATCCTCGTTAGATTAATTTTGATCCCATAAAATTTTCAATTTTTCAAATAAAAAAATGATGGATAAGTAGCATTTCTTTCTAATCCATGCATGTCACTTGGTGTAAACCTTATCGCACTAAAATTATACTATAAGAGGCATTTTATTATTTCATTTTCTAAGCCTCTATATCTCATGGGGTTATCCAAGTGGACTTTCATATCTTATCCTATCGAGATCTGCATGACCATGCAATCATCTCCTTGGCCAGGCTTCTCATTTTAAAGGCCTATTTTGGGTTGCCACCTTACCACCTTCTACTTCAAAACCTTTCCTCTTTTGTCTCTCTCTAAACCAACACCCATATCTATCTTTCCTCTAGAAATTAGGTTATTTTCTTCATTTTTCTCCCCAAATCCTCATCTTCAAACCTCATTCTCTTAATATACCATCACTCTTTTGCCATTAAATCCTTCCTTACCCATGTCTTTTGATGAGAACTCGAATTATACACTAGGATGCTAAAAGAGCCTATTTTATTTGTTTGAGGCATTCACAATAGGCCTAATTCTCTAGTTTGTTGTTAATGCCTTAGAAAATTCATTTTGATGTGTTTTGTGATATTTTTATAGAGTTAAGGCATGTTTGGCACACTTCTAGCACTTCATAAAGAAATAAGTACCTAAATGGGGAACATTATCACCAAAAGCACAATCTGATCTAAACATAACCCCTAATAGCACACTAAAAAGAGCTCATTGTAGATTATGCACTCTAGAAGCACCAATCCAATTTGCGCACTTAGATAAGCACACTTAAGATTGCACACCTTTAAGTCATGATTTGAATTGCACCCTTAGGGACCTTACCTACATTGCGCACTTCCTATTATGCACTGAAGGAACTTTGCCTAGATTGTGCACTTAAGCATACTTGAGTAAATAGTGTAGCTCATTTAGGGGACTCAATAATTGTGCACCATTTAAATGTGCTAAGAAAGAAGCATGCCTTACTACCTCAACCTGCACAACATTCATAATGTGCATCATTCATAAGCGTGCTATTGAGTAATAAAGTCAATGCACCCCAACAACCCTAAATGAAAAATTTTCTTAAATAAACAATGCATGTCCCCATTTAATAAAGTGCACTCTCTCTTCCAATGATGAAGTGCACCCAAGACAACTTTTATTTTAGCTCATTGCCTTAATTGCTTCACCTTGCACTAGTGCCACATCTTCCCATCTTTGCATACTCATCAAGGCTACACAACAAACAACACCCTTATAAACCTTATTGATCCCTTTACATCATCATGTTATATATCACATTGAAAAGATAAGTGCAACTAGTCACTTTACGCCAAAATTTCCTTATTGATGGTTATGCCGCTAGACCAACAACATGTCAACAAGCATAGCTAACTAGGGATAGCTTCAAAGTAGTAGGGGGATAGAGATTTTACTGCTTATAAATATGAAAACTATAAATAGTAAAAAGGGAAGGAAGGGGATAGTTAAGGGAATAAGTTATATTGTTCTAGTGCTTGTTTTTTTTTTTCTTCCTTTTGTAATATTTTCTTTTAGGTGTTTTAATGAATGTGTCTTTTTTTCAGTTCTATGTTCTTATGTGTGTGTTTTTTTGTGTCTTTCTTGCTCCAAAGTGTAAAAGGAGCTAAGGCCTCACTATCTCAGCTCATCTCACCATTGGTTTAGTTGTCTACGGTTAAAAATTACTCTAACTTAAATCAATGGTCATAAGGACTAAAAATAGTCTCCATTGACATAAGTCCATGGTTATGAGGACCAAAAGGAGGCTTTGTGGGGAAGCATGGGCTATGGTTGTGAAGGTCACAAATCAAGTAACCCTGCCCTTAGTTCTTGCAATCATATAAACCAGAAACAGGTCTTTTGACAGGTGCATAAAGCCATCTAAATCATTTAATTGGGATGACATGCCAAGGAGTAATCAGACTGAGTTGGTTTTTTGTTGAGGTAGTTAATGCTCATGTCAATCGGAGCCCTATAGTTAGCGTAAACCTAAGGCCTAGTCCTAAGGTCGATAACGTAGGGTCAATGCCTTGCTTAGGGGAGTCGAGCTTAAGAGAAGAAATTCAAGCGAATTTTCACTCTTAGGGATTTGTTGTTGTTGTTGTTTCCTTTTATTTTCAGCTTCTAAGATCCTTCCCTCTCCTAAATTAAAAATCATTATTTTTTTCCTCCAACTAGTATTCACACCCCTAAAGATCCTACCTTCAACACTATTAATCAAAGGTTCCCTATGGAGATGACCTAACAACTATACAATTGTTATTTCTTTTTATTTTTTGTTCAAGAGCTAAAAGTTTCAACGATCACTCTAGTTTAAATTTTGTTCTTTTTGTTTTAAACCAAAAAAACCCAACACTAAACCATCTTCTCAATTACCCAAACCCTCACTATCTCTCACTAAAAATTAACCTAAACTGTTTGCTCAATACCACCATTTGCCTTCCTTAAATCCTTTATTTTCATTTGCCTTCTTTCATTTACATAGTCAATTCTTTCATTCCTCACTCACCTAATAGTGGACTATCTCTCCAAACCTCTTATCTTCTCATCTTCCAACCCTTATTTCTCTCTCTCTCTCTCTCTCTTTAATTGGCTCCAAAGTAAGGTTAAGGAAACAAAGGCAAGGGTGAGGGGAAATGACCCATGGAGGATGTAGATTGAGAGCATCAAATGAAGGCTTGGCATGATGAGAAATAATTTGAGAATGATAGTCATATGCTCAAGTTAATGAATCTCTTTGTAAATCAAAGTATTCTTTCTAATCGAAATATCAAGTTTAGTAACATTATAGCTTTTAAAATTCCTAACTTAATCACAAATATGGGCTAGAATTCCTTATTTGAAAGAAAAATTCTATCCAAGACTCCTTAAGGTGTTTTATGTCAATCTAGCTAATTATACTCCTGTTAATATTTGAGCTATGTTAATATTAGAAGCTATGTGAAGGTGCTTTCAATGGGAATTATTTAAACGAATCCTGAAACTACCTATTCTTTGAAAGAATGGCCTGAATATGAGCATTTTTCCCTACTTTTGACTTGTTGGCTATTTTGTGACGATCATTCTTTGGTAATTCCTATAAAGTTAAAAGGTAAAATGTTTCCTCTTTGGACCACATGTTACATGATATGATGACATGTATTTGAGTGACAAAGGGAGCCATAATGAGAGACTAAGATTGGATATATATATATATATATATATATATATATATATATATATATATATATATATATATATATAAAATAAAAAATAAAAAATAAATAAAAAAAAGCAAGACTTCTTATCATATTAATCATCTTGTGTTTGACAGTAAAAACATTCTTATTGATAGAATTAATCAGTAGACATAGCAATCAAAACAATCAAGATTGATGGCATCTAACAGAGTTATAAGATAGAATCACGTACACAATTAATTGTTATTGATTAGAACTCCAATCCAATTAGAGCTTCCAAGGGTTATTGGGTTAAATTAATCCACTACGAGCATTGGATTGGTCAAATCAATAAGCCCGATTTCCAACGAAAACGTCACGTAAAATTACAAAAGGAAAGTTTAAAGACTCTTCAAAAAATTGGTCATTAAATTATCCAATTTATGCATAATTACAAGGAAAATCTAATAACCACTATAGGAAAAGAAAATAGCCTTGACCACATACTGATGCGCATTACGAATTCCCGCCCGCTTGAATGAGTTTGGGCCCGAGCGTGCAAAGCTTTCCCTCACCTCACCATAAAGGCCGCAATGCTAAGAGAGTGAGTTTGAATATATACCCACATAAAGAGTTCTCTTTTTCCTATGTGGGATTGGAGCTTCCCATTTCAACACTTTAAAACCTTACTCAATACAGTATTTCCTCATCTTTGTCCTATGAAAGGCATAAAGAAAAATTATCAAGAAAAAATATATGGGTTTAGGATATACCAAAAATATGTGCAGGCTATATATTATTTAATTTTCACAGAACTGCAAGCATATATGAATCCAAATTACTACGACTGTAGCACTGATCATAACTACAATTTGAAAGCAGTCGTTGAAAAACTTGGTTGCAATACATGGTAAATCAAAGTATATAGCTTTCTTTTGCATGCTCTCTTGTCTGAACTAGTACTAATCTAGTTTCCAGGCTCTGCCACCATGCATACTGAATTTCTTTAGTCTTCCAAAGAACATGACGAACATGAGAACAAATTTTCCACTGTTACTCCACCTTCCAACAAATCCATACCCCAAGTCTTTGCAGTGGGGCTCGTGTTTGAGTTGCAGGTTACAGTGGTAGCCGGCTGAGAACCCCACGTTCCCATATGCACTGCAGATCACCATAAAGACAAGTAATTAAACTCTTCTAATTGCAACTAAGAACCTTTAGATAATCAAAATTCATTACATTAGAAAAGAAACAAATAAAGACTCACCTAACGATTTCAATAGTGATATTCAACACACTGAAGTTTAGGGGGTCTTTTTTCATTTTCTCTCTCTCAATGATACAAACGAGAATAACAAAGATGACTAAATATGAGAGTTGTGATAACAGTAGATGCTCCACATACTTCCTTTTTTCTGTCCTCCTTTCCTCCTTTTGCAAAGCCTTTTCACCACCATCTATGGGTAAAAATGAAGTATGAGGTGGAAGATACCTGCAAAACAAGTTAACCCAACCTCCTTTAAAAAAATTTGTGTTTACATATTCAATTGAGATTCACCCTAGTAACTGATGAAATATTAGTAGGAAGACTCAAATCAGCGCCTTGCAGTGGATTCAACAACTTGCCTGCATCATTCGTAACGTTGCTAAATTAATAATCGACTTTTTCAGATCATATTTAGTGCCTTCAAAATGAATGAATGTCAAAAAAAAGAAAAAAGATAGAGATAAAGGAAAAAAAACAAAAAACAAAAACAAAGTGTGATGAGTAGCAACTCAAAATTAAAAGGACACCATAAATGAGTGAAGAAAAATCCAAAATTTCTTCTTAGAAAGAATCAGAAAGAAGGAGAAGCAAGCCATTATAAGATAGTGGTGCCTTTTTCATTACATTACATTTTGAGGTACCAGTCTCAGGGCATTTCAGCCTCTAGAGGTGTCTTTTCCGTGTTCACTAATGCGTGAGTAGGACAATGAGTGTGCCCCCAATCATCCACTTTTTGGCTGGGCTCAACCAAACATGAAATTCATGTATGAAAGGTATCAAAGCATTATCCAAAAGGAATTGAAACCTTTTGTTAATAATTCATAGAAATAGTTCTAGCAAAAGATAGTGGAACACGTAAGGAGAATTGTGGAACTCACATCATTAGAACAAAGAGCACCAAGACTGCTGGGGATATATCTGAAAGATCAAAGATAGATTCACCAGAATGCCTGGAATTTGCTGTTTGAAACAACATGCCCACGATTTTCTGATATGCATTTAGGCCAGCCAAGTCTTCTGAATTCCACTCCATGAAGCAAAGAAGTAAAAACTGTACTAATATGAACCCGAAAACGGTAATAGCCAGAAGACATGAATACAAACCAGGAAGCAAGTGATCATAGCTTATCTCCCTAGAGTTCTTCAACATGTAGTTGAATTCGACTCGCCTTGTGATCTTCACTAAAACCCAGATCACAAACCGCAAAGATGGTGCAAACAGTGTGTTTCCAAGAAGGATCTGAGGAATAAGAATCAGAAGGAGACCTGAATTCTTCTTGAAAACCACCATATTCTCATTTGTGGGGATGAAACCACAGTTTGAGAAGGTAGAAACCACTGTAAACACTGAAATGTTAGTATTCGAAGGCCTTTGTTCTTTAATACTTCTCTTGCACTTGGAAAAGGTTAAGATACAAAACTATCAAAGCCGAACCAACTACATGAACCACTAGAAGGTAAAACAAAACCACATAACCCAGACACTTAAATAGAATGGTACTTCAAATCCTCGTCACATGAGGCTTCAATTCCTTTTTCTAAGTTGGAACAGGGTTGCTCATTCTGCGCCTGTGGAAGAGTTACCAACCCCAATTCAATTTGATCAAAGGAAATCTTAGAATTCGGAGATTTATAGTCTATGATAGCCAAGTGGGCTTTATTCTCTCTATTTGCCTTTCTGGTGTACTTGGACCTCACAAATTGGAGCCCAAGCATGGAAGTGAAAATCTCTCCACCCACTAGCATCAAAACGGTCATGATAACAAGTTGGGTATTGGAGAAAACCTCCATTTCCACCGCAGACATGCTAGAAACCGTCGATGCAGACACCGATGTAAAGAACACATCAACGTCCGAAGGAATAAACGAGGTAGTTTTCGGCTTCGAAACCTTCAAAGCCATATAGCCCAGCAAAGAGACAGTGATGAAGTAACCAAGCTGATTCCAAAATGGGCTTACCTGGAAGGCTAAGAAATAAAAAAGAAGAAAACAGACCCCGGAAAGATTGTCGCAAGCAAGACAATTTGGTGGATGAACGATTGAAAACATCCACCGGTTTCCTTGCAAAACAGGGAAATTTCTTCATCTTTTTCGTAAGAGGAATGGAATGAAATAACGAGGAAGGAGGTGGGGTTTATATAAAGGAACAAATTGGTATCCATGACAATATTGGGTTTGAACTAGCGTGTTGCACGTCTTTCTTTTCAACTTGGAGCTAAATTCACAGCTGGAATCATTTCATTATTTCCACTTGATTGTTGAGATACTCATGATAAACCCTATCCTAACCCAAATCCTACAAGTTTAAGGAGGTGTTTGTGTTTTTTGTTTTTATTGAAAGTAATTTATTTTATAATTTAAGTTATTTATTTTCTATTTTTTTATGATTTATTATAAATTTTTTACTAAATAGAAAAAATAAAATATGTAAATTTTTCTAAATAAAAAAAATAACATATTGATTTTTTTTACTTTTTAATACTTAATAGAAATAAAATATTACAAAACAAACACTTAATATTTAACACTATTAAATTAAAGTTATATTTTTAGAATTAAATAAAAAAACAACACCATAAGTTTTAAGATAATTAATAATTTAATATGATATCAGAACTTGGTTTAATTGGAGATCTCTGGGTTCGACCCTTCTCCACAATTTGCATTTCCAAATTCAATTTTGTCTCCCCTATTTGTTTGATGGATATGAGTCCAAATTCAATTATGTTTCTCTCTTAGATATAAATATAAATTCAATTATGTCTCCATCTCTTGAATTTGAATCCAAATTTAATTGTGTCTCAATTTCTTAGATATGAATTTAAATTTAATTTTGTCTCTTTGCGTACTATAGGACTTCTTAATTATTCTAAAACCTTAAATTTTTAGAAAAATTGATAGTTCAATTAAAAAAATCGAAAGACCAAATATTATTTTTATGGGGGAAAGAATGAATTATTGTGGTTGCATCTAACCGTATCAGCTTTCTTAATTGGGGTACTGATCATGGGATTTGAATCAATTGATTGGATTGGAATTCTTTAGTTTTGGATTTAGCTTTATGACTTGCGGAGACTTAAACTCGATTGTCCTTTTAAGCATATTGATTGGTATATAACTTGTACGTCTTTACTTTTATCCTTTCAATCTTAAGTTTTTCTTTGGTAATTTGTTAAGAAAAGAGAGACAAATAAAAAATCATCCATCACCTTTACAAATAAAGTGAACTTAAAAAAATAGTTCCTACATTTAAATAGTAACTCAAAAAATATCATCCTCAATATTCATTTTCTCAAAAGACCCCAATATCACTTTAACAGCTTATTTTGCTTAAAAAGTCCACATGATTGTTTAACAAAAGTTTTTGTTTTTTGTTTTTTTTTTTAAGGTAATAAATCAACATTTTTGTCTGAATTTTAGAACAAAATTTCTACTTTCCCTCACCAATTTAATAAGTCATCTCAACAAGCTAATATAATAGGCATGGAATTCCATGTTGGCGCTAACATGACATGGGCATTTAAAAGTAGAGGAACCCATCCTACGGTTTTTTTTTTCTAATTGTTAATTTTTCAAATGAATATTAATAGTAATTGATCTAACAATTGGACATTTGTATAAACTCTTTCAATGACTTTGATATATTATCTAAATTTTAAATCAAACACGACTCATTATATATTATATATATTTATGAAAAATTTTAGTAATTTTTAAAAATAATTCAAAACTTGTTGAGGAGATTTAATAAAGATCTGAAAATCCTTTACTTAATAAAAAAATTCTAAAAAAAAGGTAAACTAATTAAGGAAGTTGCAATAAGCATTCAATGATTAGAATGGTACATGTTTCAATACAAGATAATATATATATATATATAAACAATAAGCAGTGAACATATGAGCAAAGGTAATACATACATAAATTGTAGTTAGTGTGCATGCTAGTTATTGTTTTATTGTTCTTTCCCATGATATTCATCTTCCTGTCACATACTAATGAATGTTTCTATTGCATATATATTGCAATCTATGCATGCATACCATTCTTAAATCCTTCCATACATTACTAAAAGTACATTTACATATAATTGGAATTTGGAAGCATTAATAGAAACTTAGAATCTATTTGACTGTATGGTTTAAAAATAAAAAATTGTTTTTAAAATTTTCTAATATTGTTTGATCGTTCTTTGAAAAGAATTTTTAAAACAAAGTAAAACATAAAACAATTTTAGATAATAAATCGGAGATGTTTTTGCCAAATTTTAAAAATAAAAGGAAAATATGAGTCTATTTAGCCATGATTTTCGAAACTTGTTTTTAAAAACTGTTTTTAATTAAAGAATAAAAAGAAATTTTTTAAACATGTTTTGAAAATCATGACCAAATTGACCATTAAATTTGAAAAATCAAAATGTTGGTTATAGCTTTGGATATGTTATAGATTAAATGAGGTTGGAATAGAGTGTAAATGCTTTATCAAGATGGTGATCACAGGTTTGTTTTCTCTTATTTTCTATTCAAACAAACAACTAGAAAGCATTAAAAGAAACAAGACAAAAAAAAATTGGTTGAATTATAAGATAGAATTGTGAACAATTAATAATAAAAACTTAGGGGGGAAATAAAAAAGAAAAAATTTCAAGAAGCAATATTTTTTTTTTTTTTAATTCCAATATCTATTTTATGTTTTTTTTATCAAATACCAGCATCTATTTTATTGCAAAAACCAAGTTCATCACATCAACACTTCATAAAAGGAATATTGGATTGCTCATCAATGTCAACAACACTATTGAGATCTTGAGATAAAAAGGAGAAAAGGTTGAGATTTTGTTTAAATTTTTGAAAAAAATAAAAAAGACTTTGAGGAAAAAAATTGAAATTTTGTATAAAATACTTCTTAAGCAACGTTTGTTTTTTGTTAAATATGTTGTGACGGTGGAAGCTTTCATGCAAACATCATTAATCAAGAACACAAAGATAAAACAATAATGTATACAGTACACGAGGTTTTAATGTAGTTCGGCCAACCATTCTTATGTCCACACATGAAAGAAAATGATTTCACTATACATTAGAAAAAATTACAGATGACATAACCAAATACAACTATTAGGTTACCGAAACATCTCATGTTTCTCCGGTCTTCGCATCCCCACCATACCATGAGCCCTCTCACTCCACCAGGTACCTCCATACTCGTACTTCCTCACATCTTTATTCACCTCATATAATCTTTACAAACTCATATCTATCTCATTATTTTTTCCCTCATGACCTAAAATATTTATAGAGATATTTCAATAACTTACTTATGTTATAAGGAAATATAATATTACAATAATATATTAACTTAGAAAATATTCTATATAATATTTTTATAAAAATGAATCTTTACTAATTAAGAATTGGACCATTCCCAACAAAATGGAAAAGGCCACAATATTTTATTTTTTTTATTCATTAATAGTAGTTTAATAATAAAATTAAAATGAACTTATTATCAATAAATTTAATTTAGTTTATATTCCTTCATATCTACATGTACTTTTAGTCAAATACAATAAGTATAAATTTTTGGTTTTTCCTATTTAGCTAAAAAATAAACATCATCTTAATAAGGAATTTATATAAAAAAAATATATTGGGATTTTGTTAAAATAAAATAAAATAAAAGGAAAAAACTTAAGATTTTGTGTAACAAGGTTTGAAAAAATTGAGGTTTTGTTTTACAATTGGGACAAAAAAACAAATGATCCTATTTTGAACAAGTTAAATTTCGTATTGAGATGATTTTATGAATTTTCGGGG